>NC_040088.1:632777-949166 GCF_003369695.1 Bos indicus x Bos taurus
CTGTTTCCCTGTGTCATTCTTACTCAGAAATCCCTATACTGCCACCTATTAACCTCCCCCAGATGTTGTTCTAGCTCAAGCATGAGTAGGTCTCTTTGTTTCTTGGTCTCGTCCCCCCATCTCTTGTCCTCAAAGCCTGTGTCCTCCACACTGAGCACATCAGGCTTTGGTCTGCTTCACTTCCCCTGGTCCTCTCTTCCGCACCCTGATTCGCCTTTGAACTGCTTTGATCCCCTCACAGAATCGTCTAAGTTGGCTTTGGCAGACAGTCTCTTTCCCACCGTGGGGTGCCCACGGACATTAAAACAGGACTTCTAAAGGCACACATCTGAAAGGAAAATGTCCTTTTGCCAGAGAATAATCAATCAGTACTCTCCACAATCCATCCAGCTCAATGTCAGGGCAAGTTTTAGAGGAGGAATGAAAGGGAGAAAGAAACATCAGGAGGAAGAAGAGAACAAACTGAAGACCGACAGCCTCATCCTTCCTTGTTGCCTGTTTATCTCCTTGTGTGCCCAGTCGCTCAGTCGTGTCTGACTCTGTGCGACCCCATGGACCTTAGCCTGCTTGGCTCCTCTGTCCATGGGATTTCCAGGCAAGAATTCTGGAGTGGGTTGCCATTTCCTTCTCTGGGGATCTTCCCAACCCAGGGATCAAACCCATGTGTCTTGTGTCTCCTGCCCTGGTAGACAGGTTCTTTACCACTGTGCCTCCCAGGAGGCCTAGGCACCCACTTTCCTCTCACTTATAAGAGCCCAGGGAGGAAAGTGTTGAGGAGAACTGTGGTCATCAGTCCCATGAGAAGAAAAAGCAGCAGGAGGCTCCCTGTGAGCAGGGAGAGTCAGTCCACTGCAGATCCCCCCTGCAGCCGGCGCCTTCTCTGGGAGCAGCTGAGGACGCGCGTCTCCGCTCAGGCTGCCTTCGGTGCTGACCTGGAGCTCACGATGCGGCAGCAGCTGCTCGGGGAAGCCTGGTGTTCAGTTCTGAACGGGCGCTTCAGCCCCTCAGCAGCAGGGCAGCTGCTGAGAGCTACAGCTGCACCTTTGGAGAGATGAAGGGGCTGGAAGACGCTCGAGTCTGTGTTTAACAGAAGCCTGGAGAAGGCAGAGGCAGTGGTGACCACACAGGGGCGGTGCCAGCGGTCAGGGAGAGTCCACGGCACAGGGAAAAGGCCTCTCGGGTCCAGAGAGAACGTGAGCGCTCTGTGCTCCGGAGACGGCCGTGGCCAGGTGCCAGGATGAAGAAAACACGAGCCTTTACCTTGCGTCAAGGCACTTCCGTGTTCCAAGCACAGTTGCTGAAACGGAGTTCTTCTCTCTATGTAACTTGAGAAGTAATTTTTCTTTTTTTTTAAATTGCAATGATTTCTAATTGTGTTTAATTCCCTATCTGAATATCTGACCAACTGTCCAGTATTTGACAATCCACACCCTCTGTTAATGATCCTGCTCAGTCCTCACGCTTATCCTAAAGGGCCTGCTCATTCCAGTTCTGTCTCCCGTGGACTCTCCATCTCTCTGCCCCCACGTCTATAGCCGAGTGCCCTGTCTCTCAGCCCCACATCTGTACCCGAGTACCCCGTCTCTCTGCCCCACGTCTATATCTGAGTCCCCCCGTCTCTCTGCCCCACATCTATATTGAATGCCCCACGTCTATATACGAGTGCCCCTGTCTATATCTGAGTGTCCCGTCTCTCTGCCCCACGTCTATATCTGAGTGCCCTGTCCCTCTGCCCCACATCTATATCGAGTGCCCCGTCTCTCTGCCCCCGTCTATATCCGAGTGCCCCTGTCTATATCTGAGTGCCCCCGTCTCTCTCACTCCTCTCCCCCATGGCTCCCAACCACTCGGCATCTGCAGCTATTGACCCTGCACTTCACCCTCAGCTGCCTTGCAGTTACATAATTCTTGACATGACCCTTGCACATAATATATTGATAATATAATTATTTTATGTAATCTTCTCCACTCTCACTTTTCTCAGAGGTCTTCCAAGTTCCCCTTCTAAATGGAACGCTAACTTCTTAAAATTAAGTTGCTCACAGTGGAAACTATCTTTGTCTGTGAAAACTTTCTTCAGTATAATGCAGTCACCACCCTTTGGGTCTCAGACTTTACAGCTGGATTTTCTTTGGGCGAATCTGAGATATAGTTAGAGCTGGCCCCTCATCTGACTTTGACCTTTGGGATCTTCATGTGACCCCTCTTACTGTTACCTTAATACCTACCCTTGCCAGGTATCTGACCTTCCACAGGTAAGTCTTAATCAGAACTTAGTATTCAGTGTTCCATTTTCCAAGGCTCCGTTAGGGCATTTACTTCTAAAATCCCTTATATGGTGTGACGTTCAAAACAGAAATGCTGAGGACCTGGGTTAACACATGAGTTCTATCACATTCTGCATGTCCTGGGAGGATATCTCTTTTTCGTTTCTGCAAATGGAGATGATTAAAAAAAACCCACATGAAGTTGTCATATAAATAAATTAGGACTCTTGGCAGACAGACATTATCCTAAAGGATTTAAAGGGGGAATGCGGCAATTAAAGAATTATGTGTGGAAATTTTGGCATTGTAAAGAGAAATTTAAAATAAAAATGAGTCTCAACCCACTGGTGAAGTTTAACCCAAGCTAACAAACTGGTCGGAGAAGGCGATGGTACCCCACTCCAGTACTCTTGCCTGGAAAATCCCACGGACAGAGGAGCCTGGTAGGCTGCAGTCCATAGGGTCGCTAAGAGTCAGACACAACTGAGCGACTTGACTTTCACTTTTCACTTTCATGCGTTGGAGAAGGAAATGGCAACCCACTCCAGTGTTCTTGCCTGGAGAATCCCAGGGATGCGGGAGCCTGGTGGGCTGCCATCTATGGGGTTGCACAGAGTCGGACACGACTGAAGCGACTTAGCAGCAGCAACAAACTGGCCATGCTGATGAGGGTACTGAGAATGGGAGGCTTCTAACCGAAACCTTCAGATCATTGTTTCATCAACACGAGGTGTTTTAGCACAACAGAGAGACTCGCTGTGGAGGGAGAGGGCATTACAACTCGAGCAAGAGGGTCGACGGCGGTGGACTCCGCCATGTCTGCTCAGATCATCGGCTTCTAGCAGGACTCATTCTCATGCTCCCCTGGCCACGTTTTTCAGAGTATCCTCCTCTCTTTGTTCCAGACCTAAACTCTCATATTCATGGGTTGGTCCTATGTCTAAGTCAGACAATGCCATGATGCGTGATGAGGATTCAGACGTTATTCCTGCCTTGGAAATGAGTTTATCTGTACCATTTTCCTAGACTCCATATGCACGCATTACACAATATTTGTTTTTCTCTGACTTACTTCACTTGCTGTGACTGACTCTAGGTCCACCCACATCTCTGCACACGGCTGACATGCACACACTGCCATGTATAAAGTAGAGAGCTGGGGGGAACCTGCCAGAATGCAGGGAGCTCAGCTCGCGGTTTTGTGATGACCCGGAGGGCACGCTGGGAGAGAGGCTCATTCCCTTCTCTGCAGAGTAGAAACTAACACACTGTAAAGAAATCTTACTGCAACTAAAGCTAATAGTTCTGAAAAACAAGCATTCAGACTTCAGGCTCAGGCAGGTCTGCATTTGGACCCTTGTTCTCCCAAGGGCTTACCTGCCACAGGGTCGCCCGCGATGAAGCAAGAGGCTTCACCATTTGAAGCTTCCCGTCCTGCTCAGTGCGGACACTGACTCCTCCACCCCCAGGTCAGTGTGAGGGGTAACGCCACAGGAGGTGTGGTCTTCCCTGCTGGTTCAGGCAGTAAAGAACCTGCCTGCAACGCAGAAGACCAGGGTTCAATCCCTGGCTCGGGAAGATTCCTGGAGAAGGGAAAGGCAAAACACTCCAGTATTTCATGGGCAGAGGAGCCTGGTGGGCTATAGTCCATGGGGTTGCCAAGGAGTCGGACATGACTAAGTGACTAAAACTTTCACTTCTCCCCACTTAGCACCTAAATGTGCGGTCAATAAAAGGAAGCCAGAAACTCCATTAGCTGCTTAAGATGTTAAATTAAAAAAAAAAAAATGTTGGTGTTGAATTTCTTTAAGGCAACATTTCACTTAAAAGTGAGCATTTCTGGTGTAAAAAGACACTTTAACTCAGCACTTCTTTCCCGTCCACCATGACCGGGGTCACCACGCTCCTTGTTTAGCCAGTACTTGGTCATCATGTTTTAGTAGCGGATCAGCCTCATCTTTCTAATGCTCAAGAAATTAGGGACAATTGAGGCTGACAACTCACATGCCATGTGACCAGAAATGAAGATCCACAGAAATATCGATCGCTTCCAGGAGCGGGGGGACGGTGAGGGCTTGAGGCAGATGGAGGCGGTGGAGAGGAACAAGGTATACCCTCCGGAGCTTAATTCTTTCAAAAGAGCATCTCTTCCCCAGATTTGATGCAGTTTCCCAGTCTCAGGAACATGAGACCCCCGTGATCATGCTGATGTTCATTTTTACTGTCTCCATTAATCATATTAACTGGATAATTGCTGAGTGCAGAGGCTATGGACCTAGAATCATCTGATCCATGAAATCAGCCGCACCCATAATTCAGCTAATAAAATCACACAAGTGGAGAGAAAACAGTTCCATTAATTTGTCTCTGTGAATTCCACATCTTGGCTTCAATTTGCATCACATTCAGCAGTGCTTTTCAAATGCAAGTTCATATCCTCAGGGGGCTGTGTGCTAAGGAAATGGGAAGTCAGAGGATAAACATGGCGCATTAATTACTTCATTCTTTCATTCTCTCAGCAAACATTTACCAAGTATTTACGCCGTACCAGGTGCTGCCCAGGCCCCGGAGATTCAGCAAGGAAGAAATGAGTTGCAATTCCAGTTCTCCTTGGTATTTATAAATAGTGCAGTGAAATAGTACAGTGATGGTCACACAGGTCTGGCCGCAGCGTGTAGGTATTTAAAGACTCGGTAGAAAAGTCAGTCAAGTGGGAATAAACTCAAGTATTTTTACAACTTTTAAAACGGATTATTTATTTATTTATTTGTCTGTGCTGGGTCTTAGTTGGACTTCCCTGGTGGCTCAGATGGTAAAGAATCTGCCTGCAATGCAGGAGACCTGCGTTCGATCCCTGAGTCGGGAAGATCCCCTAGAGAAGGAAATGGCAACCCACTCCAGTATTCTTTCTGGGAGAACTCCATGGACAGAGGAGCCTGGCGGGCCCCCAGAGTTCATGGGGTTGCAAAGAGTCGGACACGACTGGGTCTTAGTTACAGCATGTGGGATCAGGTCTCCCGACCAAGGATGGACCCCAGCCCCTGCACTGGCAGCAGAGAGTCTTAGCCACTGGACCACCAGCGAAGTGCCAACAGTTTATTGTACATTAAGCAGGGCACATTGTTTTCTATTGCATACATCTATGTGTAAATTTTGTCCGCCCTCTGATAGCGGAGGATAAGAGGCCTGCGCAGACTTCCTGATGGGAGGGACTGGCTGTGGGACAATTGGATCTTGCTCTGGGAGGGTAAGGCCAGGCTCAGTAAATCTTGAATCCAGTTTTCTGCCAATGGGCGGGGCCAGGTCCCCCTCTGCAGTTTGGCCTTAGGCCAGACAAAGGTAGGGTGCGGGCTGCCTCCTCCCAAAGACTTAGCAGCTCTCCGTGCCTCCCAAGACGGCAGCTGTCAGCGTCCCTGACCTGGAGGCAGGCTGCTGGCAACCCGGGCACCAGCCGGAGACTCCCAAACACTTGCGGGCAAGTCTAGGTCAGTCCCCGGGGGCCCACTGCTCCTTCCTCCTGGTCCTGGTGAGCACAGGCCTCGTTTTTGCCTCCAGGAGTCGCTGTTTCCCCAGGTCTGTGGATGTTCTGTGATGAAACCCTGCTGACCTGCAAGGTCAGATTCCCTGGGGATTCTCAGTCCCTTTGTGGGACTCCAGTTTGGGAATGTGTTGTGGGGCTGAGAACTTTTGCAAGTGTGAGAACTTCTTTGGCATAATGGCTCTCCAGTCTGTATGCTGCCCACCTAGTGTCTCTGCAGTGGGGTAATGCGATCTCCCCCAGGAGGGCTCAGGCCACACTCAGAGCCTCCAGGACTGCTGCTGCCAGAGCCTGTGTCCTGTCGCAGGCTGCCACTGACCCCACAGGAGACCAGCATACGGTCACAGGCGGGCCTGGCCCAGTCTATTGTGGGGGTCACTAGTTCTTCCCCTGGGTCCTGATGTGCATAAAGTTTTGTCTGTGCCCTCCAAGCGTCCGAAGAGCCGAAAGCAAAGAGGAACTAAGGAGCCTCGTGATGCAGATGAAAGAGGAGAGTGAAAAAGCTGGCTTAAAACTCAACATTCAAAACACTGAGATCATGAAATCCAGTCCCATCACTTCACAGAAAATAGATGGGGAAACAAAGAAGCAGTGATATATTTTATTTTCTTGGGCTCCAAAATCAATGTGGATGGTGCCTGCAGCTATGATATTAAAAGACACTTGCTCCTTGGAAGAAGAGCTATGACAAACCCAGACAGCATATTAAAAAGCAGGGACATCCCTTTGCTGACAAAGGTCCGTCTAAATCAAAGCTATGGTTTTATGGTCATATGAAGATGTGAGAGTTGGACTATAAAGAAAGCTGAGTGCCAAAGAATTGATGCTTTCAAACTGTGGTGCTGGAGAAGACTCTTGAGAGACCCTTGGGCAGTAAAGAGATCCAACCAGTTCATCCTAAACGAAAGCAGTCCTGAATATTCATTGGAAGGACTGATGCTGAAGCTGAAACTCCAATACTTTGGCCACCTGATGCGAAGAGCTGATTCACTGGAAAAGACCCTGATGCCAGGCAAGATTGAAGGCCGGAGGAAAAGGGGATGACAGAGGATCAGATTATTGGATGACATCACCGACTCAATGGATTTGAGTCTGAGCAAACTCTGGGAGATAGTGAAGGACAGGCAAGCCTGGTGTGCTGCATTCCATGCGGTAACAAAGAGTCAGACACTACTGAGAGACTGATCAACAAAATACATGAATTACTTTTCCCAGCTTTATTGAGGTGCAATTGACAAATAAAATGTATATATTTAAAGTGTATATGTAAGTTACTTTTTAAAGTAAAACATCAGCACTTCAGTCTATTCCCCTTTCAGAGATAAGGGTTTGCTCTTCTCCATCCTTAGAGTCTTGTTAGTGGAACTGTTTGAAAAGTACTGAAATATTCAAAGCTAGATAATGTTTGGGAATAGTACTTAAGTCTGGATTGATTATGTTACCGACTCCAAGCTTACTCTGCTCTCCCCACGACAGGTCCAAAGGACACACTGAGGTAAGAATGCGACTTGAGACTGAAAAGATGGCAGACTAATTCTCAAAATAAAAGTAAGGGGATATGGCATCTTATGGGGTGTGGAGGCCAAGTTCTTTTACAGATCAGAGATGGGGGAGGTGAGGAAACAAAGTAAAAAGGCCTTTAATCTTGCAAATATCTCCTGGAATGGCAAGCCTCAGGCAGGGGGATGTGTTAATCCCTGTCTTCCTGCTATTAACACGTGGACAGGGTTCTAAACAAAGGGAAGTCAGCTTAGCAGTCAGGCAGAAGGGCAGGATTCTCTGAGGCAGGCCACTATGTGTGATTATAATAACAAAAGCAACGGAAAGAAAGTCAAAGAAACAGTTCCAACGTGGAGTCAAGAACTGATTTCTCCCTGCAACAATTACACCTTCAGGAGCTTACTTTTTGTGAAACTGAAAAAAGGGCCACCTCCACATCTCGGGCCATGATCTTGGCTTGATCAGTCGCCTCCTGCTTGAATATCTCGCCTGGTGGCTGCTGCTGTCATAAAGCGCCCCTCTTAGCCTTTTGCAAAATACACGGGGGTTGTTGTCACTGTGGCTGTTGCTCTGACCTTGGTTTCCCAAGTCTATGTAGGGTAGGATTCGGCATTGTCCGCTGTGGCTGTTGCTCTGACCTTGGTTCCCCGAGTCTACGCAGGGGAGGGTTCGGCGTTGTCCACACATGTATCTTAGTGGCTCCCCAGGTGGCACCAGTGGTGAAGAACCCGCCTGCGTTAGAGACGTGCGTTCCATCCCTGGGTTGGGAAGACCCCTGAAAGAGGGCATGGCAACCCAGTCTAGTACTCTTGCCTGGGAGATCCCAAGGACAGAGGAGCCTGGTGGGCTGCAGTCCATGGGGTCACATAGAGTCAGACACGACTGAGCAACTTAGCATGCCACATGCGTGCATATACCTTGCAATTATCTTTATTTAACACCTACCTGAAGTAACTTTTGATGGGGAAACACATCAATGTACTGTTACAAGATATTTTTTCAGTAGCCCCATAGCTGAATGGCATTCTGTACTCTCATTTTTGTCAGTGTATAAAAACAAATGCTATGCTTGGTCAGATTTAATATCAAGTAAACTACTGAAGAATTAGATTTGGTTTTACATCTCTTCTATCTCCTCAAATAACAACTAAATTGTGCCAACAGGTGGCTTCCTCAGGTCAGCATGACAACTCCTTCACCTTCCTGGGGCTGTTGAAAAGCAAAACGTATCAGCGTGGATGCCTGTGAGGAAACACGGGAAGGCACACAGGAGGAGGGAAGGAAGCGACAGACTGCACGTTTATCCTACTCGCTTTTGTTGCTGAGTCGCTAAGTCATGTCTGACTCTCTGCCACCCCATGGACTGCAGCACACCAGGCTCCTCTGTCCTCCACCATCTCCCTGGGTTTTCTCAAATTCACGCCAATTGGTTGGTCATGGTACCTAACCATCTCACCCTCTGCTGCCCGCTTCTCCTTTTGCCTTCAATCTTTCCCAGCATCAGGGTCTTTTCAAGGAGTTGGCTCTTTGCATTAGGTGGCCAAATTATCAGAGCTTTAGCTTCAACATAGGTCCTTCCAATGAATATTCAGATTGACTTCCTTTAGGATTGACTGGTTTGATCTCCTTTGATATTATGTATACAAATGATAACTCTAGCACAATATTTCCTCTTGAGTATAAATCAAAATAAGAAGAGTAAAATATTGTCTCAAAGCATAAAAATATTGTTTCTCCTTCCTTTATATGCTTATGTCAGGTGACAAAATTATCAGTCCATTCCTAGCATTAGAGAGGCAATATTTTTAAAAAGAAAATAGATCAGGGGCTTCCTTGGTGGCTCAGTGGTAAAGAATCCCTCTGCCAGTGCAAGAGACACGGCTTCTGTCCCTGATTAGGAAGATCTCACACGCAGCAGAGCAGCCTGGCCGGGGCACCCCAACGATTGGGCCTGCACTCTGGAGCCGGGAGCCACAACTGTGAGCCCACGTGTGATGGCTACTGAAGCTGAGAGCCCGTGCTTGGCGACGAGAAGCCTCTACAATAAGAAGCCCGCGCCTCAGCCAGCAGTCCTCACTTGCCTCAACTAGAGAAAGCCTGAGCGGCAACAAAGCCCAGCATGGCCAAAAACAAGCAAACAAAAAATATTAGAAAGAAAACAGATCAAGAGAGATCTTCTTAAGTGATACTTCTCAATTTAATTTCACAAAAAACACAGATGCTGAATTAAAAATTATAATATATACTGGAATCCAAATCAATAAATACTGAACTGTGTTGTTTAATTGTATGAATAACCAACTAAGTTTTAATAGTTAAATATTAAAACTTAAAATATTAAATTTAAATAATTATAAAATTAATAGACTACCATTTTAGTGAAGTGTGTGCTCCTTTTTTTTTTTTCCAAAACACAAAACAACTCTACAATGTACACGTTTTCTCATTTCTTCCTCTTAGGAATCTCTGTATTATTGCAGGGAAGTGGGAGCTCATACAGCAATTTTCCCCAGATTTCCTCAGCTGGTATATGATGGAGCCAAAATTTGAAACCAGCACTCCTGGCCTTCAGGACCCATCATTTCCCACGATACTCTGACATTTCACACACACATTCATTTAGCTGATATTTGCTCTAGCTCAAGATGTGGATTGCAATGCGTAGATGATGTAGGGACGGGGTGAGGTGTGCTGGATGAGGCGGGATGACAGTCAGGCACAGTCCTGCTCTGTAAGGTATGTGCTGAATTTACCTGCCGCAATTCATTCATCTTCCTTCCAGGAAAATACAGCTTTTCCTTTTCAAAGTCAGTTTTACTCTATTCTCAATGTATGTGCTTTCAGCAGAGCCATTCAGAGTACCACCACCCCCAGTCATGACTACTGGCTCACAGATGAGTCCATCAGCCAAGCTGGGCCAGTACCAGCCCTACTTGAGACGTTAATTGAAACTATTAAGAGAAAGACACCATCTCTTTAGTTGATAAACTGGTGGAATACAAGCATAGAATGATCTGTAGCCTTCTTACTATACATGGAGAAAGGCTGCTTGGGAACTGAGTCAACCACGACGAAAGCTGATCTGAGATGGGAGAAAAGGTTCGTATTGCTCGGCCCTGAGCTTCCGGATCTGGCCTCACCTGAAGCAGGCCTACCCCTGGCAACACACGAGTCAGTAAAGGCCCTGTCGGGAACTGGGCTTCTGGCACCTGCAGCTGAGTTCCTTCAAATACATGCTGTACGTAGACTAAGATTTGGTGGGTAAGATGCAAAGTAAACAAAAGTAATTCATGGTAAAAAGGATAATGCCTCAAAAGGTAGGTGAGGTGTGTGATAAGGATTCATATCAGCTGTGATGATGAGGAACACCTTGAATCTATGTAAATGAATTAATACGTAACATTCTAGAAATCTAAAAGCTAACTTCAAAAGCTGTCTTAAATGAAAACTGTTGAAACTAATTCAGAAGCAACATTTTAAATGAGTCACGTCTAAAATAATGAAAGCTGCCAGGCTGTGTCACGGTGCTCCCGAGTGATGGGTTCCGGGTGGAGGGCTGCTCTTGTTTAGTTGCTAAGTCGTGTCCGACTCTTTTGGGACCCTCTGGACCGCCAGGCAATGATGGAGGGTTACTCTCCTTCCAAACTTCTGCAATCAAATTTCTTTTCTCCAAAGTTCAGTTAAGTTGTCCTTGCAAAGAAGTGAATTATTAATACAAATGCAACTGTTTAAGTGGAGAAGTTCTGCAAACAGCACTTACTGTTCGTGCTACTAACTCTGGTGTGTTCCTAACGTCCTCTGCTTTGTAGGTTCTGAAATTACTCTGGGCTGTGACTGCTGAACAGAAAACAATGGAGAACACTGGCAACCTCCTGTTGAAACTGATTCAACTGCCACATTGGATAATTAATACATTTCAATGCAATTTATTCATATTCTCTGTCTACAAGCATCAAATTAATGAGGTACTTGCCAAAACTTCCTTCTTAGACTTCCTGTGGTTGTGAAAACCACATGTCCTGGCAAAATTAAAACACAAAGAAGGATTAATACGCAAAACAATGAAAGATGCCAGCAAACAAAAACATTTATGAAACATGTCTCCCAGGCATTTTGCCTATCATAAATGCACAAGAAATGTTAAATCAGTTCTGTTTTTTTTCAGGGCCCTATAAACTCATAGCATTATTTCTAACCCTTGAAGTCAGCCAAATTCAGAGGGCTGATAAAGATGAGTTACCAGCAAGATCCATTCTGGGATGGGCAGAGGAGACAAGACAAGAAGACTCGGGTCAGGCTTCACAGACATTAAACCCCCACGTTTAGGGCTCTAACATCAGGCACAGATGAGATGATGCACTCAGTTAGAGGAACACTGATGGGTTGGAAGAAGGGAGCACTGAGCTCTACACCTGGATCCTCAGACGGGACGCTGCTGCTCCAGGAGTTCGTGTGTGTGCTTGTGTGCTTCCAGTTCAAACACTGTATACCCGTCTTCTGCACAGCACACATTTCCACTGAAAACTCTTTTAAAAGCATTGTTAGAAATGAGTGTCAATCTATACCATGATTTTTATACTTCTGAGTTGAAATTCATTATGATGCAATATTTTAAAGATGTAACTAGACCAGACCTTCATTGCTATGCTCTGGTATTTAAGGACATTTCTAGAGGATATGCCCTTTGCTCATCTTTCTACTTTTCTTTCCCCAGAGTTCTCAGTTCTTGCCTTTGTGATTTTGCCTTAACCCCCTTTTCTGGCTCCCAACGGATCTGGGGGTTTTATGTACTTTCCTTGGTACTGGGGCCTTAGTTTTCCTTATGCTTCCTTGTATATATTCCCCCCCCCCCCCCAACAACTTCAGCTTTTGGTGTTACCCAAGGAAGGAATTCTCTTCGTGTGTGCTCAGTCCCTCAGTTGTATTCGACTCTTTGGCAGCCCTGTGGACTGCAGCCTGCCAGGTTCCTCAGTCCATGGATTTTTCCAGGCAAGAATACTAGACGGGTTGTCATTTCCTCCTCCAGGGGATCTTCCCAACCCAGGGATCAAACCCGCATCTTCTGTATCTCCTGCTTTGGCAGGTGGATTCTTTACCAATGAGCCACTTGGCAATTTACTCTCTAGAGTTAAAGCCCCAGCAAACCTTCTTTTTGCCCAAAACTTGGGCAACCCTTGTTTTCTGTAAAGAAGGGTCCCGTAACATACTCCTCATCAAGGCATGGAGCACTTCCTGTTGGATACCTATGGTAACTGTATCTAAATACGCCTCCCTGATAGTCTGTAGTTTTTCCTTATCTACAGTTTTGCTTTTCATGGTTTCAGTTACCCATAGTCAATCCTGGTGTGAAAGTATTAAATGGAAAGTTCTCAGTTCAGTTCAGTTACTCAGTCGTGTCCGACTCTCTGCGACCCCATGGACTGCAGCACGCCAGGCCTCCCTGTCCATCACCAGCTCCCAGAGTTCACCAAACGCATGTCCAGTGAGTCGGTGATGCCATCCAGCCATCTCATGCTCTGTCGTCCCCTTCTCCTCCTGCCCCCAATCCCTCCTAGCATCAGAGCCTTCTCCAATGAGTCAACTCTTCACATGAGGTGGCCAAAGTATTGAAAAGTTCTAGAAGTAAACAATTCATGAGGCTTACACTGCCTGCCATTCCAAGTAGTGTGATAAAGCCTTGCCCCACCTGCTCTGTCCTGCCCTGAACATCATTGTGGTCACACGTTCCTGGCATCCAACCCTCCACGTCATCAAAGAGCCACATCCCAAGGTCACCCGAAGCAGACATTCTTTCTTCTGATGTGTCCAGAAGCCTAATGCTGGGGAATTAGACTGTTAGTGGAGTAGAGCCCACGGAGTCACAGAGTCGGGCATGACTGAGCATCTGGGCACTCACTGAGACATGATGAAGATAAGTCTTCATGTGATAAAAGTCATCATTAGAATTCTCCACACAGCCTAACGCTGCCTCACAGGGCTGATGTCATCCTGCTCACTTCACCTCATCACACAGACATTTTATGACCTCACATCCTCATAAGAGGGGTGAGTATAGTAAAATCGAGTATTTTGAGAGATAGAGAGCACACTCACATAACTTTCACTACAGAATACCGTTATAATTCTTTTATTAGTTTTTGTTATTATTTTGCCTAATTTATGAATTAAGCTCTACTATAGGCATGTGTCAGGAGAAGGAAATGGCAACCCACTCCAGTGTTCTTCCCTGGAGAATCCCAGGGGCGGGGGAGCCTGGCGGGCTGCCGTCTATGGGGTCGCACAGAGTCGGACACGACTGAAGCGACTTAGCTGCAGCAGCAGCATAGGCATGTGTGTTAGTCACTCAGTGGTGTCTGACTCTCTGCGACCGCGTGGACTGCAGCCTGCCAGGCTCCTCTGTCCACGGGATGCTCCAGGCAAGAATCCAGGAGTGGGCTGCCGTGCCCTCCTCCAGGGGATCTTCCCGAGCCAGGGATCAGACCTGCCTCTCTTCGGCCTCCTGCATCGGCAGGAGGTCCTTTACCACTAGTGGCAGCAGGGAAGCCCATTACAGGCGCAGACTCAGGGGAAACAGTACATCCAAGGCTCAGCACCATCCGCGGTTCTGGGATCTGCCTGGGGTCTTAGATACGGCGGGATGCTGTAAGTGATATCTGTACACAGTGCATCATTTATAGACACTAATAATTTTAGTTCTTTTTCAGGTCCCTCTGAGACATAGGGCTTCCCAGGTGGCTCAGTGGTAAAGAAACCGCCTGCAATGCAGAAGACATAGGAGACGCGGGTTTGACCCCTGGATCAGAAAGATGCCCTGGAGAAGGAAATGGCGATCTGCTCCAGTATTCTTGCCAGAAAAGTCCCATGACCAGAGGAGCCTTGCGGACTAGAGCCCATGGAGTCACAGAGTCGGGCATGACTGAGCATCTGGGCATTCACCGAGACATGACGTGGATCAGTCTTCATATGATAAAAGTCAGCGTTAGAAGAACACAACGTTTTTATTTTCTTAAGACTAAAATTGACTTTAAGGATAGAAAAGGCTTCTAGGTTTTCTGGGAGCCCTGAGAGAGGAGGCTTGCCCAGCCCTAAGTCTCCTAAGGTGAGAGTGTTAGAATTCTCCAGGCAGGATTGCTGGGGAGGGCAGTGCTCCCTTCTCCGGAGCACCCCCACCCAGGGGCTGAACCCAGGTCTCCTGCACCGCAGGCAGATTCTTCACCAGCTGAGCCATCAGGGAAGCCTTGGGGCCCTTAGAATTACTTCAAAAGGCTTTCCCAGGAAGGCCTTGCAATTTCTTTTCAAAGAAAGACTGTAAGAAAGGCTCTAGACAAATTAGCACATAAAGAAAAATTTGCATGAACAAAGTAACACACTAAGCCACAAATAAAACCTGACTCCGGGGAAATGTACCTATCAGAGATGCTCTGGAGATGCAAAACGGTCTTTTCAGATGAACATGATCATAAGCCATTAAGATTCTAAGGTTGTTCCTCAGGTAGTGTAATCCCAGAAAAAACTGATACATAAGTGCAAGTGAAGTGAGAGTGAAAGTCGCTCAGTCGTGTCCGACTTTTTGTGACCACATGAATTATACAGTCCATGGAACTCTCCAGGTCAGAATACTGGAGTGGGCAGCCTTTCCCTTCTGCAGGGGATCTTCCCAGCAGGGGAGTCACCTGTTGGCTCCTCAAACTATCTGTATCTGTGTATTCCTGTTAGGCCTCTGAGTACACATGTATGGGTGTGAAAGTTGGACCAGGAAGAAGGCTGAAGAATTGATGCTTCTGAATTGTGCTATTGGAGAAGACTCTTGAGAGCCCCTTGGACAGCAAGGAGATCCAACCAGTCCATTCATCCTAAAGGAAATCAGCCCTGAATATTCACTGGAAGGACTGAAGAATCAGACACGACTAAGCGTTCAACACATACACACGCTGAAGCTCCTGTACTTTGGCCACTGGATGTAAAGAGCTGGCTCACTGAAAAAGACTCTGATGCTGGGAAAGATGGGGGGCAAGAGGAGAAGAGGGCATCAGAGGATGAGATGGTTGGATGGCATCACTGACTCAATGGACATGAGTTTGAGCAAACTCCGTGAGACAGTGGAGGGCAGAGGAGTCTGTTGTGCTGCAGTCTGTGGGGTCGAAAAGTATTGGACATGACTCAGCGACTGAACAACAGCACTCTTCTGAGTAGTGATACACAAATATCATCATTACTATTCTTAATTATGGGAAAGAAGGCCTATTAGAACTAGTTTCTTATGACTGGATATAGAGGGTTAGTTCACACTCTCTCCATTATGTCAGATATTCACAAAATGCTACACAGCTAGTCTGCAGAGCACTGACATATCCAGAACCCAAAATGCCACAGTAAACCAGGAGTAGAAGCATATCTACCCTCATGATGAACATGGGAACGGCCGCTGGGCAGCTTGTTGCCAGCCGTGCACACAGCTGGGCTTTCACAGGGAGCAAGACCCCGGATGGCATCCAGGCCACCTTGGCTGTCCATACATTGCAAGGATACTGGTCAAGCTTCCCTTCCAGAGGCAGTAGAATGAACCACTATCCCCGTTAGGGGTTTGGGCCAAATATCAAAATGTACAGTGTGCCTATAGGAACTGAATCTGGGGAGCTCATGAAATTAAAAATGCTTGTTCCTTGGAAGAAAAGCTATGACAACCCTAGACAGCATATTAAAAAGCAGAGACATCACTTTGCTGACAAATTTCTGTAAAATCAAAACTATGGTTTTTCTAGTAGTCATGTACAGATGTGAGAGTTGGACCACAAAAGAGGCTGAGCACTGAAGAACTGATGCTTTTGAACTGTGGTGTTGGAGAAGACTCTTGAGAGTCCCTTGGACTGCAAGGAGATCCAACCAGTCCATCCTAAAGGAAATCAGTCCTGAGTGTTCATTGGAAGGACTGATGCTGATGCTGAAGCTCCAATACTTTCATCACCTGATGTGAAGAGCTGACTCCTTGGAAAAGACCCTGATGCTGGGAAAGATTGAGGGCAGGAGGAGAAGGGGAGGACAGAGGATGAGATATCCGACTCAATGGATATGAGTTTGAGCAAGCTCTGGGAGATGGTGAAGGATGGGGAAGCCTGGAGTGCCTGCAATCCATGGGGTCATGAAGAGTGGAACAGGATTGAGTGGCTGAACAACAACAGCATGCTCAGAGATGGCTTTTTTAGGAAAATGACATGATCTTCCTTACAGATTACTAGAGTGAAGTAGAAGTTATGAGATAGCGAGAAGAGTATCAACAACAGTAAGATGGAGAAGAAAAGCTGTGACAGAACTCGTCCTAAGTCTACACATTTAATTATGTGGTGCCGAGGCATAGGCCCAAGTCCACTGAATGCAAGATTCCTTGTTCTTTTCTCTGTGCTTCAAAATACATGTGTGTGCATGAATATACACATGCTGCGCACGCATCGCTGTTGTTCAGTCACCAAGTCGTGCCAGCTCTGCAGCCCCACGGACTGCAGCACGCAGGCTTCCCCGTCCTTCACCGTCTCCTGGCGCTTGCTCAGACTCATGTCCATTGAGTTGATGATGCCATCCAACCATCTCATCCTCTGTCGTCCCTTTCTCATTCTGCCCTTAATCTTTCCCAGCATCAGGTCTTTTCCAAGGAGTTGGCTCTTCACATTAGGTGGCCAGCAATACATTTGTATAAATATTGATTTTTTATTGAACATCTACTGAGTGTCTATGTAAAATACTGTACTCCATCCACTGGCACAACAAGCCTGGCACAGTCCCTGGACCACGGCCACTGGTAGTCTCGGGCACCCTCTCATCTGTGCTTACCACTGCTGCTGTGGGAGAGGAACTCGGGGGGAGAGCCAGTGCTCTGCGACAGCGGCTCTCCTGCCTGTCATCCCACCTCCCCAGACTGTGAAGTCAGGAGCGGAAGATACACGCTGTTTCTCTTAATCCCGCCACTGCCATTGGTCAGGGCCCGATTTGGTTTTTTGCTGGAGGACTACCTGGTCACTCACCCTGAGAGTTAAGCTTTTGAACACTCACTCCAAGCTAGACAGCCACTGAAGGAGGACTCGTGTGTGTATTATGATGTTTGCTGATTTCAGGCGCGATCTGGGAGGTAGGATGATGAACCAGCCATGTAATTATGATTATACGCTTAGTTAATTCCAAACGTCATTTACCCTGTGTTGTCTAATATACAAAATAAGTTAAACTGACTCCCTCCCACCCTGCCAATCTCCACTCCCGCCCCTCTCGTGTTCATAAACGTCTGGAGGGAAGGTTTCATGCGGATTCTGTATTCAGGATAAATCCAAGCAGCTGACGGCCCCCAAATGTCCACTCTTTGCTGAGAGGGGTCTGCGCGGGGCTCTCTGCCCACTAATGAATGCCTCGATCACGCGGTGCTGGGAGAGGCTGGACAGGATGACTTAATACGAGCTAGACAGAACCAAAACTACTGTAACGGAACAAAGAGAGCTCGTTTCCAAATTTCCTTCCTCAAAATAAAATAAAATGAGGTCCAGACTTAGAAACGGGAACATTTCACAGCGTGGAGGAGACAGTGGCTGGCAGTTCTCGGGCGCCGGACCATCTGACGTCACGGAGTGGGACAGGCAGGACGCTGTACGGAAGGGCTTGCCTTCCCCCCTCACTCAGCCAAGCAGCTGCAATTGAGCTAAACTCATTGAAAGTGATGAGCTATCCCAGGAAGGCCCAGAGGAAATCCACAAAGGTGCCACGTAACTCCTAAGAGTCTGTAGAGAAAATCAGGAGCAAGACGCCAAGCTGAGTGCAGAAGGGTCTTTGTTTCACTAGAGATGCCACTTGTCATCTTGGGCCTCGAGATAAAATGCCCAAACCACAAATGTGTCATCACATATCTCATTCAGTTAACATGTCCATATGGTCACAATCCAAGTGTCTATTGGCTACTGCAAGGACTGACGCTGAAGCTCCAATACTTTGGTCACCTGATGTGAAGAGCCAGCTCGTTGGAAAAGACCCTGATGCTGGGAAAGATTGAGGGCAGGAGGAGAAGCGGGCAGCAGAGGATGAGATGGTTGGATGGCATCACCGACTCAATGGACGTGACTTTCAGCAAACTCCAGGAAACCATGAGTAACAGGGGAGCCTGGCATGCTGCAATCCCGGGAGTTGCAGAGTCGGACACGACTGAGCTACTGAAAAACAACAACTGCTTATGTGGAAATAATTTATTTTCAAGGCCAAAAAAAATAAACATCTATTCTGTTCACTAAACCTTTCATTCAAGAGTGAGTGCGGATACATGCCTCCAGTTTTGTGTCTGGATGTATAAAATTGTATAATCTCAATACTCTCTCTGACTGTTTAAATGTTTGCCTCTAATACTTTTATACTAAGATTTCACTGTTCTCAAGCTCTTAATTTTGTTCCATCGCTTATAAGTGAAATATATATTCACCTATCATTTTTGCTCCAAGCATGCTATATTTTCTGAGCCCTTGATGACCTAAAATCAATCGCCTTTATCCATGAACTGCAATATGGCAAGGCACTCGTTCCTGGACTGAGCACACAACTTTGGAAAGCTGCAGCTGCCCTCTGGCTCTGTAACTTCAAGTGTCGTATATAATTGTTCTGAAGCCAGTCTGTTTTGTCTTGCTTTGCCAGGGAACTATTTTCCTTTCCTCACTAGGGTTCTTGATGCTGTTTAAAAATTATGACCATCTGCACCTCCTGTGGTTCTCTTCTCTTCTGATTTTGCTCAGAGCGCAGCCTCCTTTCTCAGATTTCCTTTTGTATTTTGCTAAAATCAGAGGGACTACCACTGTTGTTTTCATCATAAGCAGACAGACTCATATTCTGTACTTTCTGCTAGTTCTGTTTTGGTCTTTTCTTTTGGAACCCAGAGCACAGATCTCTTAAATCTTCATTCCGTGTCTCTAAATTGATTTCAGGTTATGGACTCCTTTTGCTATATGTTCAGAAAACTTTTCACATGTATCCCTTTTGCCAGGGATGTGTTTCAGCTTCAGAGGGTCCTCAGTTCCTCAGTGTCTCTGGCGTGGAGCAGAATTCCACTTCTTCACTTCTAATTTCCTCGAGCCATCCTGAGTCTCAGCCGTCTCTCCTAAGATACATGACCTGTGCCCTGTCTCTTTCACCAGGGACTCTCTCTGCTGTTTCAGAGAGTGTCCTGTTTGCATTTCCTTGTGGAGATGAACACACTCATGCAATTTCTCCTTGTTGTTGCACGAGTAATTTCCAGAGGGACCATCTTTGTGACACCTGAGGTCAGTTTCCTTTTTTAGTTTTTGGAGATTATTTTTTCTAGACAACACCCCACTTGTTTTCCCTTTACTCATATTTGAATAAACTGAGGCCTCATCAAAGTGAGTGGGGATGGTCCTTGACCAAGGTCTACAGCCACTTCAGAGGGGTCTTACGAAGGTCTTTGAGGGGTCAAGAGAGACCCAGATTGGTCTACAGCCACTTCAGAGGGGTCTTATGAAGGTCTTTGAGGGGTCAAGAGAGACCCAGATTGCTTGTATTTTTCTGGCTTCTGATATATTTAAAAAGGAAAAAGAAAATTGCAATATAATATTAAAAATGTTGTGTCATATTTAAAATATTCAGATTTAACAAATTGCTACTTTTTAATATGTACACATGGAAAAATAACTGGATGTATAAACTTATTTAGAAAAATATCTAAATGTAACCTTCTTTGTGAATTTTATGTAAATGTCCTTCTTAACATCCTTCATTGAGAGTTCTTGGTCAAGTTTCTTTTTCAGGTTAATAGCTTGAGATTAGTTAACATGCCGGTCACAGTAATCACATATATTTAACCTAATATATTCATTTTAACCTAACTGTTCATTTTTTCCTGTATCTTGTACTCTTTCAGGCATCACTGATCGTTCCTGTTCAAGTGTTTTACCCAACTCTGAGGTGAGGCAAAAGTGTCACCTGCTGGAGAACAACAAGACTTTTATTATTGGGGACATCGAGGCTGGAGGACATACTGTGAGAGAGCAAAACGGGCTGGATCCACAGAGCCTCCAACCTCTCTCCTGCCTCCTCTAGTTCCTGAGAAGCAGGACGCACTTGCACCCCTTGATCAAGACCCTGTCGGAGCAGCTCCAGCCTGGCAAGAACCAGAGACCCCCACCTGCCACCCACCAGGTGGCCTCCCCTCTGCAGAAGGCTGGGGATATTTGGGAATGAGAGGGATAGGGCAAAGTATTATCCTTGAATTTAAAATCTTCCTCTACCCACAATGCTTAAACCTCTGATTATCAGAATGAATGACA
This sequence comes from Bos indicus x Bos taurus, assembly GCF_003369695.1. Lineage (NCBI taxonomy): Eukaryota > Metazoa > Chordata > Mammalia > Artiodactyla > Bovidae > Bos > Bos indicus x Bos taurus. The sequence continues at coordinate 653,387 of NC_040088.1, forward strand.
CATGAAAGTAAGGAGAAAAAAATCTTATCAACTCCAGAAAAGTCTGAGCACAGAGCTTCCTGTCAGTAACACAGTCTTCCTGGGAGATGGTTCCCTTCTCAGGGTACCTTCACCTCAGCTACCTGTGCTTTCACCCCCACTTTCTTGCTCTGCTGTTTCCTGTGAACTCCCATCTATGAACAAGTATAGAAAGCGGGCAGAGTCAGAGAACTGCCTCATCTGTTTTTGCAACTAAGGTCGAGTCCTAGGCCTTAAACGCAAGGAGAGGGCCCTTCAGTCCCCACGCGCCCTCGGTGCCGTTACAGACGCTGTGCAGTTTCCACCGTGCGCCGTGCCCGAAATGTTCCTCAAAGCCTAGCACGAGCTTCTTTGAGTCCTAATGATCACTTCTGGTTGTTACAATTTCCCCTTGTTTCTATCTCTTCTTGGATAGTTTAATGGAGTGATACTGAGTCAGGTAAATTTGGTGCCAACTAAAACAGAGTAAAAAGTAAAATATGCTTTTGAACTGTGGTGTTGGAGAAGACTCTTGAGAGTCCCTTGGACTGCAAGGAGATCCAACCAGTCCATCCTAAAGGAGATCAGTCCTGGGTGTTCATTGGAAGGACAAATGCTGAAGCTGAAACTCCAGTACTCTGGCCACCTGATGCGAAGAATTGGCTCATTGGAAAAGACCCTGCTGCTGGGGAAGATTGAAGGCAGGAGGAGAAGAGGACAGCAGAGGAAGAGATGGTTGGATGGCGTCACCGACTCGGTGAACATGAATTTGAGAAAAGCCCAGGAAACAGTGCAGGACAGGAAAGCCTGGCCGCAGCCCATAGGATTCCAAAGAGCCAGACAGATCTCGGCGACGGAACAACAACAGCAGCAAAAAGAGTAACTTCTCGTTTTGTTTCTTTCAAAAGTGTGGACCATGAGACTTTCAAAGTGCTTTCTACTTTTAAAGAGATAAAACTTCTATTGTTCTGTGAGCAGTTTACCTTCAACACATCACACCTAATTGAGTCAACAATGATACCTTGATATAAAAATATATTCTGTTTGCGGGCAGACACATTTTTTTTTTTTTTACATGTTGTATCTTGCTTTTTGCCCTGATTTTCAGAAATCGGATGCATTGGAGATATGCGGTTTCCCTGCATCAAGGAGAGGAACACGAATGATGTGAGCTGGTCGGGGACATCATGTTTGCTCAGTGGAGGAGAGATCTCAGGCAGAGTTTCCAAGACTGGGCTTTGCTGATGCAGGAAGCTGAGCAGGGCATGGTTGCCACGTCTGGTCCAGGCCTCACGGGCACGCACGTCATGTTTCATCAGCTAATCGGTGACAGCTATGTCATGCTTTTCAAGATATGTCCCACTGATGGCTCTAAAAGAAGGACAGCATGATGAAAGAGTGACACGCGACATTATGTCCCAATTAGCAAGTCTTCCTCTGATATCATCACAATGGGAGCCAAGGAGATCTGAGCACACACTGGTCCTCTTTATTGTAGGAAATGCAGACCCTTCTCCATCCTTAAGTCCCTTATGGCATTTCTGGCTGCTGGCTGTGTTAGTCACTCAGTTGTGTCCGACTCTTTGTGACCCCATGGACTGCAGCCCGCCAGGCTCCTCTGTCCATGGGATGCTCCAGGCAAGAATATTGGAGTGGGTTGCCACTTCCTCCAGGGGATCTTCCCAACCCAGGGATCAAACCCACACTGCCTGCATTTCAGCAGATTCTTCACCATCTGAGCCAACAGGGGAGAGACCCTTATGGTATTACTAACAAAACTGTCACAAGACTTCTCAAAGTCTAGTGTGAACCCACGTCACCTGGGGATCTTGCTAAAGTACAGACTTTGTTTTGGAGTAAGGCCTGAAACTCTGCATTTATATCAGGTTCCCAGGGCGCTCAGTCTGACTGGCCCACGGACCATATTTTGAATGGCAAGGAGCTAAGATACATCTCCCATGCAAGAGGGAAGGCCACGAACAACCAGGTATTTGATTGTGTCCTTTTTCAATGCAGCAGTAAGTACAAGAAGCAGGATAGTTTTCTTGTTTCCTCTGATGCGTGTGCTTCTAATATTTTAAGTAATAACACTAAATGGATTTATAAAAGTCATCAACCCCTCATGTTAAATATTGGCCTTAAAAATGGCAAAGGCAGGAGATAGATACCAACATGAAAAACTTTGCAGGAAGCCAGGGTAATAAATGATTAGCTTGTGAAGAGGCAGTAATTTAGAAAACCAACTGGGGCATTGAAGGAGCTACAATATTCAAACCTCCATCAATCACTCCTTAAACTCCAGTTTTAGCTCTCCCCTGAAAGAGGAGACAAAAGTTGAGGAGCTCACTGAAGAAATAGAACCCTGCTGTAAGCCCAGATGCCCCCCTTTGTTATAAGTGAAACAAATCAGGCATATTTATGGTATTCCTCAAAAATGAGTCACATCTGGACTTTATTTCTCAAGCCAGTAAGTCTGCGCCTAGCCCCCAACATTCTCTCGTCCTCATAAATCGTCTCTGTCCACAGCCCGTGTCCCCAAGATCAAATTAAATGGAGACGAGACGCTCACTTCCATGAAGAGAGTGGATGACAGCAACATGATGGACCTAGAGAGTGTCAGGCTGAGTGAAGTCAGACAGAAAGTGGGAAATAACCTACGGTGTCCCTTACAAGTGGAATCCAAAAAGAAAAAAGAAGAAATGGTACAAATTAACTTACAACACAGAAAGAGACTCATGGACAGAGAGAAGGTACTTAGAGTTGCCAGGCGAAGGGATGCTGCCGTTCAGTTGCCCATTTGTGTCCAACTCTGCATGACCCCATGGACCACAGCATGCCAGACATCTGTCTCTCACCGCCTCCCTGGGTTTGCCCAAGTTCATGTCATTGAGTAGATGATGCCATCCAACAGTTTCATCCTCTGCAGTCCCCTTCTCCTTCTTCCTTCAATCTTTTCCATCATCAGGGTCTTTTTCCAATGAGTTGGTGCTTCACAGCAGGTGACCAAAGTATTGGAGTTCAGCTTCAGCATCAGCCCTTCCAGTGAATATTTAGGGCTGATTTCCTTTAAGATTGACTGGTTTGATCTCCTTGCTGTCCAAGGGACTCTAAAGAGTATGCTCCAGCACCACAGTTTGAAAGCATCAGTTCTTCGGTGCCCAGCCTTCCTTATGGCCCAGCTCTCGCAACCATACATGACCACTGGAAAGACAGTAGCCTTGACCACATGGACCTTTGTCGGTAAAGTGACGTCTTTGCTTTTTATCACAGGTCTCGGTTTGTCACAGCTTTCCTGCCAGGAAGCAACGTCTTGATTCCATGGCTGCAGTCACCATCTGAGCGCTTTGGAGCCCCAGAGGAGGAAAGCTGCCACTGCCTCCACGGTTTCCCCTTCTATTTGCTATGAAGTGATGGGACTGGATGCCATGATCTTAGAAATGAAACAAATGACCTTACTTACAAAACAGAAAGAGAGGGACTCAGAGAGAGAACTTAACAGTTGCCAGGCGGAAGGGATAGTTAGGGAGTTTGGGATGGACAAGCACACACTTCTGTATTTAAAATGGATAACCAACACAGAACTCTGCTCAGTGTTGTGTGCCAGCCTGGATGGGAGCGGGTTTGGGGGAGAACAGACGTATGAATATGTAAGGCTGAGTCCCTTCACTATTTACTTGAAACTACCACAAGATTGTTAATAAGCTAAACCCCAATAGAACATGTTTTTGATGTTCAAAAAATAAAAAATTAAATAAAATAAAGTGCATCAGGGAACTTACTGGAGAAAGTGAGAGTGAACGGTATTGATAAGAAAAAGTGCCAGGCATTACAGAAGAAGCAATCTTCCTGACGTCTCTCCCTGGAAGGCAAGGTGATTAGGAGGAAGCAGAGAAGGCAAGCTGGCAGACAATGTGCTTCCCCAGACCCTCCAAGCCATGTAATTTCAACTTTGATCAGTATTTGATTTGATGGGAGCCTTCTGGGGTTTATATAAAATCACAGGGGAAGTTACGCATGGAATTCAGTGAGAAGGAGAAGGTCTCTGAGATCAGATACAAAGTTCATTTAAAAAATCACATCAAGGGACTTCCCTGGTGATCCGGCGGTTAAGAATCCACCCTCCAGTGCAAGGGCTGTGGTTCGATCCTGGCCGGGGAGCTGAGATTCGTATGCCGCAGGTAACTAAGCCCACAGGCCACAACTGGAGAAGACTGTGATGCGACTGCTGAGCCCAGCACTCAAGAGCCACAGAGGAGAGCCCTCATCTCAACAAGAAGCGCACGACCCACAGCCAGAGAAACCCACATGCACAGAGGAGACCCAGGGCGGTCAGTCTTAAGAATAAATAGATAAATAAAAATGTAAACAGTTATGTCAAGAAAGGGACAGACTCCCAGGACGGATGGCTTCATTTCCCACCCCGTCTTTTATCAGAAATGTCCCACAGAAAGCGGACAAGGGACTGAATGGGATCTCCATCTCTTTCCATCGTCTGCGTCTTTTCTCCAGGCGTGTGAATAACGGCAGTTTGTATTCTCCTCCCGAGTCATCCAAGCCTGCTTTCACTACAGTGTGTTCAGTTTTGAGCCCACATTTCTGTGAGGTAGGCCACTTGATCACAACATTTCTCAAATATGGAAGAGGAAGCTGAGGCCCTTGGGGTAGAAGTTACATCATCGGCTCATAGAAAAGTCAGGGACAGATTCTCGGGCTCCCTGATAGGGGGTGCAGCCCGCTTCTCACCTCTGAATATGCCTCCCTCCCATTACAGTGACCGTTTCACAGTGGTCTCTAGCCCGACTAAGGTAAAGAGAAGATGTATCACTTCTGAAATATACCATTCGTAGGAAATTGAAGGAAACAAGGCATGTGTTCACAGATATGGATGGCTTTCAATGACTCAAGTCAGAAACACAAAAATAAATAAGGAAAGAAAGGTTTTTTTCCCTACAGAAAAATAATCAGATTACATCAATGCTTAAAATTGATGGGGAAAACCGTTAAGTGCCGTAGGTCTGCTGGAAGCCTCCAGGAGTGAGGGAGATGGGCTGGCAGGCGGACACTGGTCTTTCCCGAGTGTTCCTCGTCTTGCTTTAGCCTCTGTCAGTCACTCAGTCGTCAAAGAAATTAGGCTGAATCCCACTGCAAACCTAACTGCCTTAGAAACTTCCTGTGGGCTCCAGACCCAAAATTCATTCTTGACTACCTGTGACTCATCTGGTCTAACTCTTCCTAAGCTAATCCATTGCTTCGCTCACTAACTGATTTCTATTTCATTTTATGGCCTCCAAGTGTATGCATTTGGATGCTTTTCAGCTTAATCTGAATCAATATAAAAGCATTCTGAATTAATTATGCTCAATAAATAATTTTAAAAAATGAACCCCCTGAAACCAAAAAACAATAGGAATTGCTCTCAAATGAGCATCTTATAAAGACTGGAAAAAGTAAAGCTTTAAGATATCTTTAGCCTCCAAATTAAAACTCAGTCAAAAATTAGGGTTTCTGAACAAATCATAGGTGAAGACCCTAAGGGTCTCACTCACTTTCTGATATATTCAATTATGTAGATTTTCAGGACCATGGTATCAACTGTGAAATAGGGGCCTTATCAGTGTGGTCCCCACAAGCTTTAAACAGACATTTTTCCACATGTGTTACGAAAAAGCTCTGTGATGAAGGGGACTTCTAAATCATCTCTTCTGTTGCACTTAGAAACTTGAGAGTGTTTTTGACAGATCCATGACAGGCAGCACATGTCAGTTATTTATCTTTAATTTATAAGTCTTACCCAAACTGAATAAACTAAAGGGAGATTAAGTAGGTCATAGAACTAAAATTACTAGAGCTCTTAACCTCCAAGCACAGCTTGATCAAGGGTTCAAATTATTTCACGAGTATACTCTCAGGGCTTCAATGGTGGCTTAGTGGTAAAGAACCCATCTGCCAATGCAGGAGACACAGTTCGGGTTTGATCCTTGGGTCAGGATGATCCCCTGGAGAAGGAAATGGCAACCCACATCAGCATTCTTGCCTGAGAAATCCCATGGACCAGAGGAGCCCAGTGGGCCATAGTCCATGCGGATACAAATGAGTTGGACATGATTTAGTGGCTAAACAGCAACGATACTCACTCCCTCTCACACACATCGTTTGTCTCCTTTTTCTCACTTACACTCCAACATATTGGTTCAAAACTCAGAGTCTTTCCTCAAGGCTGCATTGTGGCTGCAGCAGCTCCAACCCTTATAGCCTATTCTGTTCCCATCCAGACGATAGAGTGTCTGTTCTCTCTTAGAAGACTCAGAAAAGCCTCATGGCATCACAATGACTCTGAGAGGTCATATATTCATCTCTAAACCAGGATTCCCGGGGTGTGCATGCACTCACTAAAAATAAAGAGGCACTGACGCACTTTGCAGAAAATCAGGCTTAAAGAGTTACACAGTAAATTTCCCTCCCAGCCTTATTGAGATGTAACTGACAAATACTGCATATATTTAAGGCATACGATGTGCTGATTTCATGAATTCATATTTGCATATTGTCCATCTAGTCAAGGCTATGGTTTTCCCTGTGGTCATGTATGGATGTGAGAATTGGACTGTGAAGAAGGATGAGCACCAAGAATTGATGCTTTTGAACTGTGGTGTTGGAGAAGACTCTTGAGAGTCCCTTGGACTGCAAGGAGATCCAACCAGTCCATTCTGAAGGAGATCAGCCCTGGGATTTCTTTGGAAGGAGTGATGCTAAAGCTGAAACTCCAGTACTTTGGCCACCTCATGCGAAGAGTAGATGCATTGGAAAAGACTCTGATGCCAGGAGGGATTGGGGGCAGGAGGAGAAGGGGACGACAGAGGATGAGATGGCTGGATGGCATCACTGACTCGATGGACGTGAGTCTGAGTGAACTCTGGGAGTTGGTGATGGACAGAGAGGCCTGGCGTGCTGCAATTCATGGAGTCGGACACGACTGAGCGACTGATCTGATCTGAAACTCACTAAAATGAAGTTCATTAACATACGCATCACCTCACATGGTTTTCCTTTCCTTCCTTTCGTTTCCTTTTCTGGGAACACTCAGGATCACCCCTCAGTCAGAGGCTCCTAAACGCTCCCCAAAGGCTCTAGCGGAGAGCCTGGCATCGAGCACAAGGCCATTTGTCAAATGAAATGAGGGATACATTGTTTAAAGATCTAAATTACAAATAAATAAAGTATCAGAACATACAAACTCTCAGTGATATCACAGAGATACTGAGAGTTTGGTTCCAGACCACTGGAATCAAGCAAGTATTTCAACAAAGCAAGTCACACACGTGTTTCGGTTTCTCAGTGCACACTTATCATGACACTGCAGTCTATGAAGCGTGCAAGAGCATCATGTCTAAACAAACAATGCACATACCTTAATTAAAAAGTATTTTATTGCCAGAAAATGCTAACCACCATCTGAGCCTTCGGTTAGCTGCGGCAGTAATACCAAAAGATCACTGATCACACATCATGTACCATTTATATAAACTTCACAGTGATGTTGCGGATTGTCTCACTTTGCTTCTTAGTTAGGCTTTGTGTTATGCCCGTTTTATCTATGAATATTGAATGGCCTCAAGGTGGTTGAGTCTCTGGCTTTTCTAAAGACAAAGCAAAACAAAATACACAAACGTTAAGATGACCCCCAATAATTCTTTTCCTCTAAATTCCATGTCTTTGTGTAGTTCCTTCCCCTTGAATATAAGTGAAACTTGTGACTTGGTTCAATACATGGCAAGCTAATAAGATATCACTTTCCTGATTAGATTTCATTATATGGCAAAGATTCCTATTATGTAAATTATCTGCCTGCCAATGTAGGAGATGCTGGACATGTGGGTTCAGGCCTTGGGTCACAGAGGTCCCCTGGAGGAGGAAATGGCAGCCCCCTCCAGGATTCTTGCCTGGGAAATCCCATGGACAGAGGAGCCTGACTGGCTATAGTCTGTGGGGTGTCAGAGTCAGACACCACTGAGCGTGTGAGCGTGCGCACACACACACACACACACACACACACACACATACACGATACATTGCATGAGGCTCCATCTCATGAAGCTGGAGCAAAAGGTTCCCTTTGCTGGCGTGGTCAAGTGAGCAATCAAAATGAGGAAGCCCATGTCTCAGGATACCGTGGGTGGCTCCTGAGCACTGGAGCTCTGAGGGTGCTTTTGGCTATAGTCTGCAAGAAAATGGGGGCCTTTCTCCTACGGCCACAATGCAATGAATTCTGCCCAAAACCTGGGGAACCTGCGGGTGGACCCTCAGTCAAGACTCTGAGGAGGCTGCAGCCCTTGCTGACACCTGGTTGCCATGTGGTGAGATCCTGGGGCAGAGCACCCAGCTAAGTGGTGCAGGAGCCAGGAGCTACGGAGGCCAAGAAACCGAGATGGTAAATGAGAGGCCACCTGAGGTGAAGAGCCGACTCAATGGAGAAGACCCTGATGCTGGGAAAGATTGATGACAAAAGGAGAAGGGGCAGCAGAGGATGAGATGGTTGGATGGCATCACCGGCTCAACGGACCTGAATTTGAGCAAAGTCCAGTAGATAGTGGAGGACTGGGAAGTCTGTCATGCTGCAGGCCATGGGGTCGCAGAGAGTTGGACACGACCGAGTGACTGAACAACAACAATAAATGAGCGTCATTTTAAGCCACTAATTTGTTACACAGCATAGATAACTCACACAGCTACAAAGTCAGTCTTCCTTGCACAACACCATCGCAGACTTTGCCATGGAAACATGGACAGCCTTGCTAAGGACTCAAGCCTCCTACACAGTAAACAAGGATGAATCACTTTATTTTGTCAAGTTGGCAAAAATGTCTGCTGATCGTGGACGCTCAGCAAAAATAGAGACATACACAGCCTAGAGCAACAAGATTAGACGGAAAAAGCCATTTTATCCGATACAACTTCATTAATCACTGTTGACTGCTCACAAATCAGTGTCAAACTCTTTATCTACACAAATAAAATTGTTTTGCCTATCTTTGCTCATTGAGAAATAAAGAAATAAACTAAAACTGTCCAGTGTGGGTTTTCACCATATTTGGTAGGTCTGCTTGCAATACTCTGACTTAAACGTAGGATTGTTGCACCTCCAGATACATTCTATGGGACATGACGGTGAGGGGACGCATTAAGGTCATCGCAGTCAATCTTTCAGAGCAAGTCAGGGTGGGCCACCAGGCCGGTCTGCAAACTAGCTGCCTCGGTGACATTCTGAAGCTTGTTTGAGGCAAAACTGTGAGCTCTGCTCAAAAATGACTGAATCAGGACCTGCACGTGAGCAGGATTCCTTGCTGACCTGTGTTCACATTAAATTTTGAGAAATACTGCACTGAGAGCCTGTGCGATGCTCATCAGGGGAGATCTGCTAAATCCATCAAGATGCTCCAGGCACGTTAACAGTGGTTTGAAAACAGCCCCAAGTTGGTTTCCGGTTCGTGTTGATTGTTTGCTGTTGACCTGCTTTCCTATGCAGTGTGTTCCAGGGACAGGAGCAAGCTCCAAAGGGAACGGGACTCTTGAGCAACTGAGAGGGAGCCAACTTGTATGAAATAGAGCACATGGCATAGACAAGACTTTGGTGGGTGCCCAGTGATTTTCTGAACCTCTCCTCTGAACCCGAGGCATCGGCCAGCACCCAGATCCTCAGTCCTGGGAAGCCTAAAGTAAGCAAGTCCTCTGGCCTCCTCAGGCAGCTGAGACCAGAATCTCTGGGTGTGGGTCTCAGGTGTGAGTATTTTTCAAAGCTCCTCACACAGCTGCTCAGGTTTGGGTACCACAGTCTGGTATTGGGGGTGTCAGATGGGAGTCTTTCAATCCAAGGTAGTGATCCAGCAACTACCATCAACAGGCTAAATCTGGCCCCACGCCTGTGTTTGCAAATAAAGTTTTATTGGAACACAGCTATACTCATTTTTTTTTGTTGCTGCTTATCGCCACAGTGGCATGGGGAGTAGACCTGAAATATCGACCATCTGGACCTTAAAGAAATGCTTTTACAGCTCTGAGATAAGCTCACACAGCGGCTGTTAAGAAGAATTATCTAAGAAAAAAAACCCATCCAAGAGAAACTGAGTTTTTGCTTCCTCAGTCTTAACAGGTAGAGGATTGTGAATTTTAGCGAGTTTGTGTGTGTGAGTTCACATACTGAGATTGAGGTATAATTATTTTGTTTTGTTTTGCCAGGAATTCTAGTGAATATAGCCTATCCTGTGAAGAAAAAAAAAAGTGATATTCTATCCTGCAACTAATCACAAGTTCTACCTACTTGCTTCAAACAAAGCATTTAAAAATAAGAATAGGTATTTAAAAAAAATAGATGGGTGGTTTCTATTTTTTAAAGCAAGAAGAAAAAGAACATGTGTTGCATGAAATGATGCAGAAACGATTCACTTCTTGAAACCACATGCCTTCAGGAGAACCTCGGCAAAAGTGTCATCTATATTTTCATAGAAAATTTGTTACTTATTTTGGGGGACTGTGCAAATCAAGCTTTTTTTTTTTCATTTCCTATTGGCTCCCCTCTCCATGACTTTACCTGGGGTCTATCCTTTAATATGCATTTGCTCTACCAAGACAGTGTCTTCCTTTGGAGGAGTTTGGGCCCAGCTGGATGAGTACATCGATGCTGACTTTCTGTCCATCTTTCCTTCTAGTCAAGTGTCACTAATTTACTGAACCTCTTCAAGCTTCCCTTAAGCAAATGCCAATAATGACCTTCTGTGGATGTTTGAAAATTAATCAGAAGCATTATACATAATCAGTTACAGTGCTGGGTACAATGACCGCTTTTGCCGTTTGAGGGGAGAGAATTTCTTTATCATTCCTCCTTCTGATTGTCTCTAACTTCTGTCCTGTTGACTCCGAGGGTGAGATCGTGCTGGCAGAGCTGCTCTGCACACTGCGGATGCTGCAGCATCTCTACCTTCTTTGGCTTCCCTGGTGGCTCAGCAGTAAAGAATCTGCCTACAATGCAGGAGCTGCAGGAAAAGTGGACTGGGTCGAGAAGGTCCCCTGGAGGAGGGCACGGCACCCACTCCAGTGTTCTTGCCTGGAGAATCCCATGGACAGAGGAGCCTGGCGGGCTACAGTCCATGGGGTTGCAAAGAGTCGGATATGACTGAAGCAGCTTGATACTGCACGACTGCCTTCTGCCTTGATTCCCTGGTGGGTCAGTGGTCAATAATCTGCCTGCCAATGCAGGAGAGGCAAGAGACGCTGGTTTGATGCCTGGATCATAAAGATCTCCTGGAGGAGGTAATGGCAACCCAGTCCAGTATTCTTGCCTGGAAAATTTCATGGACAGAGTAGCCTGCAGGGCTACAGTGTATGGGGCCACAAAGAGTCAGACATGACAGTGTGAGCACACACACAGGCTACCTTCTACCCACTCGATGCCAGTAACATCTGCCCCCTATTCAGTTGTGACAGCCAAAACTGTCTTCAGATAATGTCAAATGTCCCTGCAGGAAGAGTCATTCCTCGTTAAGGATCGCTGTTCTAAGGAGAGAAACCTAGCCCTTCTTCAGGGTATATACATCCTGAGATGTATATATGCTTATATGCATGTACATGTGTGTTTCTACAGGTTGTCGAGGAGACATCTTAGTCGCATTTTTAAAGTTCACTTCAATGAATATAATGAGTTGCTGGCTTTGCAGTCCCTATTTTTATTCTACATTTTATTTTATGAAAAGGCTAGATGGACCTCATCTGGTTCCTTCACATCAGACAGGGTAACGCTGAGCATCTGTCTGCCAAAAAGCATCACATTGCAAATTGGACTGTCTTCCCATTTCTCACTCAATCCATCTGCTCTTGGTTTGCAGCATTAGGAAGCAGCTGATGTGGTCAGCATGTCATCAGAGTGATTTTCAATAAAACTTTATAGATTCAAGACTGTTCCCCAGCTATCAATATATCCAGCATGTAAAAGTCATTCCAGTCCAGAAGAAAACTGGACACATCTCAAATTCTACAGCCCAAGACCATGTGGTAGGAACTCTACAGCACATTCCAGTCCAAAGTCCTGGGCTGTAAGACTCCAGCATCTGTATTTACAACCACCACGCCCCCCACATGCTCTGTTGTATCACTTTGCTGAATGCCACACACTGGACCCCAAGAAGTGCACAATATCCCAAGAGCCTGGACCAAAGAGATGGACATTATCCAGAAGGCATGGGTTCTCTTCAGCTGAATGGCAGGGTCACTCCACTTTAATATTACAACATGCTTTAATTTGTAAATACTTTTTTTAAAATTTATTTTTAGTTGCAGGATAAGCGCTAGACAACACTGTGTTGCCTTCTGCCACACAACACCGTGGATCAGCAGTGAGTACACATACGCCCCTCCCTCCTGAGCCTCCCCTCCGCCCCACCCTTTCCAGGTGTCAAAGATCATACAGCAAATCCCACTGGCTGTCTACTTTACACACGGGGGAGTACATGTCCCCTGCTACTCTCCACTCGTCCCTCCCTCTCTGTGCCCAAAGTCTGTTCCCTGCGTCTGCATCTCCCATTCTTCCTGCAAGTAAGTTCCTCAGTACTATTTCACAAGATTCCACGTGTGTGTGTTAATATCCTGTACTTGTTTTTCTCCTTCTGATTGAAATTGTAAATACTTTTCTTTGCACCCATCTCTACACTTTCCTTTGAGCTGTTTTTCTGCTCAGGAATACAGTTTTCCCAGCCGGGTATTACCCCTTAACTCTAACGTGGTCTCCTGCCTTCGGGGATGGACACACCTGTCTCCCCTTCCTGCCCCCTTCCCCCCATCAAAGCAGGCACTCACATGCTTCCTCTCAGTTTTTGCCCTTCTTACCTCCAGCAGACACTGTGAACTCTGCCGGATTAAGCGCACCGCTGCAGATGTTACAGTTTATAAGGTTTAGGGCAACAATTCATCTTTTCCTCCTCTGGTGCTGTCACCACTGCCCTCCAATTCTCCACCCTTCAAAATTAGGGGCAGAGAAGATGAGCAGCTGCTTTTCCTGCTGCTCTGAATAATTCATGCCAGTTTAGCTTCAGCTTGGTGATATCAGTGGCCTTGTTTAATACCGAGGGGAAGGAAGGGCCTCTTGAGAATTTTCCAAAGCATGAATTTAAAAGGAATAAGATTTTTTTAAGCCTCCAGATTCTTCTGACTTTTTCTCCAACACAAATAAAATACAACAAAAATTAAATTGACAATGGAACTTTCATTCTTTTCAAGATTCTTCTTCAAGATGAAATTAATCAAGTACATTTATTTACATTTACTTTAGGAGCTATGCCATCCAGCCAATAATCTGTGTTGAGTATTCTCTGTGCTACAGGCACGTTACTGGGCAGCTGGGGGGCTGGGGGTGGGAGACGCCGGCATCCCCCTCAACCAGGGGGCGTACCTGCTGGGGGAGGAGACGGATACACATCAAAAGAGGAGACGGATACACATCAAAAGAACTGCCGAATAACCACTCTCAAGGCAGCAGACGCCCTCTGCTATGACTATGGACCCACTACATTAATTCATCTTACAAATGCTTGTATTTAAGGGCTGTGCACCAGAGGCTACTGGACAGTGAGGAAACAGCAGCGCGTGAGCGAAACGGACACAGCGGCGGCCTTGATGGAGCTACGCTCAAGTGCGGGACCGAGCGGTTGATCGTCCGCACGCACATAAAGGCACCATCTGAGATGAGTGCGGTGAGAGAACGCTCCGCAGCAAGAACACTTCCCAGGAGTTCTCACACGTCCGCTTATCCGCTCATGCCTTCACCTGAGTGCTGTATGTGCGTTTCCTTCTCCGCGCTAGGCACTTAGATTTCAGCGCTGGCTGCGGTTGGATGGGCCCCCTGACCTCACAGGACTGCAGTCACCTGGAGGATGAATAATTGAAGAAGCAAAAACAAAGACGCTCATGTACTTAAAACTGTGCTAGTTCTGGGTCAAGGTTGTAAATAGGAAATACGTAGACTTTTTACATGAATTACCTTACGTAGCACTCATAACTGCCCTTTCCATGTGATTAACTTGTTTACACATGTTGGCACAGTGGTAAAACAATCTGCCCTCCAATGCAGGAGACCCAAGAGACGCAGGTTTGATCCCTGGGTCAGGAAGACGCCCTGGAGTAGGAAATGGCAACCCACTCCAGTATTCTGGCCTGGAGGACCTGACGGCTACTGTCCCTGGGGTGGCGAAGAGTCGGACACAACGGAGCGACTGAGCTGCATGCGGGCAAACCTGAGTCTCACAAACATTTTAAGGACACGGGACTGATAAGCCCCATTGAGGCATCACCACCATGGGTTCCCATTGCTTTAGGATAAAACTTAATCCCTGACTATTTACAAAGTCCTGGATGAACCACCCTCGTGTTGAAGACAGATTGCAGGATAAGCAAGAGGCTATTGGCCATTACACACGAGGCCAAGACTGAAAGCAAAAATCAACATTATATCGAGCTCTTGACCTCCATAGCTCTGTGCTTCTAAAAAGAACCCATTCAGCTCTAAATATCACAAAGCTTGACTCCAGTATAGTGTGACTCGCTGTATTTTTTCGTGTTTACATCCTTTGCTCAGATTTTCTCATGTTTATTTCTGGTTTAGCAACATGGCTCTTGAACAGCTTCCAGATGTTGTTCTATAGCCCCGGCCAGATTTCACTCTAACTAGTGTCAACTCTGCATATAAAGAAAGGAGTTCAGAAATCAGGATTTCCTTTCCTGCCAAGAATCCCTAGAAACCCTGATCCCAATATATTGTAGACATTTTCCCCTTAATTTTACCAAGTTTAGCCTCTAAGTCTAACCAGGTGGTACTAGAGGTAAAGAACCTGCCTGCCAATGAAGGAGACACAAGAGACACGAGTTTGATCCCTGGGTCAGGAAGATGTCCTGGAGAAGGAAATGGCACCCCACTCTAGTATTCTTGTCTGGAGAATCCCATGGACAGAGGAGCCTAGTGGGCTACAGTCCATGGGCTTTCAAAGAGTCAGACATGACTGAAATGACTTAGCATGCACCCATGCAGCTTCTAGGGTCTGTGCTTGGTTAATGAGTGATGGGGTTTTGTGCAACAAAAATCAAAACAGAACACCATGCTTTTGGAATAAAAACGGATACATTTTATCTAGATGAGAAAAAAAAATGAATTTGGGAATATTTTGGCTACTTAGTAATACTGAGAGTGACCTATGAAGCTAAACTAGAGGGGCAACATATGTCTGAAACTAGACAAAAAATTTCTCCCATGAGATCTATTTCAATTTTTTTCCCTTAATGTCCAGTTACAGGGTTGGGCAGTGATGTTCCCTGAGTCTGTTTCATGTCACTGGTGTCAGAGTAGCTGGCGTGAAACATGATAATCGGGTTCAGGACCTATGATTTTGAGTTTTTCATGCCTACAGTGTCCTTAAAATTAATCTGTTGAATGTACAATTATTTTAAACACCCTTTTTAGTTAGAAATCATTTTTAAAAGATAATTTTACATTAAAATATGACTCCTTATCCTTTAATTCTTAAAGTTTAAGCTCATTTAATATAGCAAAGGTTGAATAAATTCTCTAGGTAATATATGGATGTTAATTAAAATTCCAAATCTACCTTCAGTGGAGATACCACATCAATATGTTTCCTTTGAAGCAAACCAAATTAAAAATGTGACTTTAAATTTATTATCAAGTATCTGTTGAGGAACTATTATGCTTTTGTTCATTCTTTTGTTTTTTGAGTAGGAAAAGAAACAAAAATTTTACTCAAAAGATATTATGGTGTATTGGGATCACAGTGTACTGGGAAAAATTTTAGCAGATAATTAAAATCAAGTGTGATTACATTTGTCTTAGATTTTTTTTCTCTGTAAAGAAAATCTCATTATTAAAATCCCTATAAGGAAAAAACAGGTTTAAAAAATAAAACTTTGTGTAGATGGAATTTTAAAATCCTTTAACGCCAACTTGATTTTTTTTTTCCCATGAAAGCTATTGTTTTCTAATACTCTTTGTGAATAACTTGGCTCCCATATTGAGAGGAGAATCGTGATGTAATTAAGAGCTTGGACGCAGAGACTCCTGTCTGGCCTCAATTCCGTCTCTGCCAACCTCTAGCTGCAACTTTGGACAAGTTCCTGAGACATATTGTGCCTCCGTTATCCTATCTGTAAAATGAGATAATCATCATAGCTATTATTATCAAGTTACTAAAAGGCTTAAATGAACTCCTAATTGGAAGTGCTTAGAGTAATGTTTTATATCTCACAGACACTCAAGAAGAGTTGTTTATTATTGGAGAAGAGGGCAGCAGAGGATGAGATGGTTAGGTAGAGTCCCCAGCTCAATGGACATGAATTGGAGCAAACTCCTGGAGACAGTGGAGGGCAGAGGTGTCTGGCGTGCTGCAGTCCACAGGGTCACAAACAGCTGGACACAACAGCCAGGTGTCAACACTATCATTTCACAGCAAGAGACTATCTTCCTATACTTTTTATTGCTTTTAATTTTACACAATACTTTTGCATTTCTTATCCAAATTGACCCTAAAACCACCAGCTAAAGATGGGGAAGACAATACTGCCCACTATATATGGGGAGCCTGCATCTGAGAGCTTGAGACGCTCAAGTTTATTTCACGGCACAGGAATCCTTGTTCTCTCACACCTCCCCTACCGCCATGCTTGGCTGGGAGTCCAGATGGACTTGATCTTTACTGGTCACTTGGTCTTCATTTGATACCTCTCATCAGTTCTTTCACAGGAATCGAACATGACTGAGCGACTTGACTTTCACTTTTCACTTTCATGCACTGGAGAAGGAAATGGCAACCCACTCCAGTGTTCTTGCCTGGAGAATCCCAGGGACGGGGGAGCCTGGTGGGCTGCTGTCTATGGGGTCACACAGAGTCGGACACGACTGAAGCGACTTAGCAGCAGCAGCAACAGACTGACCAACGACTCTGGGGAAGTTAAAAACCACATTGTAGGAAGTAAGTTGGAGAAGCATTTCTGTCCACAAACCCAGAGGAGACAGCTCGATCTGCCTCTGAAGCCATTAGATAATACCAGGCAAGAGTAATGGAGTGGGGTGCCATTGCCTTCTCCAAGATAATACTTGTAATGATACCAAATTAGAATGAAGTCTGATGGGTCCAACCGGGGCCACCCTCAGGTAATTCTCATTGATAAGAGTAACTGTGTGTTTTCTGTAAACCACCCAGTCCCCCTACCCTAGAGGAACAGAGCTCACAAGAAGGCTGCAAGTCTTGCAGGATGGCCGCAGGCTGCACCTGTGAGGGGTAGAGATATATTAACACGCTCTGTCCCCATCTCAGTCATCAGGCAGCTTCCCTCTGCACTGAAGGCTAGTAAATAAGTATTTAAATGAATTAATCATAGCATTGCTTCAGGACTTGAATTCATGGACTTAACTAAGCACTATATGTTAAAACACATGGTATGCAGGCCCTGAAAATGTTACTTCTTCCTTTCTTTGCAAATAAGTATAATAGCACTGTACCATTCCAAGCAGATATGCATTGTTTTTTCACTTAATAATAAACTCGTTCACTGAATGACTAAAACTCTTTGCTGATTGAGTATATGGCCTGGAGATATGCTTCTATTTGAGTGCAAAGGAAGCTGAGTAACCCTGTAATTATTATAATATTGTTTTCCATCAACAGAATCATAAAGTTGAATCGGGTAAGTAGTGGTTAGTAGTTAGTGGCTAGTGGTTAGTAACCGAACTGAAGGCCACCCTGCTCCAGCCTGCTAGTTTATGCAGGAATAAGACTAATGCGTAGCCAGATATTTTTAAGGGAATCCAAATCAGTAGATTATTATGTGAAGTTTCCAGATTGTTAAATATTGATCATAAAATACATTTAAGGTAACACACCAGGCATCTGCTTCTTGCCAAGTCGAATAATAGGAATTGTATTTACTACCCCCTAGCAAAAAACTACACAAGATACTTAAAATAATGGATACGGTAACGAAGGACAATGATCCCGAGAGGTAGGAAACACAGGAGAAAATCCATAAACAAGAACCCAATAAACTTGACTTCACCACAATTTAGAACTTCTGCTCTTCAAAAGACAATGTTAACAGAATGAAAAGATTGGAAGGAAATGTATCTGGTAAAGCACTTGTGTTCAGAATATATAAAGAACTCCCCAAACTCAATAATGACAAATATTACATGGTATCATTTACATGTGGAATCTAAAAAACGGACACAAATGACTGTATTAATATTTACAAAACAGAAACAGACTCACAGACATAGAAAACAAGCTTATGGTTAATAAGGGCAAAGTGGGTAGGGATAACTGAGGAGTTTAGGATGAACATACACACACTGCTATACATAAATTAACAACAAGGACCTACTGTATAGCACAGGGAACTGCACTCAGGATTTTGCAGGAACTTCCACGGGAAGAGCACCTGAAAAGCCGCATATATGTGTGGTACTCACAGTGCAGCTGAAACTAACAAAACTGCACAGGAACTAGACTTCAGGTTTTAAAAATATAAAATAACACTCAATAAGAAATCAACAAAATATTTGAATGGACTTCACCAAAGAAGATATACAGATGGCAAATTAACACATCAAAAGAAGTTCAACATTATTAACCAGTAGTGAAATGCAAATTAAAACCCTGATGAGATACCATTACAACCCATTAAAATGGCTTGAATTAAAAATACTGGCAATACCAAATGATGGTGGACACGTGAAAAAGTTAGGATGTGAAGAAAATGGTGGTTGGAAATTAAAAATATTGCAACTACTTTGGAAACACAGTTTGGCAATTTCTTTAAAACCTAAATTTACACTTATTTTCTGAGCTAGCCATGCCGAGTGCAGGTATTTGCTGAGGAGAGAAAAATGCATCATCCATACAAAGATGCATACCCAGATATTCACAGAAACTGCATCTGCAGTGGCCCCAAGTGAAAATAACCCAAATATCCATCTATTGATGGATAAACATATGGATATGTTTAAACACATGGATAAACACATGGCATATGGATAACCACTGTGGTATGTCTATACAATGGAAGACTAGTCCACAAAAAAGGGATGAATTATTAACATCTACTGCACCATGGATCTCAAAATAATTATGCTCAGTAAAGAAAAACAAACCAAAAGATTATATTCTCTATGAATCTTTTTTATAAATCTCTGGAACATGTAAACTAATCTGTCAATCTGGGCTGCTATAACAGAAATACCATAGCCTGGTACTGTCTTAGAAACAATAGAAATGTATTTCTTACCTTTCTGGAGTCTGGGAAGGTGAAGGTTAAGATTTCGTGTCTGGTGAGAGCCTGCTTCCTGGTCCTGGATGCCATGTCCTCACCTGGGGGAAGGGGTGAGGGCGACCTTTGCAGCCTCTTTTTTAAGGGCACTAATCCTATTTATGAGGGCTCCACCCTCATGGCCTAATCACCCCTCAAAGACCCCACCTCCTAATACCATCACACTGGGGGTTAGGTTTCAACTGATGAATTTTGGGGGAACATAGACACTTAGTCTACTGATAATCTCTAGTGACAGAAGGAAGAACGGGGTTACATAGGGATAGGGTAGGGCAGAGATGGGCAGGTGGGAGGAAATACAGAGGCATATGAGGATATATTTGAACTTCCCTGGTTGCTCAGATAGTAAAGAATCTGCCTGCAATGCAGGAGACACGGGTTCAATACCTGGGTCAGGAAGATCCCCTGGAGAAGGAAATGGCTACTCACTCCAGTATTCTTGCCTGGGAAATCCCACGGACAGAGGAGCCTGGAAGACTACCAGTCCATGGGGTCACAAAGAGCTGGACACAATTGAGTGACTAATACATTACTTTTTTTTTTTTTCATGAGGATATATTTAGGGATAATGGATACGTTCACCACCTTGATAGTGGTGATCATTTAGTGGGTATACATGTACAAAAAATTCTATAAAATTATACTTTTTAAATATGTTTGGAATTAAATGTCAATTACAGCTCAGTAAAGCTATTAGAAAACAGAACAATAACATGGATTTTAAAAGGTAAACACCAGGTCGGCGACACGCAGGGACTCTGGGCTATGAGTTTGCAAACTCTGATCTGTGTTCATGACTTACTTTCAGGAAAATACTCACAGCCCCGAACACCTACACTGAATTACGAAATGAAATGTTTGCTAAATGGGGGCTCTCTTGTTGGCTCCTTTCAAACAAAGCAAGTACCACTTCCAACTCTTTCCTTGAATGATCCAAGCCAACTCTTTCTGAATGGTTTGATGGCTGCTGAGCAAAAGTTCTGATTTAAGTCCAGAATCTCTTAATAGCAGAAGATGGCATGCGAGGCAGAACTCGTTTCCCTTTTGACGTTCACACATAATTCCTCTTCACAGCGGCAGGAATTACGGGTTTGATAGCGCCCTGAATCTCTGCTGACAAAGTCCCTTCCCAAACCTGACTTGCCTCACACAGCAGACTCTCTCTGTGATGCGGAACTATTGTTCACAAAGCACTGTGGAGACATCTTTCTGAAAGACTCCAATACGTGAAGGGAATGGAGATTTTCCTTACAGCGGGTTTCATACATGTATGAGGTAGAATAAAAAGTTTTAAATCCGCATTTAGGAACTTACTGAAAGCATCTACGTGTAACTATGGATTGCACGAGCTGGGCAGAATGAACAGAGCTTTCTCTTTCTCCTCTGCTCCCTTAACCTCGCTCCCTTTTCTACACTGACGTCTTTGGAAAGACGCAGGCTTTTTCATTCAGGAGCATGGTCATTTTGGTAATAAGAAGATCCAGCCAACGGAAACACCGCTCTTCCCAGCGCTGTAACGCCTGTCTGTCTCCACTGGCCTCAGGGTGGCTCCTTCCTCCCCATCGGCCAGGCCGACTGCGGTCCCGGGCAGAGGCGGCGGGCACAGGGCCTGCCGCGGGCCAGCGGGGCCGGCCGTGGGCCGCCTCGGCGGAGCCGTTCCTGCTCTGTCTGGCACGTGGGGCGCATTCTTGAGAGCGGCCCCGTGGGGGCTCCATCTACGCGCCCCCGCAGAGATCCGAGCCGTCTCTCCCGTCGTCCGCTGGGACGCCTCCTCTCTGCGGGGGCGCCCGTCTGTGGGGCTTCCAGGGCCTCCTTTACGACGCTTGGTTCTGCCTTCAGACGGTCAGGGCTGGTCCGTGAGAAGCGCGCCTTCCTGTTCTGAGCCCAAGGGAGGCTCGCAGGGCAGCCCTCTCTGCTCGGCTAAGCCCTCCACCCCTCGGCTTCCCTTCATTCAGCATCTGATGCTGATTCCTATGTCCCCAAAATCAAGGAGGACGTATGTCTAGTTCTCAATGTGGTTCTCTTCAAAATCTCTCCGTTGGATAGAGGTAAAGAATCCGCCTGCCAATGCAGGAGACCCCGGCTTGATCCCTGGGTCGGGAAGATCCCCTGGAGAAGGGCACAGCTACCCACTCCATTGTTCTAGCCTGGGGAATCCCATGGACAGAGGAGCCTGGCGGGTTACAGTCCATGGGTTGCACAGAGTCGGACACAACTGAATGACGAACACTGACACTGCCTAAGAAAGTAACACCGTGTTCATTTCTCCACCGCGAGGTGCGATTCCGGAATACACAGCACAGCCACTGCTCTGCGCGAAGACCACCGAGTCCTGGCCCTGCCGCCCCTCCGCGTGGCTGGTGGCTGCGTGACGGGCTGCTGCTGGCGGCACCCCAGAGTCCTAGCCTCTTGGCAAAGCCTGCGCAGCTGGTGGAACCTTGAATTAAAATGGGAGAGCATTTGTCTCTTGTCCATTTCTGAGCTTTAGAAAACAACAGGAAGGTAAGGGAAGGCAACAGAAAAAGTCATATTAAATTTCATAAGCTTACATAGAAAAAAGGGCTCAGTGAATGTTGTAATTACAACTGGCCAATAGCTTATCTCTCTTTTCTCTGTGCTCCAGGGATGAGATCATACTGCAGTTTTCAGCTTAAAATTAATTCCATGAAAATCTACTTTATGAGAAGTTTTGAGAATTTTCTTGAATTACAATCCATAAATGAAAATGTGTGGAAACATGACTCAGAATAACTTGAACTCAGTACCTCAGTGATTATAACCTTATTTTAAATTGTTTAAAACATTCAAGCTAATCATTTAAATTATCTAAAATTCTTTGTGCTAAAATACCCAAATGTTTCAAAGGAAAGTAGGTTGGGGTGATAGTGTTTTATTTAAATTAAATACATAATTGCCAAAAGTATATTCTTTAAGGTTCCGGGAGCTTGGGTTAATTCAGTTTTCACTGCCTGCTTAAAATGGGGTATGTTCAAAGAATATAGAACTAGGTTGGCTATTTGCTAAGCTGCCACTTATCTCTATTACCTTATGATTCTATCTTTGCTATTTTTAAATGACAATATCCAGGCTTAAAACGAATGTAAAAATGAGTATAAATGTAAAAAGGCACTCCTCTTCCCATCACAGTCTGACCTTGATACCACACCTCAAAGGGAACTATCGTAAACAGCTTAGTTCTTTAATCTACACACACTCATACACAAACACACACACATACACAAACACACACACACACGCTAACACACACACACACAAATAAATACCCAGTGGCACAAGCTTACACAGTGCTTGCCTGCTTGCTTTTACCAAAAAACACAAAAAGCAGGGGGCGCCTCTCAGCACAACTCTGTAACCAGCTTTCTGGTTTGTGTTGTCCCGTCACTTCCTTCTATACATCATGGCTCTCCTTTAGCAGAGGCATGCATGATCTGTATTTCTTTTTAAGGTGGTCAACACAGCTAATATTTACTAGGTCAATTCATTTAATCATCTAGTCTTGTTGGTCTTTCAGGCAGCTTTAGGGTTTTGTTTTCTTTTTCCAAGGCTGCCATAATTATTAATGTGCCGTGCTGTGCTTAATTGCTCGGTCCTGTCTGACTCTTTGTGACTCCATGGACTACACGAATCCTCATGTGCCCACCAGGCACCTCTGTCCATGGGATTCTCCAGGCAAAAGTACTGGATTAGGTTGCCATGGCCTCCTCCGGAGGATCTTCCTGACACAGAGCGCGAACCCAGGCCTCCCGCAATGCCGGTGGATTCCTTACCATCTGAGCCACAAGGGAAGCTCAAGAATACTGGAGAGGGTAGCCTGTCCCTTCTCCAGGGGATCTTCCTGACCCAGGAGTCCAACTAGTGTCT
Source organism: Bos indicus x Bos taurus (assembly GCF_003369695.1). Taxonomy (NCBI): domain Eukaryota; kingdom Metazoa; phylum Chordata; class Mammalia; order Artiodactyla; family Bovidae; genus Bos; species Bos indicus x Bos taurus. Next base: position 676,637 of record NC_040088.1, read on the forward strand.
CCTGCCTTGCAGGCTGATTCTTTACCAGGTGAGCTACCAGGGAAGCCCAAATGTCAATAATAAGACTTAAAAGTCTGTATGTGACATTTTCTTGTTCAGAGCTCCCATTACTCTTGCTTATATTTTAAAAAATAGAAAATGCAGACATTAAGATGAGTGATTAACTCAAGGGTGAGGACAGGGGGCTGCACGGGAGCGGGTTTTGATGTCTCTGGCCATGATCAGGCAAGTGGAGTAAAATGAAACATAACCGAAACTCCTTCCCCGTGGGGGTAACAGTCTGCCCTTTGCTCAGACTTATCCAGAGATACTGCGTTGTAAGTACCAGATGGTCTATGATGCTGCGGCTTTATTTTATGATTTTCAAAGGTTGGAAAGAATCAGACACTCCAGGCTGCTTCTCTGCTGCGCATGAAAGACCCACAACCTTTGCACGGTCCTGGAGAGGGTCACCTGACCTTCAGTCCCTCTGAACGTCCTAGGGAGACCCCTGAGTCCTTGAGGGCAGGCCAGTGTGTCTTTCTATGTTCATTTGGGAAAATATGCTCTTTATTAATCCAGACACAGTGCTCAGGCAAATGGAATGAGCAAAAAGGGACCACCAGGTCCGTTACAATCAGAATCTTCTGTGTATGTAGAGAAGATAAAATGGGTTACATTAGCTGCATGTGTACATTAACTGTTCATTTTTCATACAGATAGTCCTGTTTAATAAGTAATGGCACCTTAGTCCATTAAGTTTCATGGCTAATATGTCCCTCCTCCCTCTGAATCTTGTTTAAAGAAAAAACATTTGGTTGGGTAATGTGCAGGATGTACCTTGGGGTACCAATTTATAGTACTCTCTTATCAGAAATTGCTTCCAAATGCCTCATATCCATATTTGAAATTCTGCAGGCAACAATTTCCTACACTGCGCTTGTGGTGCCCCATGGCAGATTACCTCAGTTGATGATGCAGTGGATCACGTAGAGAGCGGACGGATACACACAGGGGAAACCAAACAGAGACAAACGACTATCGATTTGGACAAGATTTCTTATTGCATGGAATTTTAAAATTTAACCACTTAACTAGTGTAGTAAAGCCAGGTTTTATTCATCAATATTGTAATTCCTAGAATATTGGCTACAGCTGTCATTTTTTAAATACATTATTTACATACATGTCATACAAATGTCTTTGGACTTTCTATTCCTTCTGTCTTTATTCCTGAAAACCCCTTTCACGGGTCTGTGTCTGGCTTATCATTTAGCTGTTAGTCCAGGTCACTTCCTCATGTCAGGCAAGGCATTCCTGGGCCGATCGGCAAATGTAAAATGCGGACTGTGTACATTCTAGCTTTGTATCGTCACTTCCTCATGTCAGGCAAGGCATTCCTGGGCTGATCGGCAAATGTAAAATACGGACTGTGTACATTCTAGCTTTGTATCCATGTTAAACATCCTGGCTATGACACCGTTCTATGGTGATTTCTAGAATGACGTTGTTCTTAGGACATACACACTAAAGGATTCATAAGTGAGTAACACAAGTGAAGGATCAAGATGCCCAAAGCTCTTAATTGGTTCAGAACAATGTATTATACAACAATTATACAGAAAATATGGCAAAGTGTTAGCGGTTGGTTAAACTGAAGGAGTCATGAGTCAACGATACTACTTTTGTAACATTTTCTAGATTTGATGTGTTTTCAAAATGAACAGTTGGAAAAAACAGAATAGCCTCCTTAGAGAAGATGTCTCTCCATTACTGAAGTCTCCACTGCCCCGTGCCGTCTATGCCATTATTCACATCACAGAACATTGACTTAACATCACTAGAATGCTTTACTTTTCAGTAACTCTGTCTGCCATCCTTCCAGACAGAATGCATGTAGGGCCTTCACATTCATCACCTCATTACACAGAACATTTCACAGAATGTTAAAAGATGCTCAAAAAATTTTTTTCTGAAAATATTTTTTGAAAATCTTAATTCATGGCAAATTCATATCAATCACCCAACATGTTTTCTGAAATTAGTATCCTTCTCGTAGTTGCCAGATTCTTGGGAAATGCAAATCTTTTGATGTGAGCTAAAAGTGTAATGTCCACACACACACACATAGCTAACCAACAAGCGTGGCAGAGCACAGTGACTTTACTTGGCCTGTTCATCCCATTCACTGGCATCACTGGCAAAAGTCAATCGTGGATTGACTACATTTCCTTTAACATCGGCACAAAACCCAGCATCTAGTAGCTCTGGCAGAACCAAGAGGAGACTCAGGCCCCGTCACCAAGTGCACACATGTGCCGTGTGCGCTGGCAGAACCGTGACTCAGCCCACGTCACTAAGTGCACACATGTGCTGTGTGTGCTGGCGGAGCCGTGACACAGCCCACGTCACCAAGTGCACACGTGTGCTGTGTGTGCTGTGCGCTCAGTCACCTCTGACCCTGTGATTCGTGGGCTGTAGCCCTCGGGGCTCCTCTCTCTGTAGGTTCCCCAGGCAAGAACACTGGAGTGCGCTGCCATTTCCTACTCCAAGGGATCTGCCCAACTCGGGGACTGAACTCACGTCTCTTGTGTCTCCTGCCTTGCCAGGCAGATCCTTTATAACTGGGCCACCTGGGAAGTCCCTATATGTGTAAATATACACATACTTTACTAAAAACTCCAGAAAAACAGCATGTAGTCACAAACATCTGTGCCCAGAATAGGCATCTGTACAAGACACATCCTCTTTGCTTTGTCCATATTTAGAGAAGCCCAGCAGCAGGTGGTCTGCCTGTTCCTTTTACAGGAATTTCTGGTCAATGTCCAACCTGTTTCTTCCTGATCATAACTGATTTTCCAGTGTGGATTATAAAATTGCATCTGATTTCTGTTGGATTTTATTATTTAGAGGATTTTTGGAGTTCTAAACTTATGCTTTTCCTTTGGATGAGGAATAGGTATTTTTCACCAAGATAATAGATGCAAATGACATGGCTGAGGCTAGTTATCAAGTCAAGTTTACATAGCACATGGGGTGCATGCTTTTATGCTTTGAGGTGTTTTGATTTTTGTTGGGCAAAACAGCCATCTGGCAGATCAGAGAGAACAATTCTAAAATGAAAAGGATCCCTCAGCCTAAAAATAATGAGCTTCATGGGTGCAGCTCATTTTTTAGTTAATTGCCCTTAATTTATTCAGCTGAAATACCTTACAGTTTTCCGTGATTAAAGGGCACCATGTTTGACTTGTCATTGAATTAGTTTGATATTGATATAAATGAGCCATAAAGTATCTCCATGATTGCTTCCTGAATAATATAAATGCATTTTCTTTTGTTACTGGCTCAATAAAGAATGAGATATACCTGATCTGTGGGTTTTTAAGCAAATCTTCTGCAGTTTGAAAATGAAGGGAAGATGGACTTAATCAGCAAGGAATGTATTTCCACAAGAAATTAAAACGTCTGTTGGTAATGAAGCTTATTTACTGTGATGCAGAATGAATAATGGTACCAGTTTCCATTTCTGTCTTAAACCTGAAAGAGATAAATCTCCATCAAAAAAAAAAAAAAAGAGGAAAAAAGGAAAAAAACCAGCTAGACAAACAGTTGTCTCACCCCAACCCCTCTGTTGAACAATGGTCTAATTTACAGTAGCATATTGACTGAATTTGCTGTTTGCCTCAAAACTGTGTATTACAAACATTTATAAAAAGTCAATTTATTATAGGATAATTTAAGAAAATAAAAAAAGAAAATGTACACATCTGCTAGGCATGTCTCAGATAAAAACAGCTTATCTGTACTGCAACCTTCTGCACAAGTCATGTCATAAGAAGCATCCAGCTAAGGGTTATGTGCCAGCAAGATGCACTGAAAGGAGGGCAACTGGTAGCCTCTAAATGCTGATATGTTTTGCCCCAAAACACCGAATGAAACGCTCCCATTTTCTTTCTTTGAAGGACTTTTCCATGTTTCTAGAAGATATTGTTCAGTTGCTAAGTCCTGTCTGACTCTTTGTGATCCCATGGATCGAAGCATGCCAGGCTCTGTCCTCCACTATCTCACAAAGTTTGCTCAAGTTCAAGTCAAAAAGATGAGCCATTTGAAAAATATACCTAGAATTTCAAACCTAACTACACAGATCTGAACTCCTTTATTCTATTAAGTCTTCTCCCCTTATTTCTGATTTCTGACCATGTCCTTACAGCTTTTAAATGATTGTGAAAATTTTAATTGTGTTTCCTGGTCCTTTCAACTTGCCTTGGTGCAAGGAATCTGAGACAGAGCTGTCCACTAGAAATAAAATGTGAGTCACACATGAAAGTATAGATTTTCTGGTAGCTACATTTTTAAAAGTAAAAAGGGGAAATTAATTTAATAGTATATTTTATCCAACACAAATGTGTCCCCAACATTTTCATTTCAACCTATAATCAGCATAACAATTTTTTTCATAGTAAGGCTTTAAAATTGAGGTATAGAATACTTATGCACACGTAGTGGACTGAATGCTTTTGTCCTAAAATTCACATGCTGAGATCTGCAACCCCAGTGCGGTGATATGAGAGGGGGCCTATGGAAGGTGATTAGGTCATGAGGGTGGAGACCTCAGGAATGAGATCAGTGCCCTTACAAGAGACACCAAAGAACTCTCTCTCTCTGCCCGCCAAGTGAGGAATACAAGGAGAAGGCAGCAGTGTGCAACCCAGATGAGGCTCTTAGTCGACCCTGGCATGGTGGCACCCTGATTTCAGCTTCTAGAACTGTGAGAAATAAATTACTGTTGTTTATAAGCTACCTCGTCTATGGTACCTATTTTTTTTTTTTTTTAGCAGCCCCAGTGGACTAAAACAGAACATCTCAGCTCAGATAACCACATTTTAAGACTTCAAGAACCACACACGGCTTCTGGCTGCTGGATCAGAAACCACAATTCCAAGAGAAACATACAGAGTACTAGAACTGATATCAATAAGCCTCGAGGCTTGCAGTTGCCCTCCGTCAACTGTCTCGAGCAAGTTAACCAGGACACTGAACCCAAGGGCTAAGGGTTTTAAATCTTTAAAATAAACAGGTCAGGGTAGATGGTCTTGAGTGTTTATTTTAACTTTAAGATGATGATACTGTTATCATATGAAGAAACTTTTGCTTTCTGGCTTCCCTGGGGTTGCTCTGAAAAACCATTATCCATGGTTAAGTAAATAACATTCCCTGAGGACCACTGTGGAGCAGCGACTCAGGCTTGTCCTGCGAGGAGCAGCTGGCTTGCAAATCGGAGCCTGCAGCTTAGAAGGCCTGCTCTAGGGATTCTTTTGGTGAAGGCTCATATTTAAAATCACAGTCTTTAAAATTTGCCTTTTACTTTTTAATAGTATCTTAATAAACATGACATGCATCCTCCAAATACATTTAGGTTTCTCACTGCAGCTAGTTTCAAGTGCGTTGGTTGTTGACACCTGGAGTGTGTCTGTGGGGCTCACATGAGTGCTAAGTTGCTTCCGTTGTGTCTGACTCTTTGTGACCCTATGGACTGTAGCCTGCCAGGCTCCTCTGTCCATGGGATTCTCCAGGCAAGAATACTGGAGTGGGTTGCCATTCCCTTTCCCCAGGGAAATTTCCTGACTCACGGATTGAAGCTGGGTCTCCTGCATTGGCAGGTGGATTCTTTACCATCTGAGCCACCAGGGAAGCCCCATTTTAAGTGAGACCATCCCGCAAATACCCTCCATATCGCAAAATGCTAGTCATCTCCGTGTGGGTGTGCTGGATGCAGAAACATGCTGCGCTGACATAGGTCTTAACTACGTTGCATGGTCTTCATATGCGGGTGGTAAGTGCATGACATGCATCATTTCCTTTCATTCACAGTGAGGGAAGGGGGGGTTGGAAAGATTTGCTGGTTTTCTCAAGATCGCCCAATTGTTTCCTAGTGAAGACAGAACTTGAATGGAGACTCTCCTCCTGATGGATGAGGGTGTTCTTAGCCACTAGGTCCTGCTCCCTAACTGTCCTTTTCTGCTCAGGTGAGCCACTCCTCCAGGTCAGTCTCAACCCTGGCTGTATGTGAGAATCACAGGGGGCTTTTTATTTTTTTAACTTAAAAAATTGCTTTACAATGCTGTGTTAGTTTCTGCTGCACAATAACATGAATCGGCTATAAGTACGCATCTACCTCCCACCTCTGAGCCTCCCTGCCACCCAGCACCTCATCCCAGCCCAGCAGGCCATCACAGAGCCCGGAGCTGATGCACAGCGGGAGTTCTAAACCTCCCACTGTGCTCGCCCACCCACAGCACCAAAACCTACTAACTCAGAGCCTCTAAGCGCCATCTGGGCTGGGGTGAGGCCTGGAGCTGGGTGTTCTTTCAAAGGTTTCCCATACACTATGATTTTCATCAAAAGCAGAAAGGAAACCTTAACCTAAGGAATAGCTACTTCCATTTTACTCATTAAAATATAGGTCTGCACACACAAAGAGAAGTAGATGACTAAAATTGTGTGAATATGTGTGTGCCAAAGGTACTTTTTACTAAACATTTTAAGTATAAGGATGGTGTGTGCTTGTCTTTTAAAATTTCAGTTCGTGTTCCTTAAGCATTTGTTTGTATCATAGCCAAGCACCTTCAGAGACCTGCTGGTAGCCCACTGTTTAATTCTCTTCCAATTTTTCCATCTCTTAAGCAAGTTCTCAGATCTCACATCCCACTCTGAATTAGCCTGAAAACCGACTAACATATCTTTTAAATTATGTATCATGTGTCAATATGTGTGCAAAATACATAAAATTTGTATTTCAAAATAATTTTTTGTATTTGTTTTTGTCACGTAAAGGGAAGCCCTTGGGGGGACCGAGCTCTTTCTGTCTTTCTGCTCACGCTTCTTGCCCTTACGCCCCGCACGATCGCTCCCCTCCAGAGTTTTGCCGGAACTCCTGTGGGAGGAGGGCCTCCGAGGGACAGGACCGGCCTGGGGCGGTTCCTCCTCTCGGCTGAGTGGCCAGGCCCCTGTCACAGGCTCTCTCGGCTGGGAAAGGACGCTGGGAAAAGGGCCTCCTTGAAGCAGGGCAAACGGGCTCCACGCCCAGGCTCCAAAAAGTGAACGAGCAAGCCAACAAAATTCCCAGACCGCCGCCAAAAGCAGCGAAAAATACAGAGTGCTAAGGACGAGAGGGGGGCCTTGGGAATGGGGCGCCCACAAAGGGGACGCTGTCCCTCGCTGAGGCATCACCGCTTTCCGTCTCCATGTTCCAGCGCAGCCTGTCACTGTATGTTCATTCACTTACCTCCGTCTCTTGCTTATTGTCTACACTGCCCTTTGTCTCTGTAGGGTCAACGTTTGCTCTTCTCACCAGAGCCTCCCTGCCACCTACCGTGTTGTTTGGCCAAGAAATGTAACGAATCTTTGGTTACTGAAAGCTGAATGATGAGGTTATGGAGTGAGGAGAAGTAAGGACAGGAGGGGCTCCTGTTTCCCTTATCTAACCGAGACCTACTCTTTTTAGTAAATTGATTTTTTTAAATCAGAATATCTTTAGTGTTTTAATACCACCACACTTTAAACAGTCTTTTGTTATGTTTGCTTTCAATAAAAGTTTTGGCATAAATTCCCAAACCCTGATCATAAGGAAGATCATAAGGCAGAGTCCATACACAATGCAGAACAACATATCATGACTTCCACACCACAGAGCAAAGTCTAATGCAATGCAGTAAATACAGATACAACACTGAAATGAAACTCACGGAAATGAAAGTTACATAAATCAAAGTATTAATCAGTCATATTGAAGCTAACTTTAAAATTGCTCCCTTAGACTGTTGTAGAAACTAGGAAATCTTGTATCAAAGTATATAATTTCATTTCACAAAAATCTAAACATCACAAAATCCTTTTTCTACACCGCCAGTGATATTGAGTCAGACTGGCTGAATCCCGCTGCGGGGGTCTCCCCTTCTTTCTAAGCCCCACGTTTGCTCAGCTCTAATCTCTCGCTTGACCTTTTCCCCAGATTGCAGGTCATCAGTTAATGCCTTAGAAATTGGCACGGATGGTGCATATGCAGACTCAGCAAAGAAAAAAAGATAGGCTTGGAAGAAAGAACGGAAAACATTATACTCTTGCTTCTTTGAAAGATAAGGTTCAGCTTACTTTGCAAAGAGTATTGAACAAATCATAGTACCACACTGTGTCTCTTAGCAGCGATTTTAGAAAGGTCCCTTTACCCTTCCATCAATTATTAAACAGAGCGCTCTAGTTGAGAGGCCGCCAACTCTCACTTCCCATGCTATGCTGCTGCTAAGTCACTTCAGTCGTGTCCGCTCTGTGCGACCCCATAGACGGCAGCCCACCAGGCTCCCCCGTCCCTGGGACTCTCCAGGCAAGAACACTGGAGTGGGTTGCCATTTCCTTCTCCAATGCATGACATCCTCAATTTTTCCTTTGACCCTAAATGACCTTGGAGAAAGCAGATATCCACTCTGCGCATCAGTTGCATTCTTGTAAGGTGCCCTGCTGGAAGCTCAGAGTCCAGGTTCGTGGTGACAGACAAACGAGATGTAGAGGGCATGGACATTGGTTGTTGGAAAACAGACACTCTTCTAATGAGATTATGTTCTTCCCTTGTTTAAAATCTTCCAAAGTCTTTCCATTACCCTCAAAATAGAACCAACTCTTGGCTCGCTGATGCCTCCTCATCCCTCTGAACTCGCTGCGTGGGCGTCTCCGTTCTCTGTACCCCACCCAGCCCAGCGCACTCCTCTTTATCACAGCGCTTCTCTGTGTCTAGATGGCTTTACTGCCAAATCGTCCAGCAGCTAATTCTCAGCACCACCTCTCAACCCCCAGATCCTCTGTTAAGGGGCTTCCTATTTACTGCCTTGTCAAGACCCTCCCTAACCTCACACCCTCTGTTATACTCTTCATAGCACTATGTGAATGATTATGCTTGTTACAGGTGAGTATTCTGTTTTCTCTGCCTAACACTAAAGTTTCACAAAGGCATCACTGTCTACCGGGAACAGTACATTGTAAGTATTAAAGAAGAACTACAATGAATAAATAATGTTTGGTTAAAATGAATACATTTCAAATAGTCTAGTTCAACACACACATCCTCACTCAGCTTCAGAGAGCAGCTAGAGCATTCTGAACAGGGCCTGGATACTTTGCTGTAAATGCAACTTACATATGCAATGCCTGAGACATACGTAACCCAGACGTCAGCTGTGACCTCATTCATTCATTCACTCTCCATGTGCAAGGTTCTAGGCTGGGCACAGAGACATGATGGTACGGTCTTATTAAGACGGTCATGAGTCCTCCAGCCCATAACTTATGGGCATTGGAGACAGTCGGTGTTTCTCTACAGCTTTGCGCTGAGTAAGGAACGAGGCAGAGTGACCCCTGGTTTCGAATTCCTTTCTCTGTGCACGCGTCATTTGCTGCCCACAACCCGTCACCCAGCAGGCATTCACCTTCTTAATGCACTCTCACAGAAGCTGCTGTGGGTCCAGCGTATTTGTGAGTGAAATAAACTGTCACATAACAGGGATGGGGTTGCTGGAAAGGAGAAATTCTTTAGTAAAGCAAACACACAACACGTGAACACGCTTCTTCTCAGAACCACTTGCCTCCAGCCTCCACTCTGCAGCTTCACACACCTTGTAACAGGCGATGCTTCACTCTCCCCTTCCCCCTTGGCCCTTCTTAACTCTCTCTTCTCCCCTTCTTGGAGATGCTCTCCATAATATTTTAATAAGGCTTATTGCTTGAGTTCTGTTGGCCAACATCTCAAAATTTCACCCAACAACCCATGTGCCTTTAAACACACACACACGCACACAACTATACAACTAGAGCAATATCTTTCCTGAGATACACCAAATGCCCCTTCTTACCATATTAGTATTTTTTTTCATCTTATTACACTCAGGTATATTGTCTGAGGCTTTCCAGGTGGCACAGTGGTTAAGGACCCGCCTGCCAGTACAGGAGACACAAGAGATGAGGGTTCAAACTCTGGACTGGGAAGATCCTCTGGAGTCGGGAATGGCAACTCCCTCCAGTATTCTTGCCTGGAAAACTCCAGGGACAGAGGAGCCTAGTGGGCTACAGTCCATGGGGTCACAAAGAGTCAGGCATGACTGAGCCCACACATAAATACTGTCTGAAAGAATGGTTAGGGAAAAGACCAATGGCTGGTAACCAGAATGTCAGGGTATTAATTACACGCCTCATGATAATGTTTTATTTTGATAATAGCTGTTGAAACCTAATATAGATTTCCCTCACAGTCTGCTGGTTAAGACTTTGCCTTCCAACGCAGTGGGTATGGGTCTGATCTCTGGTTGGGGAGCTAAGACCCCACGTGCCTCAGCCAAAAAACCAACAGGTAAACCAGAAGCAACATTGTGACAAATTCAGAAAGACTTTAAAAACGGTCCACACCAAAACACCTTTAAAAGAAGCATAATAATGAAAAAGTGTGTTTTCTGTATGCCAGTCATTGTTTTAGACACTTTGCATATGTTATCTTATCTCAGTCCCATATTTGCATTATATGGTAGGTTCCCAGGTGGGATCAGTGGTAAAGAATCCACCTGCCAATGTAGGAGGTGCAGGGAGCATGGGTTCGATCTCTGGGTCAGGAAGATTCCCTGGAGCAGGAAATGGCAACCTGTTCCAGGATTCTTGCCTGGAAAATTCCATGGACAGAGGGGCCTGACGGGCGAAAGTCCATGGGATTGTGAAGAGTTGAACACAACTGAACACAACAACACTATCCCTGTTTTATGGATGAAAAAACTGAGGCAGGGGTGGGTTAAATAATTTGCCCAAGATCACAGAGCCCTACAGACGTTGCCCGACGTCACAGCTCTGACCAGACTCATGATGTCCAAGAGCAGGAGGGTCAGAGGAAATGTCCTCCTTCCCAGTGAGCTGAAATTGTATTTGTGAGCACTGGTGCCTTCCCTGCAGAGAAGGGAGTGACAAGAGAAGCCTGGGCACAGGATCTGATGGAAAGATTAAAGGTCACAACGTCCTTAACTTACTAAAATCAAAAGCCAGTGCTTACCACCACTGAGTACGTGCCAGAGTCTGCTAAGCACTTGCAAAGCTTAATCTTGTTTTAACCCCTCCAGTCTCCAAGGCAAGTATCATACATATATTTTAATATGCTTTCAAATAGCTTAAAACCCTTAGGTCACAAATCTGATGAGCAGAGGAGCTGGGCTTCTGCTTCAGTGAGACTTTTCACCTGCGCCCCTGTCCTACCCCACTCCACGCTGAGCTGTGTTTACCTGAGCGGGTAGGCCATCGGTCACTGTGCCGGCCCACGGCTCCCTCGCAAGCTCACACTCACATGTCATCTCACCTCTTCCCTTGGGTTACTGTCATAAACTGCACGTGATGACATTTCTCCCCTATTCAAAAGAAACAAAGAAAGGATACTGATAAATTCATCCTAACTGAGCAACCCTTTTCAATTTCCACTGCATTTCATAGTAACCAAATAACAACAAGCTCATGGAGGTAGGTAGGGTAACTTATGGAGACCTGGTTTTGCTCAGGATTTTTAAAATCACATTGTCGTGCATATTTACGGCAAATCTTATCTATAAAAGACATTTTTGAAATGCCATCTTGCTACACAAATCTGATATTCCGTGATTTCGTAAACACATGTTACAGTACTCCTATGGGTGAGGGTACTGTGGAGGGTCTTTCAATCTATACCAGCTCAGGTGTGTTGGTTTTATGTGTTTATTTCCTCTGAGGGGCTTCATATATTCTCACCAGCCATACTTCTGAAATAATTGAGAAACAGCAGGTAGTCTAGGCAGTAAGTAATCCTTTAGGATACATAAATCTTTTGACTTGGTGGCTCCTTCAAGATATGTCACAGTAGCTACTTGAAAAATGCTTTCTTTTTGCCAAGTGATATCACAAAGGCTTGGGGTTGGAAAACCTGTGAGCCATCTGAGACGTTCGTCGCAGCTGAGAGATGGGTCTGTGAGATGCCTCCTATTCTGACCACCATCTGATGGCAACTCCAGGCTGTTATCTGTGTGGGAACTGGCCCGTTGCACTGAGTCAATCTGCAGAACTGTGAGGGACAATAATAAGTGCTTTAAAGCACAGAGACCTGGGATGGCTTATTTTGTAGCAATACAGGCAAGGGGAACACTCGTTAAATGTTGCAATTTCAAGCCTCAATTTTCTAGGAGCATTTCATGTACAAACAACCACACAAAAGCAAACATTTACGGTGAGCTTCAGATTTTCAAGCCATGGTCAGGCAACTGCAACCCCTACACACTTTTAGAAACACATACACACACACAGAACAATCTGTGTGACCCTGAGTTGGGAAAATTTTTCTTAAATATGATGCCAAAATCATGGTCCATAAAATTTTTAAAAAATTCATTAACTGGACTTCACCAAAATTGAGAAGTCTTGCTCTTTTGCTCTTCAGAAGGCAGAGTTAAGAGCATGAAAAGACAAGTCACTGATTATGGGAAAATATCTGCCAAACAGATCTCCTACAGAACTTTTATGCAGGATACATAATGAATTTTCAAAACCCAACAGTAAGAAAACAATTCAATTAGAAAATGGGTGAAATATTTACCAGACATTTCACTGAAGAAGATGTAAGGATGGCAAAGACACACGTGAAGGCTGCTCGGCATCATAAGTGATTAGAGAAAGCGTGTTAGTCGCTCAGTCGTGTCTGACTCTTTGTGACCCCGTGGACTGTAGCCTGCCAGGCTCCTCTGTCCATGGGAAGAATAATGGAGTGGGTTGCCATTCCCTTCCCCAGGGGCTCTTCCCGACCCAGGGATCAATCCGGCTCTCCTGCACTGCAGGCAGATTCTTTACCAACTGAGCCACCAGGGAAGCCAAATTAAATCCTTGGAGTGAACCTGCTCCACATGTGAATCAATGGGGGAAAAACTACAGGGTGGAAAACAGATTATTAGTTGCCATGAGCTGGTGGTGGAGGGAAGGCTTGACTACAAAGGAGAGACGTAAAGGAATGTTTTGGATAATGGGAGCATTCTGTGCAGTGGCTGTGGGGCTAGATATGATGCTATGCATTTGGCAAAGCCCACAGAACTGTGCCCCACAGAACAAACCCTACTGTATTCACTCAAAAACAAAATCAGCCACCACAAACAAGGCTGCCACGAAGGGTGACGGTGCACCCTGAGGACGACACGTGACTTCAGGTCTCTGCCTCTCAGTTCCAAGAGCTTGGCTCAGTATCTTTTAACTCCTCACCTAAGTGGGGCCAGTGGAGACTGAGGTACGTTTCAGGGGGAATAGACAATATATAGGCTGAGAGTCTTAAAAGAGTCCTAGGTCAACTATTTTGCAAATCAATCCAAATCCACTATGGCTATAGATTCTTCATGTTTTTTTCCCTCTAGAGCACAAATCTTCACTTTCCTGACCTCTACATTTGTAATAAATTTTGTCTTTATCCCTCAAGTCAAAAATTGTTCTTAGTGGATAATGCATATGCCTGGATACCAGAAGATGACTCTCAAAATATTTTCATAAAATGCACTTTTTAGATCCTGTCCTTTGTCTTATCATTGGGATCCTGATGGAATTTCGTTAGGCAGATGAATATCAACATCTTAACTTTCAGAAACTTAGTATATCTAAGATCATGGCATCCGGTCCCATCATTTCTTGGCAAATAGAAGGAGAAACACTGGAGGCAGTGGCAGACTTTATTTTCCTGGGCTCCAAAATCACTGCAGATGGTGACTGCAGCCATGAAATTAAAAGATGGCTGCTCCTTGGAAGGAAACTGTGACCAACCTAGACAGCACATTAAACACAGAGACATCACTTTACTGACAAAAGTCCATATAGTCAAAGTTATAATTTTCCAGTAGTCATGCATGGATGTGAGAGTTGGACCATAAAGAAGGCTGAGCACCAAAGAATTGATGCTTTTGAACTGTGGTGTTGGAGAAGACTCTTGCAAGTCCCTTGGACAGCACGGAGATCAAACCAGTAAGTCCTAATGGAAATCAACCCTGAATATTCATTGGAAGGACCGATGCTGACCATGAAGCTCCAATATTTTGACTACCTGATGGAAAGGGCCGACTCATTGGAAAAACCCCTGATGCTGGGAAGGATTGAAGGCAGGACGAGAAGCGGGTGACAGAGGACGAGATGGTTAGATTGTATCACAGACTCAGTGGACATGACATTGAGGAAACTTTGTGAGATAGTGAAGGACAGAGGAGCCTGGCACGCTGCAGTCTAAGGGGTCGCAGAGTCCAGCATGACTTAGTAAATGAACAATGACAACAAATAGCTGAAATAAAACATTGTGGACTTAGAATTCTGAAAGTTGTGCCAGTCTCCCTGCGAAACGCCACTTTAGCACCATTTAACAGAGGGATGGATGGCAATCAGAACAATTAGCACACACCTCAGGTCACACCCTTCATGTGTATTCCTGGTAAACCCTGGAAACCAGAGCTAAGGAAGAGGGGGAATGATCCCTCCTTGCTCTTCAAAGGGCTCTACAAGTGGGCATTGTGATACCGACATTTTCTGGATAGTTCACAGAGAAATTCAACAGTTCACAAAGAAAATTCAAATCACATATAAAAATAGTGTCAAGGCTCTCAACTCTAGCTTCATTCTCCTGATGTTGAGGAAATCCTGAAAACAGCTTCTGGCATGCTTTCATTCCATGCAGTACTCACCAGTATACCTGGCTTCCCCATGCTTAGAAGAAAGAGCCTCCAGCTCTCATATTTTAAGCCAGGTCAAGATGTCACAACACACTGTCCACACACACAGTATGAAGGTGTCCAGGGTCGGCCGTGGCTGTGACCCGCAAGAACGGGATGAAAGCCAGGACAGAGACCAAACAAAATTTCCCTTTGAAGTGAGTGCAGAAGTGCCAGAGGACACAGGCAGCACCCAGCACCTTCTCACTGTACCCAGTCTACCGGGGATACCACCTCCCAGGGCTTTCTCTGGCCGACAGTCCCTGAATGAACAATGAGGACTTTAACGTTAGGTATTTTCCTCCTGTCCCTGTCACAGATTCAGTTCAGCAGAAACATAGCAGGTGATACCGTCCAAAGCGAGCCTTGGCAGTGGCACACAGACTTTCTTTGCAGCTTGTTGTCCAGTAAAATGATTTAGAGGAAAAAGGGAAAATAAGGTGATTTGTAGTTTAGAGAAACCAAATAGTAAATTAGTATCTTTTCAGAGGGATATAGGAGGAAAGTGACTGGAAAAGAAGGCAGCAGCGTGGCTTCTGAATCCTGTGTCCTTGACTTACACCATGAACCTGGATAGGTACAAGGAGCTGCCATCACCATGCAAGAATCGCCTTGCTTACTTTACCTTTAGTGCATGTGACATTTTTCTCCACAATAAATCAAAGGATTATAACATTGTATGTCTGCATCAGCTTTCATCCCTGGATTATAAAATGATTTGCAAACAGATGCCTCTCATCTTCAAGATTTCCATGAGAGACAGGAAGGAAATAAAGAACTTAATCAGATAATTGATATTTATAGAACACCTACTCTTTGCTCTGTATACTCTGCATCATCTCATTTAATCTCCATCACGAATCGCTATGGCAAATATTCTAAACCCCACTTTACAAACAAGAAAGTTGAGATTCAAAGAGATTAAATAATATATTCCACATGACATATCTTTCTCCAATGCCCACAGCTAACCTTCATCTCAGGACAGAGAAAATGTTATTACATATCTGCCCCAAATCATAGAGGGGTCCCTCTGTAAGTAGATGACCTTCCTGACTTCAAGTAAATGTTTCCGCACTAGTTTCTTATGTTATCGTGGCTTTTAGAATAATCAAGAATGTAGGATCCGTGGTCAAAGCCCTTGATTTGGACCTTAGTCAACTTGATAAATGCTTCCTGAGCTTCAGTTTCCTTACAGATAGTGTAGCATAACAAATCTATAGAATTTGCTTTATAGATCCACTGTAAATATCAAATGATACATAGTGTGTGTCTGTCTGTCCATCTGTCTATCTGTCTACAGGTCTCCCAGGTGGTACTGGTGTTATTGAACCCACCTGCCAACACAGGAGGCATACGAAACATTGGTTTGATCCCTGGATCAGGAAGCTCCCCTGGAGAAGGAAATGGCAACCACTCCAGTATTCTTGCCTGGAGAATCCCATGGACGGAGGAGCCTGGTGGGCTACAGTTCACAGGATCTCAAAGAGTCGGGTACGACTGAGCGACTTCGCGTGCATATATATAGTGAGCAGGACTCTGCCTGGCCTCTATTAGTACTAAATCCTCTGTAAAGGTTGGGCAATGATATCATCATAACAAAGACATTTGAAAAGTATAATTAAACATGTGGCCATGCATTCACTGACTTCTATGTATGGCATAAAATTGTATTTGATTGCTGACAAAAAGAATATGGTTATTTGGCTTATTTCCTGTTCATTATGACTCAGATTTAGCGCTCAGACAGGTGTGCATTTGATGAAGTTTGGAATTTGGCAATCTTTCCTTCTTTAAAAAGAAATACAAAGATAGAAGAATAAAATTACAACAAATATTTATAAATTAGTCCTTTATTTGATAAATACTTCTTGGAAAATTACTTTGCCAAAAGTCAGAAAGCAAAAACAAATCAAAGAGAGAAAAACAGTGGTTATAGTGAAGAAAAAATTACCAAGGAGTGACGTGACTATTTAAGAAGACATGCTTTCAGGACTTAAGGTATCTTTTGCTTTCTTTTGCCCCCAAATCCATAAAATGTCTGTGGTTGACTTTCCCATGCCATTATGTAGTTGGTGTAGGATAAAAAGATAGAACCTCAGCAGAGCACGCAAATTTTTAGAGATCTGGGTTTGAGAGCTGAGTTACAGCAATGCTGTGAATTATTAACTGAGAAATCACAAAATTTACCTGCAGTCCAGGGGCTGTTCATTCCTTTTGTTCACAAATCCTCATGTTATTCTGATCCAAAAGCCCAGTGTTATCTGGCCTTTGCCTGTGTCACTGACCGTACCCTGTACTACAGGCGCTCACGGAATTAGTCAGACTGAGTTAGGCTGTGCTGCTTTAAGGAGCAAATCCATCATCTCAGTGGCTTCACACACAGAGGTCTTCCCGTCATACTCTTATTCCTCCTTTAATTTAAAGCAGAGCATTTACCACTATCCGATTTTCTCATCCCCTCGCCCCCTTGAAGCACAAGTTCTAAGAGACCAAGGATTTAGCTTATCTCCTTTATCAGTTGGCATTCTAGCACTTAGCCTGGCCCTGGTACGTAGCTGGCATTTAGTAAATATTTGTTGGGACAAATGAGCAAACCAAAATATATGCAAATTAAAGTCAGTTCATATGTGACCAAAACTTACTTGACCAAACCATCTATCATCATCATCATGTGTGCATGCTCAGTCGTGTCAGCTCTGCAACCCCATGGCCAGTAGCCCACCAGGGCCCTCTTCCCATGGAATTTTCCGGGTAAGAAGAGTGGAGTGGGTTGCCATTTCCTTCTCCAGGGAATCTTTCTGACTCAGGGATCAAACCTGGGTCTCTTGCATTGACAGGCAGATTCTTGACTGTCTGAGCTACAAGGGAAACCCCCAAACAATCTAATCCAATCTCCAATCCAACATCAGAATCCTCTATACACTATCCTGGGCACCACATCCCCACTCTACCTGAATACGCCTGGGAAACAGGAAGCTCACCACTCATCGAGGGCAACATGAACGTATTTGCTGAGTGTGCAAGCTGTTCTAAGAATATTTCATTATACTTTTACCATTATAATAGCACTAATGAATATTACTGCTATTATCACTTTTTAAATTTATTTTTAATTAATTTATGTTAATCGGGGGATAATTATTTTGCAACGTTGTGATGGCTTTTCCATACATCAACATGAACCAGCCACAGATACAGACATGCATCCACCCTATCCAAAAACCCATCCCCCTATCCTTCTGTGCTGTCCCAGAGCACAGGCTTTGAAGGCCCTGCTGCATGAATCAAATTTGCACTGGTCATCGAATTTGCAGTTTTACATATGGTAGCAAACACGGTACTGTACATGGCTGCAGCAGACCTGTGTCACCCAGCATGGGGCATAAGCCATCTTGGAGGAGGTCATAACTGGCCCCATCATAGAGCCACTGAGCAGAGGAACCACACACTGCAGAACAATTATACCAAATAAATTCTCACACTGTTAAGAAGTTCTAGGACCCACAGAAGATTTCCCAATCTGGGGATCTGGGTAAGGGACTGAGAATCCCCAGGGAATTTGACTTCGGAGGCCAGTGGGATTAGATTACAGAACTTCCACAGGACTGGGGAAACAGACTCTTGGAGGGCGCAGACAAAACCTTGTCTGCACCAGGACCCAGGAGAAAAGAGGAGTGTGCCGAGGAGAGACTGAGCTGGACTTGCCTGTGAGTGTCCAGGAGTCTCCAGTGGAGGCCTGGGTCAGCATGCCTCAGGCCAAACAATGGGGACGGAACACAGTCCCACCCATCAGCAGAAAACTGGATTAAATATTTACTGAGCACTTTCAGAACAAGACCCAGTTTCCCATACAGTCTATCTCTCCCATCAGGAGGCTTCCATAAGCCCCTTATCCTTATTCATCAGAGGGCAGACAGATTGAAAACCACAATCACAGAAAACTAGCCAATCTAATCACATGCACCACAGCCTTGTCTAACTCAATGAGACTATGAGTCATGCCATGTAGGGCCACCCAAGATGGAAGGGTCATGGTGGAGAGTTCTGACAAAACACGGTCCACTGGAGAAGGGAATGGCAGACCACTTCAGTATTCTTGCCTTGAGAACCCCATGAACAGTATGAAAAGGCAAAAAGATAGGACACGGAAAGATGAATTCCCCAAGTCAGTAGGTGCCCAATATGCTGCTGGAGATCAGTGTAGAAATAACTCCAGAAAGAATAAAGAGATGGAGCCCAAGTGAAAATAAGACACAGTTGTGGATATGACTGATAATGGAAGTAAAGTCCGATGTTGGAAGAGAACAATATTGCATAGGAACCTGGAATGTTAGGTTCATGAATTAAGGTAAATTGAAAGTGCTCAAAAAGGAGAAGGCAAGAGTGAACATCAACATTTTAGGAATCAGTGAACTAAAATGGATTGGAATCAGCGAATTTAACTCAGATGACCATTATATCAACATTCAACCAATTCAATGCTCAAAAAACTAAGATCATGGCATCTGGTCCCATATCTTCATGGCAAATAGGTGGGGAAACAATGAGAGACTTTATTTTCTTAGGTTGCAAAATCACTGCAGATGGTAAATACAGCCATGAAATTAAAAGATGCTTGCTCCTTGGAAGAAAAGCTATGACCAACCAAGACAGCATATTAAGAAGCAGAGGCATTACTTTGTCAACAAAGGGCCATCTAGTCAAAGCTATAGTTTTTCCATCAGTCATGTAAGGATGTAAGAGTTGGACTATAAAGAAAGCTGAGCACTGAAGAACTGATGCTTTTGAACTGTGGTGGAGAAGACTTTTGAGAGCCCCTTGGACTGCACGGAGATCCAACCAGTCCATCCTAAAGAAATAAGTCCTGAATATTCATTGGAAGGACTGATGGTGAAGTTGAAACTTCAAAACTTTGGTCACCTGATGTGAAGAACTGACTCCTTAGAAAATATCCTGATGCTGGGAAAGATTAAAGGCAGGAGGAAAAGGGATGACAGAGGAGGAGATGGTTGGATGGCATCACCGACTCAATGAACATGAGTTTGAGTAAGCTCCAGGAGTTGGTGATGGACAGGGAAGCCCGGCATGCTGTAGTTTAAGGAGTTGCAAAGAGTCAGACATGAATAAGTGAATAGGTGAATTTAACTCAGATGACCATTATATCTACTAATGTGAGCAAGCATCCCTTAGAAGAAATGAAGTAGCCCTCATAGTCAACAAAAGAGTCCAAAATGCAGTACCTGGGTGCAATCTCAAAAATGACAGAAAGATCTCTGTTCATTTCCAAGGCAAGCCATTCAATATCACAGTAATCCAAGTCTATTCCCCAGCCACTAATGCTGAAGAAGCTGAAGTTTAATGGTTCTGTGTTGACCTACAAGATGTTCTAGAAATAACATCAAAAAAGATACACTTTTCATCATAGGGGACTGGAATGCAAAAGTAGGAAGTCAAGAGATACCTGGAGTAATATGCAATTTGGGCCTTAGAATACAAAATGAAGCAGGGAAAAGACTAACAGAGTTTTCTCAAGAGAATGGACTTGTCATGGCAAACCCCCTCTTCCAACAACATAAGAGACAACTCAAAACATGGACATCACCAGATGGTCAATACTGAAATCAGGTTGATTATATTCTTTGCAGCCAAAGATGGAGAAACACTATACAGTCAGCAAAAACCAGAACGGGAGCTGACTGTGGCTCAGATCATGAACTCCTTATTGCCAAATTCAGACTTAAATTGAAGAAAGTAGGGAAAACCACTAGACCATTCAGATATGACCTAAATCAAATCCCTGATGCTTACACAGTGGAAATGACAAATAGATTCAAGGGATTAGATCTGATAGAGTGCCTGAAGAACTATGGACAGAGGTTTGTGACACTGTACAGGAGGTAGTGATCAAGACCGTCCCCAAGAAAAAGAATGCAAAAAGGAAAAATGGTTGTCTGAGGTGGCTTGACAAGTACCTGAGAAAGAAGAGAAGTGAAAGGCAAAGGAGAAAAGGTAAGTTATACCCATTTGAATGCAGGGTTCCAAAGAAGAGCAAGGAATGATAAGAAAGGATTCCTCAGTGATCAACGCAAAGAAATAGAGGAAAACAATTGTATGGGAAAGACTAGAGATCTCTTCAAGAAAATCAGAGATACCAAGGGAACATTTCATGCAAAGATGGGCTCGATAAAGGACAGAAATGGTATGGACCTAACATAAGCAGAAGATATTAAGAAGAGGTGGCAAGAATACACAGAAGAACTGTACAAAAAAGATCTTCACAACCCAGATAACCACAATGCTGTGATCACTCTCCTTGAGCCAGACATCCTGGAATGTGAAGTCAAGTGGGCCTTAGAAAGCATCACTACGAACAAAGCTAGTGGAGGTGATAGAATTCCAGCTGAGCTACTTCAAGTCCTAAAAGATGATGCTCTGAAAGTATTGCACTCAGTATGTCAGCAAACTTGGTGGCCACAGGGCAGGAAAAGGTCAGTGTTAATTCCAATCCCAAATAAAGGCAATGCCAAAGAATGCTCAACTACTACACAATTACACTCATCTCACAAGCTAACAAAGTAATGCTCAAAATTCTCTTAGCTAGCTTCAACAGTACATGAACCAAGAACTTTCAAATATTCAAGCTGGATTTAGAAAAGGCAGAGGAACCAGAGATCAAATTGCCAACATCCATTGGATCACCAAAAAGCAAGAGAGTTTCAGAAAAATACCTATTTCTGCTTTATTTACTATGCCAAAGCCTTTGACTGTGTGGATCACAACAAACTGGAACATTTTTAAAGTGATGGGCATACCAGACCACCTTATCTGTGTCCTGAGAAAGCTTTATGTAGGTCAAGAAGCAACAGATAGAATGGGGCATAGAAAAACGGACTGGTTCCAAATTGGGAAAGAAGTATGTCAAGGCTGTATATTGTCACCCTACTTATTTAACATATATGCAGAGTATATCATGTGTAATGTAAGGCTGGATGAAGCACAAGCTGGAATCAAGATTTCTGGGAGAAATATCAGTAACCTCAGATATGCAGATGACACCACCCTTATGGCAGAAAGTGAAGAAGAACTAAAGAGCTTCTTGATGAAAGTGAAAGAGGAGAATGAAAAAGTTGGTTTAAAGCTCAACATTCAGAAAACTGAAATCATGGCATCCGGTCCCATCACTTCAAGGCAAATAGATGGGAAGCAATGGAAATAGTGACAGACTTCATTTTCTAGGGCCATAAAATCACTGCAGATGGTGACTGCAGCCATGAAATTAAGAAGCTTGCTCCTTGGAAGAAAAGCTATGATCAACCTAGACAGCATATTAAAAAGCAGACATTACTTTGCCAACAGAGGTCCATTTAGTCAAAGCTATGGTTTTTCCAGTAGTCATGTATGGATGTGAGAGTTGGATCATGAAGAAAGCTAAGCACTGAAGAATTGATGCTTTTGAACTGTGGTGTAGAGAAGACTCTTGAGAGCCCCTTGGACAGCAAGGAGTTTAAACCAGTCAATCCTAAATGAAATCAGTCATAAATATTCATTGGAATGACTGATGATGCTGAAGCTGAAACTCCAATACTTTGGCCACATGATGTGAAGAACTGACTCTTTGGAAAAGACTTTGATGCTGGGAAAGATTGAAGGCAGGAGGAGAAGGGGATGACAGAGTATGAGATGGTTGGATGGAATCACCTACTTGATGGACATGAGCTTGAGCAGACTCTGGGAGTTGGTGATGGACAGGGAAGCCTGGTGTGCTGTGGTTCATGGGGTCACAAAGAGTCAAACATGACTGAGTGACTGAACTTAACTGAACTGAGTGTACATGCTTCAGCGCTATTCTCTCAAATCAGCCCACCCTCACCTTCTCCCACTGAGACCAGCAGTCTGTTCTTTACATGCCTGTCTCCTTCGCTGCCCTCCGTGTAGTTTCATCAATACCGTCTTTCTAAGTTCTATATACATACGCTAATATACAGTGTTTGTCTTTCTCTTTCTGACTTACTTCACTCTGTATAATAGGCTCCAGGTTCATCCATCTCATTAGAATTAACTCAAATGTGTTCCTTTTTTATAAAAAAGCTATATATATACATATATATATGTATATATATATATATATAGAGAGAGAGAGAGAGAGAGAGCTATAACTATATACATATCTTAACTAAGCTAGAGCTACAGCTAGTCAGTCCATTCAGCTTCTCAGTCGTGTCTGACTCTTTGCAACCTCATTGACTGCAGCACACCAGGCTTCCCTGTCCATCACCAACTCCTGAAGCCTACTCTAATTCATGTCCATTGAGTCGGTGATGCTATCCAACCATCTCATCCTCTGTTGTCCCCTTCTCCTCCCGCCTTCAATCTTTCCCAGCATTAGGGTCTTTTCCAATGAGTCAGTTCTTCACATCAGGTGGCCAAAGGATTTGAGTTTCATCTTCAGTTATTACTCCTTCCAAAGAATATTTAGGGCTGATTTCCTTTAGGATTGATGTGTTGGATCTCCTTGCAGTCCAAGGGACTCTCAAGCGTCTTCTCCAACACCATAGTTCAAAAGCATCAATTCTTCGGTGTTCAGCTTTCTTTATAGTCCAACTCTCACATCCATATCCGAATACGGGAAAAACCATAGCTTTGACTAGATGGACCTTTGTTGGTAAAGTCTCTGCTTTTTAATATGCTGTCTAGATTGGTCATAACTTTTCTTCCAAGGAGCAAGTATCTTTTAATTTCACGGTTGCATTTACCATCTGCAGTGATTTTGGAGCCCAAATCTCACACTCTAGCAAAGTAATGCTCAAAATTCACCAAGCCAGGCTTCAGCAGTATGTGAACCATAAACTTCCAGATGTTCAAGCTGGATTTAGAATAGGCAGGGGAACCAGAGATCAGATTGCCAACATCCACTGGATTAGAGAAAAAGCAAGAGAGTTCCAGAAAAACATCTACTTCTCCTTTATTAATTATATCAAAGCCTTTGACTGTGTGGATCACAAGAAACTGTGGAAAACTCTTCAAGAGATGGGAACACCAGGCCGCCAGACCTGCCTCCTGAGAAATCTGCATGCAGGTCAAGAAGCAACAGTTAGAACTGGACGTGGAACAACAGACTGGTTCCAAATTGGGAAAGGAGTAGGTCAAGGCTATATATTGTAACCCTGCTTATTTAACTTCTATGCAGAGTACATCATGAAAAATGCTGGGCTGCATGAAGTACAAGCTGGAATCAAGATTGCTGGGAGAAATATCAATAACCTCAGATATGCAGATGATACCACCCTTATGGCAGAAAGTGAAGAAGAACTAAAGAGCCTCTTGATGAAAGTGAAAGAGCAGAGTGAAAAAGTTGGCTTAAAGCTCAACATTCAGAAAACGAAGATCATGCATCTGGACCCATCACTTCAAGGCAAACAGACGGGGAAACAATGGAAACAGCCATAGTTATAGCTGAGTAATATTCCATTGTGTATATGTACCAAAACATCCTTATCCATTCATCTGCCAATGGAATGATAAGGTTGTTTTATCAATAATACGAAGCCATGATAATGTTGCTTCCATTTCCTAGCTATTGTAAATAGTGTTTCAGTGAATACTGGGGTACATGTGAGAATTTAGAACTAGTGGCTCATAGAAGTTTGGTAATGTGCCCTGGGGTCACACTTAGTGATTCAAATCAAAGCTTACTTTAATCTCAAATTAACTGCTTAACTAAAATGATCTAATGTTTTTCAGAAAGTGACCTATTCAGTTTGGGGATATCTCTGTTAGAAGGACATCTTTTTCTAAACTAAAAATAAATATAGATGATATTACTTAGTATAAACCAAAAAATGTCTCCCTATAACTTCTCATCATTCATATTTTTCCCAGTGATGAAAGTCACTCATATTATTGTTCTGGTTTCCATCTGAAAGCCCCAACAAAATTTGAAAACAATCTTCAACACTGTGACTCTATTTCCAGACAATTCTCTATCATGTTTGCCATCTTCCTGAGGTAGAGGAGCTTGTCAACAGCCCTTGGAAACGTGGCGTGTAGCTGGGAACGAGCTTTCCCCGTGTGCTCTGCCTCCTGCGGATCATCACTGCTGATCTGCACACCATGTTCCAGCTTCACGGCCAGTCTGCAGCCTCAGCTTATTTAGCAAATGTGTCTTACCTAACAAGTTCTATTGAGGTTCATCTAAAATACTACATACTAAGAACAATCAGCTCTTGCATAATGCATTCTTCCAACCTAAATGTTCCCACAGATTTATTTCTATTAAACACTAAGAAGGAATGGAGAATAGAGGTTTACCCACCTTGATGCCTAGGAAGGACCCAACCTCCTACTAAAAGAACAAAGACTATTTGCCAAAATAAATTCCATTACATCACCATGAAAGGAAACATATCTATCCACCTGATGAGTTCTTCTTAGACGCTGATAAGGGTTCCTGCACCCAATTTCAACACATGTGTGTGGGGCTCCCCACTCAACAAGCAAATCTCAGACACCAGCATGGTATATGAGAATTCAACTCTATTCTACACCGTCTACCAAGGACGGGGGGCTTTTTCAGTGACTCAGTGGTGGGCAATCTGCCTGCAAAGCAGGAGACTCTGGTTTGATCCCTGGGTTGGGTAGATGCCCTAGAGAAGGAAATGGCAACCCACTCCAGTATTCTTGCCTAGAGAATTCCAGGCACAGAGGAGTCTGGTGGGCTACATACAGTCCATGTGGTCGTGAGGAGTTTGACACCACTGAGTGTGTGTGTGCGCGTACACACACACACAACACCCCAAATGCACATCTATTTTAGTCACCAAATATATATTTCTTATAGGTCATAATATCACTGCTGCTAAGTCACTTCAGTCGTGTCCGACTCTGTGTGACCCCATAGATGGCAGCCTACCAGGCTCCGCCATCCTTGGGATTCTCCAGGCAAGAAGACTGGAGTGGGTTGCCATTGCCTTCTCCAGTGCATGAAAGTGAAAAGTGAAAGGGAAGTTGCTCAGTCGTGTCTGACCCTCAGCGACCCCATGGACTGCAGCCTTTCAGGCTCCTCCATCCATGGGATTTTCCAGGCAAGAACACTGGAGTGGGGTGCCATTGCCTTCTCCCATAATATCACAGAAGCACACTAAAGTTTCACAGCAGTGAAGATCCAGGGGAATTTTACCCATAACACAGAGGCAGAGGGTTAGGAATACAGTCATCACAGCCTACCTCCCCACAAGTGCCTGCACACACATGCACACAGTCCAGCTTCCTGCAACAACATCAGGGGCAGAGCTGGCACGTGGGCAGTAGGCTGAGGATGCCTGTGTGCAGGAGGGAACTGGGAGGCCACCGGAAGGAAAACCCACCTGGGTTTTTAAGTTGGACCATGGACATAGTAAAGAATCAGCCTGCAGTGCGGGAGACCTGGGTTTGATCCCTGGGATGGGAAGATCCCTGGAGAATGAAATAGCGACCCACTCCAGTATTTTTGCCTAGAGAATTCCATGGACAGAGAAGCCTGGTGGGCTATAGTGTATGGGATCTCAAAAGAGTCGGACACAACTGAGTGACTAAACAACAATTCCTTTGTTGAGACAGCTCCACAGTGACTTTCAGCAATGACAAAGTCAGAAATTCATATGAACACCTGATTAAATACCAGAAGCAATCCTCATAAAGAAACCAGTTTTCATTCAAAATAACATCTTTAAAAAGATAAACAGTACTTTTAATGACATTCAAGAAGATGCTGTGTAATTAAAACAAGGCAAGATGCTAAGAAATATGGGGCCAAGAATAGGATATTTTGGAAATAAAAAATGCTAGCTAGTTTTTAAATGGAAGTATCAGCAGAGGCAATGCATCACGTTTTGCACCACATATGGCTAAAATAAAAGCATGGTAGCGGTTTACTTAATTCTAAATAGAAATGTTGAGAGAACACTAAGATTTAGAGAGAAACAAGATAGATTCAGGACCTCCAATATCCGCATGGTTTCCAAGGGGCAAAAAGCCACTGCAGTAGTCAGCAGACTTGTGCTGTAAAGGGCCAGATGGGAAATATTTCAGGGCTCCACAGAGTAGGCATGAGGTCTCTGTCACAGCAGCTCAAATCTGCCCTTGTAACAGGAGAGTAACAATAAATGACTGGCTGGGTTACAATAAAACTTTATTTAAAAAATCAGGTGGCAGGCCAGATTTGACCTGAGAAATGCAGTTTGCTGATTCTTGACCTATGAAACAGAGAGGAAACAAGAATCAGTAGCAACTTGTGCTGTTGTTTTTAGTTGCTAAATTGTCTGGCTCTTTGCAACCTCATGGGCTGTAGCTCACCAGGCTCCTCTGTCCATGGGATTCTCCAGATAAGAACACTAGAGTGGGTTGCCAATGCCTTCTCCAGAGGACCTTCCCAACCCAGGGATCGAACCTGTATCTCCTGCACTGGCAGGCGGATTCTTCACCTCTGAGCCTCCAGGGAAGCCCAGTAGCAGCTTAGCATCATGCTAAACACAGGTTTGGATTCCATGGACCTGACTTGAAATTCCAAGTGTATTGTTTCCTTGCTGTGTGATTTCCAACAGGTTCATTTCTCTAAATGGCAATTTCATCATTGGTTAAGTGAAAATCTTGGACAGTGTATAACTAAGAGAAAAGCATGGTAACGGATTATATTATTAGCGCAGGAAAATTAAATGGTATAGGAAGAACTTATTGTTTTGGGCACAATAAATAACAATGCTTAAATTTGAATTTTTGTCATCAACAAATGAACATAATTAATATATAAAACATTATTGAAAGTCAATTAGAGGGCTTCCCTGGTGGCTCAGTGATAAAGAATCCACCAGCCAGTGTAGGAGACACAAGTTCAATCCCTGGTCTGGGGAGATCCCACATGCCATGGAGCCACTAAGCCCTTGCACCGCAACTACTGAGCCTGTGTTCTAGAGCCCAGGAGCCACAACTACTGAGCCCACGGGCCGCAGCGATCAAAACCCAGGCACCCTAGAGGCCCTGCTCCTCAAACAGAGAAGCCACTGCAGAGAGAAGCCAGCACACCAGCATGGACAGCAGCCCCTGCGTGCCACAACAGAGAAGAGCCTGCCCAGCAGTGGAGGCCAGCACAGCCAGGTACTAGAGAAGAGCCTGCACAGCAGTGAAGGCCACCAGCACAGCCAGGTACACAAGTAAAATTGCTTAAAAAATCAATTTGAACATGATAGGTACTCAGATATTTTAAAGGCATTAAAATCAAGGAACTGTCAATTCACAAAGGAAGAAATATATTAAATTCTTAATAGGGTGGAAAAAGGAATTTTACATGGAATGAAAAATATGCATGCATATAAAATAATGATATCCCTGATTTGATAAGAGAAAGAGAGTACAACTTTTTTTCAATTTTCTGTTGTTGAATGTATAAAGAAGTAAGCACTTTAATCTACTTGTAATGGTGCTCAAAACTGGTAACAATTGTAATTGAGGGCAAAATGACTGTTTCATTTCAAAAGGTACAGATATGTGTATACTGTTTGAGCCTCCAATTCCACTTCCAGTAATTATCCTCAGGGAATTACTATGGATGGGGAAGAATTCACCTCAAAGATGTTTCTTACAATTTTCTTGGGAGGCATTGCCAACAACAGTGATTAAAAAAACTGTAAATACACAACAATAGAGTTTGGTTTGATTAAGCCATACTTAGCAAAACATTACAGTGATCTTCTAAGATTTATTTTTTAATCTGCGCCTTCCTGTATTTTCTATAGTGAGTAAGAAAACTAGGTTTTATTTCTGAAACATAAATGTCAGAGTTTATGTTAGAATTTTTGGTTGAAAAGGACAAATACGATGCATTCTTTATATAATCAGAAAGGGAATCTAATGCTTTGTTTTACTAAAAAAATGGAGGAGTGGGCTTAATAGCTTCCTTACAAAATGTCATTCTAAAAAAAATACCCTGGGCTATAAATCTAACCTTGGTAAATTTTTTAAAATTTGAAATAATTTCAAGCATCTTTTCTGATTACAATGTGGTAAGATTAGATGTCAACTACAGGGGAAAAAAAACAACTATAAAAAACACAAACATACAGAGGCTAAATAACACACTTCTGAATAACCAACAGATCATGGAAGAAATCAAAAAGAAATCAAAATATGCATAGAACCTAATGAAAATGAAAACATAACAACCCCAAACCTATGGGATTCAGGACAAGCAGTGTTAAGAGGGAGGTTCATAGCAACACAAGTCTACCTCAGAAAACAAGAGAAACATCAAATAAACAACCTAACTTTACAGCTAAAGCAACTAGAAAAAGAACAGAAGAAGCCCAAAGTTAGTAGAAGGAAAGAAATCATAAAAATTAGAGCAGAAATAAATGAAAAAGAAATGAAGGAGACTAAAGATCCGTAAAACTAAAAGCTGATTCTTTGAGAAGCTAAATAATATAGACAAACCGGTAGCCAGACCCATCAAGAAAAAATGGAGAAGAATCAAATCAATAAAATTAGAAATGAAAATGGAGAAATCACAACAGACAACACAGGAAATACAAGGATCATAAGAGATTGCTATGAGCAATTACATGCCAATAAAATGGACAACTTGGAAGAAATGGACAAATTCTTAGAAAAGTATAATCTTCCAAAACTCAGTTCAGTTCAGTTCAGTCACTCAGTCGTGTCCAACTCTTTGTGACCCCACGGACTGCAGCACGCCAGGCTTCCCTGTCCATCTGTCCATCATCAACTCCCGGAACCTGCTCAAACTCATATCCATTGAGTCGGTGATGCCATCCAGTCATCTCATCCTCTGTCATACCCTTCTCCTCCTGTGAAGAAATAGAAAATCTTAGTAGACCCATCACAAGCATGGAAATTGAAGCTGTCATCAAAATCTTCCAACAAACAAAAGCCCAGGACCAGATGGCTTCACAGGTGAATTCTACCAAAAATTTAGAGAATAAGTAACACTTATCCTACTCAAACTCTTCCAGAAAATCACAGAGCAAGGTAAACTCCCAAACTCATTCTATGAGGTCACCATTACCCTAACACCAAACCACACAAGGATGCCACACACACACAAACACACACACACACACACAACTACAGGACAATATCACTGATGGACATAGATGCAAAAATCCTTAACAAAATTCTAGCAAACAGGACCAACAACATTTTAAAATGAGCATATATCATGACCAAGCTATCTTTATTCCAGGGATGCAAGGATTCTTCAATATTCACAAATCAAACAATGTGATACACCATATCAACAGACTAAAAGATAAAAACCATATGATTATCTCAATAGATGCAGAGAAAGCCTTTGACAAAATTCAACATCCATTTATGATAAAAAAATAAAAACTCTCTAGAAAGCAGGCATAGAAGGAACATGCCTCAACATAATAAGAGCCATAGATGACAAACCCACAGCAAACATCATCCTCAATGGCAAAACACTGAAAGTGTTTCCTCTAAAATCAGGAACAAGACAAGGGTGCCCACTCCCACCACGACTATTCAACATAGTTTTGGAATCCTAGTCACAGTAATTGGAGAAGAAAAAGAAATAAAACAGATGTAGATTGGAAAAGAAGATTTAAAACTCTCATTGTTTGCAGATGACATGATCCTCTACATAGAAAACTCTAAAGACACCACCAGAAAATTACTACAGCTAATCAATAAATATAGTAAACTTTCAGGATATAAAAGTAATACACAGAAATCCCTTGCATTCCTATACACTAACAATGAAAAAACAGAGAGAGCAATTAAGGAAACAATTTCAATCACCATTGCAACAAAAAAAATACTTAGGAAAAAGTTTACCTAAAGAAACAAAAGACTTATACATAGAAAACTATCAAACACTTATGAAAGAAATCAAAGAGGACACAAACAGATGGAGAAATATACCACGTATGTGGATTGGAAGAATCAATATACTAAAAATGAATATACTACCCAAAGAAATCTATAGATTCAGCACAATCCCTATCAAATTGCCAAGAGTATTTTTCACAGAACTAAAACAAATCTTTTCACAATTTGTAAGGAAACACAAAATAACCTGGAATAGCCAAAGCAATCTTGAGAAAGAAGAATGGAACTGGAAGAATCAACCTTCCCGACTTTAGACTATACTACAAAGTTACAATGATCTACACAGCATGGTACTGGCACAAACACAGAAATACAGATCAATGGAACAAAATAGAAAGCCCAGAGATAAATCCACACACCTGTGGACACCTTATGACAAAGGAGGCAAGAATATGCAATGGAGAAAAGATAATCTCTTTAACAAGTGGTGCTGGGAAAACTGGTCAACCACTTGTAAAAGAGTGAAACCAGAACACTTTCTACCACCATACACAAAAATAAGTTCAAAATGCATTAAAGACCTAAATTTAAGACCAGAAAACTTAAAAAACTTATAAAACTCTTAGAGGAAAACATAGGCAAAACACCCTCTGACATAAATCACAGCTCAACATCACTCATTATTAGAGAAATGCAGATCAAAACCACAATGAGGTGTCATCTCACACCAGGCAGAATGGCTGCCATCAAAAAGTCTACAAACAATAAATGTTCGAGACGGTGTGGAGAAAAAGGAACCCTCTTACACTGTTTGTGTGAGTGCAAACTAGTACAGCCACTATGGAGAACAATGTGGAGATTCCCTAAAAAACTGGAAATATAACTGCCATATGACCCAGCAATCCCACTGCTGAGCATACACACCGAGGAAACCGGAACTGAAAGAGACACGTGTACCCCAGTGTCCATCTCAGCACTGTTCACAATAGTCAGGACATGGAAGCAACCTAGATGTCCATCAGCAGACGAATGGATGAGAAAGCTGTGGTACATATACATAATGGAGTATGACTCAGCTATAAAAAAGAACACATTTGAGTCAGTTCTAATGAGGTGGATGAAACTGGAGCCTATTATAGAGTGAGGTAAATCAGAAAGAGAACACCAATACAGTGTATTAGTGCACACTTATGGAGTTTAGAAAGACAGTAACAAAAGTCCTATATGCAAGACAGCAAAAGGGACGCAGATGTAAAGAACAGACTTTTGGGCTCTCTGGGAGAGGGCAAGGGTGGGATGATTTGAGAGAATAGCACTGAAGCGTGTATATTACCATATGTAAAGCAGATGACCAGTGCAAGTTCGATGCATGAAGCAGGGCAGTCAAAGCCAGTGCTCTGGGACACCCCAGAGGGATGGGGTGGGGAGGGACGTGGGAGGGGTTCAGGATGGGGGGACACACGCACCCCTGGGAGATTCATGTTGAGGAATGGCAAAAACCACCGCAAGACGGTAAAGAAATTATTTTCCAGTTAAAATAAATAAATTAATTTTTAAAAGTAGTCTACGCAATACTACTCAGCCATGAAGAGAGTGAAGCAACGGCATTACAGCAGCATGGACAGGCCTAGAGACGATCATACTAAACGACGCAAGTCAGGAAGACGACTATCGCATGACACCACTTGCGTGTGGAGTCTAAAATGTGACACCAGTCAACTATCTATGAAACAAAAAGACTCGCAGACAGAGAGAACAGCCTCCGTGGTTTCCAACAGGGTGGAGGGGTTGGGGAGGAATGGACTGGGAATTTGGGGTCAGCGGATGCAAACCATTATATCTATGCACAACTGCACCACTTTGCTGTCCACTAGAAACTAACACAGCATTACAAATCCACCACATTTCAATACAATAAGTTTTTAAAAATAGAGGCATGGTTGGACTCAGGGTCTGTGGCAAAGCTGCCTGAGCCAGTTTCTCTCCCTCTGTTTGCCCCTCCGTCGGCTTTACTTCGCAGCAGAGTGCAAGGCTCAAGTGAACGGAGTGGTCCCAGCCACAAGGCGAACTCATTCAGAGACCTGACTTGTCAACTATCAAGTCAATCCAGTTTAAAATCAGAACCTGCCTCCCACAGTTTCTTCCTGATCCTTGCTTTAACTTTCTCCATGGTATTCATCACTCTGGATATTCTAAATACTCGGGTACTTCTTTCTTGGGTGTCTCCATTCACTTGAATATAAGCCCCTGCTGATATCAATATTTTTGTCTTACACTCCTAAATCCCCAGCACCTAAAACTGCTTTGCACATAATAAACACTTGTTTAACAAATGAATAAGAGGCTAAAATCAAGAAAGCAGATAAAAGATAACAGTGTGTTGTGCTTTGTCACTCAGCTGTATCCGGACTCTTTGCGACCCCATGAACTGTTGCCCACCCGGCTCCTCTGTCCATGGAGATTCTCCAGGCAAGAATACTGGAGTGGGTTGCCATGCCCTCCTCCAGGGGATCTTCCCAACGCAGGAATTGAACCAGGGTTTCACACATTGCAGGCGGACTCTTTACCAGCTGAGCCACCAGGAAAGCCCATGAATACTGGAGTGGGTAGCCTATCCCTTCTCCAGGAGATCTTCCCGACACAGGAATTGAACCGGGGTCTCCTGCATTGCAGGCGGACTCTTTACCAGCTGAGCCACCAGGGAAGCCCCGAGATAACATCATGGACTCACAGTTCTAAGCGGGGCTGCTGCGCGGCTCGGCGGTAGAGAACCTGCCTGCAAATGCAGTGGATGTGGGCTCAGTCCCTGGGTCAGGAAGATCCCCTGAAGGAGGAAATGGCAACCCACTCAGTGTGCTCGCCTGGGAAATCCCAGGGAGGGGGGATCCTGGCAAGCTATACAGTCCATGGTGTCGCAGAGTCGGACAAAACTTAGCAACTAAACAACAATATCCCTAGGTTAGGGGGCTTTCCAACAGTAATGGCTGAGTCCCAAAGCTGCTTTGGCCCAAACTCTACCAAGAAGTATTAGCTGTAATAAGGTAAACAGGAGTCAGAGGTGAAGTGAAAAACTAGTATTTCTGCTTTAGAATTCCTGCGGAGATAGAAATTCAGATACCTGAACTCTGCCCCCACCCAATGACGGAAAGCCAACAGTGGGCCCAGGAATGCACCCTGCGCATCCCAGTGACCCTCGTGTGGACCACAGAGGACGTTTCACGGTCCTTGAAGGCGGACCCTGCTAGCGGGAGCACCCTGAAGATGGCTTCTGAACTCGTCTGTATATTCAGCAGAAAAGAAAGGCTGACAGTCTACTCCTCGGGGTTCAGATCCTGGTGAAAACCAACACTTCACTTGCTTTGCTGAAAATCCCTGCCTGTTCCTGCAAGCCTCAGGAAGGGCAATATTGCCTGAGATGGTGAAAGGCAAGAAAATTAAATAAGTTTATGGAAATTCAAATAGGTTTGCAGTTACTCCTGAGTGCTACTTACTTTAATCAAAGTGTTTACCTTGACAATGGAAGATTAAATGGAACACTAATTAAGGAATTTTCTAATTATTCTTCCTTGTTGGGGATATCAACAGTGGAGGCAGATGGGTTTTTAGCCCTGACAAGATCAATTGTGTTCCAAACAAAGCTGAGTGTTGATTACTTGAGGGAGTCTATCGCCGCTTTTCATCTGGCATCTGAAAGTATCCTTGACTTCCTCCCAGGGCTTCCCCTCACAGTTCTTTTTTATATGCAATTTCAAATCTTATGGAAATCAAACCATTCAAATAATCAGGGGAACTCAAGGGACAGGATAGTGTACCTAACTGATTAAAGAGCTCCTGACGACATCCCCTTGTTGAACTTGCTCTAATAGAGGAGAACTTTAGAGTTGCATGTTTGATAGGGGAAGATTCGCAGAGATGTCTCAGTCAGCTGGTATTCTGCCATGGTCCACGGGGAAAAATAACTTTAGGAGAATGTGGAAGATAACACGCATGTATCACCACTAACCCAAAGTGTGTGTGTGGTTTACTATGAATGTATCATGTAGGCACACCACACATATTTAAAGCAATGCAATTCATCTATGTGTGCTTAGCAGCTAATTTAAAAATGATAGTTAAAATGAGATAAAGGGCTAATTTAAATTGTGGTGGCTGTATTTTGCTCCTGGCGGCCCTGAAGCAAGCAGGATGTGGGAGGCATGAGTGTGGTTTCCCTCCTCTGGCCTCAGTCTTTCATCCCTCACGTTGTATGCCAGTGATTCTAATGTTTAAAGATCAGTCGTTTTTTCCTTTGTTTTGTCCCTAAGCACAATTTACCTACTTCATCTGGTGTTCAACTCAAGAGCAACTATTCCCACACCGGAGGAAAAGCTGGCAGTCGTGGATATTCTGAGATATATTTTCAAGGGTAATTTTGATTGGATGAGATGTTTGCCTTACCTACTGATTGGAGTGTAACCATTTCCTAGTACACACACACAGACACACACAGAGACATGTGTGCAGAAACGCACACATATGCACTCACTCATATCTATAAGAGTCAAAATACACTGGGCCTTTCCGCACTGGTTTTCATCATGAATCTACTTCATCCTTTCCAAAAGAGGCGCAGGAAATACTGCACATCTGCAAACGCAACTGGGGGCTGACAATCTGTAGATACTGTGGATGTGTAAGAAGGAACTGATGCCTGGGAGAAACTAAGAAGATTAGAATAAAGAGGTGCCTGTGTATCACCGTTACCTCTTGCCCCACTCACACACCCAAGCTTTTATTACATTCTAGAATACGAAAGCGCCCACGGAAGTTCATCTGAGGATACACCTACACACTCTGCTCAAGGCCAGGAAGACCAGCTGCAGAGCGAGCGTTCTCTGAAGAGTCCTCTCATGCGGCTCATTGAAGGGCAGCCAGGAAGTGGCTTGACCTCTCCGTGACTGTTACTCAGAGGAAGAATCCTGTTTAGCTTCAGAGCAGAACCACTCATGTTTTTCTATACAACCATTAAAACAAATGATTCTTCTACACATGCTGACCTTCCTGACAAAGAAAAGGAACTTCTGGTGGACTTTCAAGAGCATCGGAGCTCAGAAGCAAATCTGTGAAGGAAAGAATGTTTTTTTATCATGTCTAGACACATAATTATGCTTAATTTGCTAAGCGAAAAGGAAGAGCCTCAAGTGAATTATTTTAGATTTTCCCATTTGCCTTTTGAGTGCCCTGGTAAACGGAGATAATTCTACTCAAAGGTTATTGCTATTTAAATCCAGTCCAAGTCCTTGCCCTCCCCCAGCTGTTAAGTACTCACTTGATTGTTGCTGGAGCTCTGATGGGATGTGCAGGGGGCCTGAACTCCTCTGCTAGCAGGAAGCAGCTCAACCCACTGCCAGAGCCTTTGTAAAGTCTCAAACCAGCCTCTAAACCCTGCTTCTAATGTTCTGAGGTGATGGAGGTGCCTGCTTTCCAGATTGCATTTCAGAACGGTGTGTACTTCCTTCTCAAATAAAGTACTTGTGGAGACATTGCCAAATATTTTGTTTCCAGTATTCAGCATTCTCATAAGTTAGCATTTCAAATAGGGCTCCAAATATCACTTTCGGCCTGCAATTGCTATCTGGTTTGCATTCTCACACTTGGGACATTCTTTCCCCCTTGCTGAGTAGTCTGCAGGATCTTAGTTCCCTGACCTGACCAGGGATCAAACTTGGGCCCACAACAGCGAAAGCACAAGTCTTAATCACGGGAGCACCAGGGCAGTCCTGTACCTGGACTCTCTAACCCAGCTCACACCCTCACATTGCCAGAGTTCTCAGACAGAAACGGCCCTCAGTCAACAGTGCGTGTGAACTGTGCATCGGAAGCAGATACTTAATCTCACCATGGAGTTTCCTGTAGGGTTTTCCTGATTTCTGTAGTCAAGAACTCACCTGCATGTATTTGAAAAGAAGGCAAAAGTCCTTCACCCAAAGCACTTGGTAAAACGTTATGAAATGAGCAAAGCAAAGTCTATTTCTGACATGCTGCCCTGTGAAACAAGCCTAGTTCTGTTCATTATGGTTCTCTGCTTTTAAGTAACTTGAACTGGCTCTAATTTAACCTGAGATAAATCACAGATTCTAAAAGATGTCCCCCAAAGCTGAACCACGATCAAGCAAGGAGCTGGGCAAATCCTCTTCCCAGAGAGAAGCCAGAGAGATGGACAAGTAAACACAACAACTTAAGTGTTCTCAGAGCCCACCAACATCACATGGCCATCTGAGAAGTGGTGAACTGAGAAAAACCTCCTCAACTCTTGATAAGAACAGTAGGAATTTAGATGGGCCTGTTCCCAGCTTGATAGGCATGCAGGTTTCGCCCAATGAGATAGGTCATGGAGACTGGCAGCTTCTCTGCTCTGACTGAAGGAGCTCCTATTGCTTGGAGCTTGGAGTAGGCTATGGCCAAGCCAGCAGCCTTGATGTTAGCAGTGACTACGTAGCAGTTGGTCAGGAGGGGCGGGCCACTGGATACAGCCTCCTGAGGATCCAAGGTCAGGGCAGCATATTCTAGGCTGAGGATGCAAATACAGACAATGGATTCTGGAGGGGCCCAGGCCAGCCACACACTGAGGTGGCAACATTTGCACAGATCTGAAAGGACCCGGTAGAAACTGAACTCTGGGGCAGAAGTGAAAACCTTCTGAACCTTGAAAGTGCTTCTCCTAGAAACAAATACCTGGGTAGAGATGGAAGCCTTACTGACTCAAGCTGAAGTGAGCATAACTCTGTGCAATTGCTGGCTGATATAAATTCATGCAGACACAAGGGCGACCACCTAGGAAGTTAGAGTTAAAAGCAAAATTAAGAGGCTTTAAAAGTCAGCAAGGTTCTTTTGAGCTGTGGTGTTGGAGAAGACTCTTGAGAGTCCCTTGGACTGCAAGGAGATCAAACCAGTCAATCCTAAAGGAAATCAGTCTTGAATATTCATTGGAAGGACTGATGCTGAAGCTAAAAGTACACCTGATGCGAAGAACGGACTCCTTGGAAAAGACCTTCATGACAGGAAAGATTGAAGGCGGGAGGAGAAGGGGACAACAGAGGATGAGATGGTTGGATGGCATCACCAACGCCATGGACATGAGTTTGAGCAAGCTCCAGGAGTTGGTGATGCACAGGGAAGCCTGGCGTGCTACAGTCCATGGTGTCGTAAAGGGTCAGACACGACTGAGGGAATGAACTGAAAGTCATCAGCAGACACACATCATAGAGACAATTAGCAGACTCACCTGGGTAAGTCACGGACAGGAAAAGAAAGAGGAAAGAAGGAAGGGAGGAAGGACCGGCCAGAACCACAACCTCAGGGACAAAAGCACTTGAATCCAGAATTTTTCCAACATATTTTCTAAAGTCTCCATCATGAAGGACCTGGCAAGGGAATTCTCCCTTGGACTCTTCAGAGGAGAGCCCCGTCCAGCCAACATCTGGCATCAGCCGAGGTGGTCCTGCCGCTGGCCCAACGCAGCCCACTTGGGCTTCTGAAGGAAGAAACTGGTGACAGGTGGGGGCTGTTTCAAACGGCTCACTTTGTTATGCACGGAAAACTAGCAGAGATGGTACAACCATGCCCAGCACACACGGCCAGGGGAGCAGCTAGGAGCAGCCGAGGCACAGAGCAAGTGAGGTGGGCGCGCCCCAGGCCAGGGCCGATGCTGGAGGAGCAGGCTAAAAGGCACATTCTCTGAGCCTGGAAAACACACTCGATAACTCTGTTCCATGGGAGCCGAGAAACACAAGCGCTTTGCCAGGCGCTGGGGGAGGTGTGCTGAGAGAAACACCCTCGGAACAAAGTTCAGTGCC
Organism: Bos indicus x Bos taurus; assembly: GCF_003369695.1. NCBI lineage: Eukaryota > Metazoa > Chordata > Mammalia > Artiodactyla > Bovidae > Bos > Bos indicus x Bos taurus. The sequence goes on from NC_040088.1 coordinate 715,065, forward strand.
CGTTCTCTGTGAGTGTTAGCCGCTCAGTTGTGTCCCGCTCTTTGCAACCCTGTGGACTGCAGCCCGCCAGGCTCCTCTGTCCAAGGGACTTCCCGGGTAAGAACACTGGACTGATTGCCACTTCCTCCTCCAGGGGATCTTCCCCACCCAGGAAGGAAGCCCAGGTCTCCCGCACTGCAGGCAGATTCTTTACCCTCTGAGCCCCCAGGGAAGCCCATTCTCTCTAGACCACAGCTAATGGTGGGAGATGCCATTATTCCGCGGAGTCAGTAAAGACAGGAATAGTGGGACCCTAAAACTAGAGAGGCCAGGTGAAATGAGTGGCAGGTCAGCGGGGCAGCCAGAGGGCCAGACCCAGAGAGTGAGGGGGACCGTGAATAGAGCTTGTCCCTGCAGCCACACTGATGAGAAGCCCTTCTCAGGCGGCTCAGTGGTAAAGAACCCAGCTTCCAACGCAGGAGATGCAGGCGCAACCCCTGGGTTGGGAAGATCCCCCAGAGGAGGAAACCCAACCCACTCCGGTGTTCCTGCCTTGAAAATTCCATGGACAGAGGAGCCTGGAGGGCTGAAGTCCACAGTGTCACAAGGAGTTGGACACCACCAGGTGACTGAGTGTACCTTCCCAAGTGTGCCACGGTGTACACACCATCAGCAGATGCACAGAGCCCCGGGAGCTGAGAGAAGGTGCCTCAATAAAACCTCACAGTCCTTCCCCAGCTTCAGCAAGAAAGCCAGCTCAAAGGAGGGATCCTTTGGCTGAAGAAGAGGCTGGGTGCCTGGGAGGAAGAACCCGGCCCAAGGTACCACGTGGTAGCGATTCCTCTTGTCATCCGCCCCAGGGACCTGTAGCTGGCTGCCTCGGTAGAGACACGGGAGGGAGAGGAAGAAACCCAGATATTTAGAGGCTGTTTGAAGTGAAAGAATTTGCCTTGCCCAGCTGCCCTGGGGGCTCAGCTGGTAAAGAATCTGCCTGCAATGTAGGAGACCTGGGTTTGATCCCTGGGTTGGGAAGCTCCCCTGGAGAAGGGAAAGGCTACCCACTCCAGTGCTCTGGCCTGGAGAATTCCATGGACTCTACAGTCCGTGGGGTGGCAAAGAGTCGGACACAACTGAGCGATTTTCACTTTCAAGGTGACAGCTCCTTCCCAGGCAGCCCACATGCAAGGATTTGTCAGGAGAGAAATATAAAAGCCCAGTTCAACTGCAGAGGCCCCATGAGGCTGGCCTAGACCTTCACCGTGGCTCATCACAACCCATCTCTTCTTCTCAGTTACCCTCTTCCTTCCTAGGAGGACACTGTGATAAGTTTCTTTTTATCTCCATCACAGAATCTGTCTGTCTGGAGCCTAACCAAAATAACAGCAAGCACTCTGTGCTTATCAGTGATTATATTTCAGCTACTGGGTGGCTTTATGTTGTTTTCTTAGTCACCTATTAAACAAAAATTCATCAGAAAAGTATTATTTAAAAGTCAATCCTAAAGAAAATCAACCCTGAATATTCATTGGAAGGACTGATGCTGAAGCTCCAAAATTTTGGCCACCTGATGTGAAGAGCTGACTCATTGGAAAAGACTCTGATGCTGGGAAAGATTGAAGGCAAAAGGAGAAAGGGATGATAGAGGATGATATGGTGAGACAGCATCACCAACTCAGTGGGCATGAATTTGAGCAAACTCCAGGAGACAGTGGAGAACAGAGGAGCCTGGCGTGCGCCAAAGAGTCGGACAAGACTTAGCAACTGAACAACGCTTTTTAAGTCTTTCTTTGGATAAACAGAACCATAGCACAGATCACCTTTTAATCCAGAAATGAAAGACTGGCCATCCACTGTGCATCTCGTTAACGCCTTAAGTGAAAAATTTATGCCAAAATATCCATGGTCTTTACTGCCACTATAAGGAGGGCCATGCAGACTCCAAAGTGGTTTTTCCTCGGTGATTAAGTGAATATTTGCATCCATCTAATCATTCCTGCTGCACATTATGATACCTAAGGCCTTTTTCTTTTACAGTTTTAGTGAAAAAGCAGTATAAAAAATATGAATGTCATTTACTTTTTCATGTTAAATGAGCCAGTGATTAGAAAAAAAATAGAACTAGTTAATATTCTGCTCCTCCAAGATTTAGAGTGTGGGAATGTTTATGAAAATATGCCTTTGACAAGAATAGGGGTAAATGAGTCTATTGGATTTTATGAAAGCCCAGATTCTTTTTTTTCACCAGCTTTATTGAGGTATGATTGACAAGAACAAAATTGTATCTATCTAGGTTTTGGGCCACTAAACAAAAGCCTTTCATGTTCCTTTCCCTGAGCGTGTCAGGTGGGTTCTACATTTGTAAATGCAAAGTGACAATATTTCTGACACTGGAGATACAGGAAATAAAACATCAATGACATCATACTGTCAATGAAAGTTTCAATGTAAACTTTTAATGTCTTTTGAATAAATTAGTTGTCTAGACTTGAAATTGGCACATTCTCCTCAATAATGTGGGTATATAACAATCCAATAAAGATAGTCAAAATGCGTCTTTGCATTGCAGGCAGATTCTTTATAGTCTGAGCCACTGGGAAAGCCCCTTCTTTGGTGCCTACTAAGTTACAAACTCAAACAGCCACAGATTCTGGAACACACACACACACACACGCACATGCACACATTAGACTGCTTTAAAGATTGGGGGTGGTGGGGTTCTTGGCTAACACTTACCTCTTCAAAGCATTTGAATTCCGTATTTGTACCAAATCACACTTACAGACAACACAGTTGTCGTCAGAAGGTGAGGGCCGTCATGCACTACCTCTGATTTATATCATATGCAGGGCTTTTGTTTTAAAAGAGCAATTTTAGTTTCACTTAGTCGGAAGAGTGTGGAAGAGACTTTGAAGTTGTTTATGGATGCTTCAAACTGTGCCAAACCACGTCTGGGACTGGTGAATGTGCTGCTGTTGCTGCAGGGTTCCCGGGTACGCTGGGAGGATCCTAAGGTTTTATATTCCAGAACTGATTTTGATTCTTATGCTAATTGCCAATTTCTGTTTCACTGATTTGTTTTTTAAAATACAGACAGTTTATTTAACTTCCCTACACCTTATCACGGTATGTCTCTTAGCCCAGACAGAGAGAGTAACACAGATTTGAGAATATTATTGCAGTGGCGGAACCCGTCCTTAGTGAGACAGAGAACTACACAAATTCCTGCAGTCAGGATGGCCAGAACCTCGGCTCCAGAAGACTCTTATTCAAGGCAAGCTGATGCCCGTTATGCTTTTCACTGTGCTGTCTTCCTCAGATTTACTCCAATACTTCAGCTGCACCAGTTATAACGATATCCAGGTCTGGAGCAACAGGGATACCAGAGTAAAACAGATGCAGAAAGTGAGATGAGAACGGGGATGTATAACCACGTGGAAGCAAAACCCAAGAGATACTGTATTAGCTAAACTTTACAAGCTATACCAGGAGGGGTGCTTTCAAAGTATCTAACTTGGGACTTCTCTGGCGGTCCAGCAGTCAGGAAACGACCTTCTACGGCAGGGGTGTGGTTCGACCCCTGGCTGGGGAAGGAAGATCCCACACGACACGCGGCAACTACACCCGTGCGTTCCAACCGGAGAGAGAAGCCCGCACACTGAAACGGAGATCTGGCACGGTGCAAAGAGGAACTACTCAAGTACTCAACTCATTTCCAAAACAGAAGTAGATGATATCATGACTCCATTTTACAGAAGAAAATGGAGGCACAGAAAGACTGAGCATTTGTCCAGCCTCACAGCACTGGTGAGAAGTGAAGCCCAGGCAGCCTGCGCGCGGCCCCTGCTCCCAAAACGCAAACTGTGCTGACGCTCAGGGCGAGTCACGCAGCCTTCCACAGTCCACTGGAAGGGATGCAAAAGATGAATACGGACCAGAAAGTCAAAACGATTTGAGGACAGCCAGAGAGCAGACTCTCTCTTAACCTATTTTTTTCGCCACCTCTCTATACCTTTCTCTGTATATCCCAGTGTTATAGCACTTAAAACTAGCAAAATCATTGCTTAAAGCCTCATCACATGCATAGCATTTCATCGTCCTGACTCGCTTTAACTCAGCACTAACAGTGACTTCAACGATAGCCAAGTTTTTATTAAACACACTTGCTCTGAAGCAGGCGCGCACTAAATCCTCTCTACACTTAATTATGTTTAACTCCACCTTCATGCCTCAGTCTTCTCATTTCCCCTCTTCCTGTGAGTGAGCGTTCACCCTAGTCTCATTTCCTGTGTGTGAAACAATTCAATTGTGATTCAACAATTCTCTTCTGGACCTTTCCCTTTCCCGAGTCTAGATCCCAGCTCCACCCTCTTCACCATGATCCACCTTCACGTCTGCTCCTCAAGTTCATCTTAATGTCAAACTGGCAGAAATGACATTTGTTTTTATCCAAATGGAAGCTGTTTTCTTCTGCAGACTGCTTCTCATGGTGACTTCCAGACGACCGTGGGCGCCACCTCTGCCCTTCCTGCCTGCCGTCTGGAGTAATCTGCCACACATCCCTCCCAGTCCTGCCTGACAGACTGCTTCTCCTACCCCAGGCGTGCAGCTCTTTTGATCACTTTCTATCAACTCTTCCTCTTTGCTCCACTTGTTACAGACTCCTGTAGACTCTAACGATTTCACCCAAATGTCTCCTTTCAACCTTTTAATCTTATTGCCAAATCAGTTTTCAAAAAGTTCAGCCTGAGACAACCTTGTGCAGATGGTCCAGATGCAGTAACACCACACCTTCATGCTTCTCCTCCTCCACGACCATCTGCTGATGCTCCAACTGGCCAAACATCCTTCAGTCAAAGGACAAAGGAGCGTGATGACCCTGCTCAGACAAGTCTCCTACGGCAGCAAATTGGGTGACGGAAGGTGGAGCAGCGTTCTGACACAATCAGCACGATTTTACACTTCATAAATTAATTTAATTGGATGTTAAAAATATTTGTGAAATACCCCTTCAAGTTGCACTTACAACTTCATGACATTTTGAGGAGGTTGAGATATTTTAAAGGTTGTAAGGTCTAGCTGGTTTCCTTACAATTTATTGATAAGTATACTTTTGCACTCTGCTCATCTCAGTGATAAAGGAAAAGCCTTTTTTTTTTTTCTTTCTCCAAATGTGTATTCTTATGATATTTCTTATGAGATGACTTTTCAATAAACTGATGGTGGCGATGTAGATTTTATAAATGAAAATCTTCTGGTGCAGGGGCAGGGAAGGAGTTCAGTGAAAAATGATCTACTTTGTTTCTAAATTTCATATGTGTCTTCCCAAAGATTATTTTAAAAGCAAGAATTCTTTTCCATTTTAACTTGCTATCTACCTTGAACCTTCATTGTGGCTATCTATTTTCGGAGACCTCAATATGCACTGAGTCAAAAAAAGAGCAAAGTGACACCTGAAGCTTTAATACGAGGAATCCAGTTCACTGTGCAGAGCAGGCTCGCTGAGATCCTAATGTTCTGCCTCTTGTGGGCATAGCCCTCAGTTCAGATATTACACTTTCAAAAGAAGAAAAGAATTCACCAAAACCAAAAATGAAAAACACAAACCAAATGTTGTGTTAAATGTACAAATATTATATACAATAAATGTATATGTAATGGTATAAAGAATTCACAAAAATTCAGAGAACTATTTCTATATGAAGAGTATGTGATGTGATTAAAATGTCATAATGAAGAAATCATTTAATGTTTTATATGTTACAATTATGATGAGGAATGATCATTTCCCTAGCCTTCAGCTCGAGTTTGGTTTGAGCGGCCGTCTCAGGACATTATTTTTCCTGTTATATACTCTTTTGAATGGCACCGATGTCAACTGTTCTTCATCATTGCCGCTAGTCACTGATGTGATCTTGTAAATAAGAAAGTAATAAACGCCTTTCAGTCCAAATATATAATTAGTGCTAGTTGTGAAGTATAGGTTATGACAAGATTGATAGTTCATGTTCAGATTTCCAGGTTAATAAATTCTACATGACAAAAAAAGAAAGAAAAAACTCCCAAATTTTCTCACTTAAATGCTATTCAGAGGCTCTTATTTATCAAAGATTGAGTTATAGTAGGACAGTTTTTGTGTTTTATTTTTTAATTTCTCAGTATAGAAGAACTCTGCTGCTGCTCAGTCACTAAGTCATGTCTGACTCTCTGTGACCCCATGAACTGCAGCACCATCAGGCTCCTCTGTCCTTCACTATCTCCCAGAGTTTGCTCAGATTCATGACCATTGATTGAGTCGGTGATGCCATTTAACCATCTCATCTTCTGTCTCCCCCTTCTCCTCCTGCCCTCAGTCTTTCCCAGCATCAGAGGCTTTTCCAATGAGTCAGCTCTTCACATCAGGTAGCCAAAGTATCGGAGCTTCAGCTTCAGCATCAGTCATTCCAGTGAATATTCAGGGTTGATTTCCTTTAGGATGGATTGGTTTGATCTCTTAGCTGTCCAAGGGACTCTCAACAGTCTTCTCCAACGCCACAGTTCAAAAGCATCAATTCTTTGGTGCTCAGCCTTCTTTATGGTCCAATTCACATCCACACATGACTACTAGAGAAGAACTCTGAATTCTTTCAAATACCGTGTAGGCAAAGAGCACCATATGTTGAAGTGACTGCCTTTGACCTTGAAATGCTCATTCCTGTAGTAGATAGCTGGCCGGCTCCCAGAGTGGCACGGTTTCCTTGCATAGCAGAGAGTTGTGTTCAAAGGGCTGATGAGAGTAAATATATCTGTAGTCCCCAAGGCTTCTTGCATCTAAGAGGTGCCGTACAGATACTTCTCACTGATGGAATGTGAGTAGAAGGGATATAGGCCACTGCTAGGCCAAAGCAGTTAAGAAGACATGCTTTACCCAAGACTCCACAGGAGGGCAATGTCACAAGAGGGAAGAAGTCTGGGACCCAGCACGACTGAATAAACCATCCACTGACCAGGTGTATCTGCAATGAACGACGCGACAGCTGACCAAAGTCTTCCTTTTGCATTATGCCTCTGAGATGGTAATATATAAGTGGGTACCATGATATAGAAATTACTATATATTATGTACAAAATATAGCAACGTATAAACTTCCGAAGGGGCTTCCCAGGTGGCTCAAGTGGTAAAGAATCCACCTGCCAATGCAGGAGACACAGGAGATGCAGCTTCCATCCCTGGGTCGGGAAGATCCCCTGGGGGGGAATGGCAACCCACTCCAGTATTCCTGCCTGGGAAATCCCAGGGACAGAGGAGCCTGGCGGGCTACAGTCCATGGGGTCCAAAGAGCCAGACCCGACTGAGTGACTGAGCATACCTGCATGCAAACTGACAAAATGTAGAATATAAATACAAAGAATACTGAAAAATATAAAGTATTATGTATTTGTCAAAGGCGTGTATATGTGTGCATATATAGTTTATAAATATGTATAAATAAATACATTTTATATTATATTCATGTAGTATATACACATATATACACACATTTGGCAGATATATATAATGTTTTGTATTTTTAATATTTTTGTATTTGTATTATATAAATATAATTGCATTTACATAGTTTATATATTTATATTTTTGTTAAAGTAATATTGTATTATAACATATTATAGAATAAATATAGAATAATTATGTGATATATTTTACTATTCCTTCATTAGGATAAAACGTTCTGAAAGGCAAAAAAATGAAAAGTGTATTGCTGCTCCTCCTCCTACTTTAGTTAATACACGTCAGTGCAAAACCGAGGACGGAAGAGAGGACAGAAAGTTGCCCTGCACCCCTTCCCTTAGAGAACTGTCTCTGCCGGTTCCTAACTGCAGCTGAACTGTGAAGAGCTTGTAAGCAAGAGAGCCGATCAATTTAGTACTTAAGTATCGGTATTAATCACGTGAGTGAAGAAATGTGTGATTGTACAAATTGCTCAGTGAGATTACGGAGGAGTTTGCATTTGCAAACACACGTCTGTGCGATTTGCCTGGTAACGACCGGTTACAGAACGTAAAAAGTGTAGCCCCCGAAATCAGACAAGCGATTCATCCCTCAGCTCCTGCTCTTGCTTCAGAGGGTTCTCTGCCACGAGCCGTTTATGTCCAGCGGCTCCATTACTTCTGCTCCCAAATTAGCTCAGTGAGTCCACTCTGGAGTGTGCCTTCCCTCTTTATGACCTCTTACTTACTTGATGTTTTCCCCGAAGAAGTGCTCTTAGAATTTACATCAAGTCTCTTGACTCCCCTTCTGCCGCTGGCGATTGGCCCGCCCCCTTGGGGTACTAACTCCTGAAGAGACTTGTTTCTGTCCCCGTCTCCGATTCGTCTCTGGCTGGGCTCTTTCCCAACTTACCTCCATCGGACTTTGTCTCTGTCATTCTGCACACAACTGCCTCGTTACTTGGTCATCCATAAGTGCCGCATTTCTGAATCCAAGGGCTTCCCTGAGAGCTCAGTTGGTAAAGAATCCGCCTGCAGTGCAGGAGATGCAGGTTCGATTCCTGGGAGGGGAGGATCCGCTGGCGAAGGGATAGGCTACCTACTCCTGTGTTCTGGCCTAAAGAATTCCATGGACTGTATCGTCCATGGGGCAGCTAAGAGTCGGACACGACGGAGCGCCTTCCGCTGTCACTTTCTGAATCGGAAGGTCCCATCCGTGACCCCAGCAGCGTCTGACACAGCTGACGCGCCCTTCCTCTCTGGGCCGCTGTCTTCTCCTGGTTCCAAAACCCCACACTCCTGGCTGCTGCTCCCTCCTTCTCAGTCTCCTTTGCCAATTTCTCCTCTATTCTATAACTTCCTCGTGCCTCAGTGTCTCAGATCTCATTCCATAGCCCTTTTCTCTATGCGTACTCTTTCCTTTGGTAATCTCATTCCTTTTTACTGCCTTCAATGTGTTTATTTGCAATTATTTCTAAGTTTATAGCTCCTACAAACTGGGGACTACAGCCGCACACTTGATATCTTGAGACGTGTAAACTGATCACAATATTTACTTTTTAATTATAACTATTCCGTCTCAGATTAGCCCCAGTTGTATATAAATTTCCTGTAGCAGGAGCCTCGACAATTTTTATTCACTTGCTCAGCCTCAGCAGTTGGAACCATGTCTGCAACATGGCTAATACTTAACAAATATTTGCTGCATAAACTGCATACAGGAAAGAAGCAAGGCTGGCTGTCACCTGACCCATTCATTCTTTTTTAAAAAATATTTATTCATTTATTTGTGACTGAGCTGGGTCTCCCTTGCTACATGTGAGCTTTCTCTGCTGCTGCTAAGTCGCTTCAGTCGTGTCTGACTCTGTGCAACCCCATAGATGGCAGCCCACCAGGCTCCCCCGTCCCTGGGATTCTCCAAGCAAGAAACTGGAGTGGGTTGCCATTTCCTTCTCCAATGCATGAAAGTGAAAAGTGAAAGTGAAGTGCTCAGTCGTGTCCGACTCTTAGCGACCCCATGGACTGCAGCCCACCAGGCTCCTCCGTCCATGGGATTTTCCAGGCAAGAGTACTGGAGTGGGGTGCCATTGGAGCTTTCTCCAGTTGCAGTGAAATGAGGCTACTCTTTGCTGTTGAGTGCGGGCTTCTCACTGTACTGGCTTCTCTTGCTGGAGGGCACAGGCTCTAGGGATGCGGGCGTTGGTAGTAATGGTGCACGGGCTCAGCTGCCCCACGGCATGTGGGATCTTCCTGGACCAGGGATGGAACCCATGTCCCCTGTGTCCGCAGGCAGATTCTTAACCACTGAACCACCAGGGAGGTCCCATTCATTTTCTACAATATTGAACTTAATTGATCATTCTCCTTGTGCAACGTGCAAATAGGTTGGTACAGATTATCTAAATATTTTATTTATTTTGCAGTAGTTTATGTGAGAGGTTCCTGGTATATCCAGTTATTTAATAATGATGTAATCTGCTTATCAAATGTTGAGAAAACCAAAAGGTAGACATCTTAGTCGGAGAAGGCAATGGCACCCCACTCCAGTACTCTTGCCTGGAAAATCCCACGGATGGAGGAGCCTGGTAGGCTGCAGTCCATGAGGTTGCTAAGGGTCGGACATGACTGAGCGACTTCACTTTTCACTTCCATGCATTGGAGAAGGAAATGGCAACCCACTCCAGTGTTCTTGCCTGGAGAATCCCAGGGATGGGGGATCCTGGTGGGCTGCCGTCTATGGGGTCGCACAGAGTTGGACACGACTAAAGCGACTTAGCAGCAGCAGCAGCAGCAGACATCCTAGTATTGTTCTTAAAAACCATGAATCTTCTAAGAAATGCAGACTAAATCTTCCCCTGCAACTCCAATTCATTGATTCTTAAACTGGTGGTGGTGGTTTAGTTGCTAAGTTATGTCTGATTCTTTGGAACTCCATGGACTGTAGCCCACCAGGCTCCTCTGTCCATGGGATTTCCCAGACAAGAATACTTGAGTGGGTTGCCATTTCCTTCTCCAGGGGACCTTCCCCACCCAGGGATTAAACCTGGGTCTCCTGCCTTTCAGGTGGTCTCCTGCATTGCAGGTAGGTTCTTTACCAGCTGAGCCACCAGGGAAGCCCCGATTCTTAAACTGTCTGTGGGGAAATTCCCAACCCATTTGGGGAGAACTTTTGTAAAGTATAATAAAAAAGACTTACCTTACCAGAAAAGTAAAAATTCAAAGCGGCACAAATCATACAAAATCCATCTGTTCCACGTGAGGTTCAGTGTGACTGTCAAATGGTTACATTTCTACACGATCGCTCTCAGTTTCTGCATCTGTGTCGTCATGAGCGGTAAGGAAGTGTCCAGAGCTGACTCTGCGGGCCTGGCGCGCCGCCTGGGGCATCTAGATGCACCCCCATTCTGATCTCTTTCCATTTTCGTCTTCCACTGGAGAGTGCAAACTTCCTACAAACAACTGCTCTGTGACCACTGTTTCCACCTAATCCACACTAAAGAAGCTGTATCGTATATACCTTAATCTACGAAGGTAGTGTGGTCACTGAGAATACAGGATAAGATCTCACAAAAGCTTTACCTGCATTTGTCTCCGGGGCCAGGAAGGTGTGTCATCCTGTTCCCCTTGCCCCGCCTAGAAAACCTTCTCGTGCCTGGAGACCCGCTGACCTTGGGGGCCGGGAGGGCAGGGCTAGTGCTCTTTCCTCGGTCACCCTCTTTGTCAAGATGCTCAGTAAGCTGGCAGCAGAAACGGTGGTTTCCCTGTCGGATCTGCCACCGCCAGGAGCGAGCACGTCTCAGCACAAACGATTATGTCCAATGGTCGTCCAGGAAACGGTTCCGCAATCTGTGTTTAATCAAATTCATTGAGTTTGCACAGCATTACAAGCAGCTCATTACTGTCATTTTCCCCACAGACGACTCTATTCCTCAGTATCACTTACTCACGGAACACCTCCTGGCAATGGCCAGCGCCAGCCACCCGCCTCCATCGTGCCAGAAGCAATAACTTCTGATGCAGAGTGTGAACACTGTATTATATTTAATCTTTCCTCTGTGTGTTATCATTCACCATAACCACCCTTCTGAATTACAGAAAATCACATGGCAGAGAGGGTTGGTTCCATATTGTTTTCTCCAACGAGATTCTGTGGTTTGCTGCCAACAACCAGCCAGTCTCTGGACTCAAGGCAAACCGTCAGCTGCTGTCCCAACGCCTGCTGCTGCTGCTGCTGCTGCTAAGTCGCATCAGTCGTGTCTGACTCTGTGCGACCCCATAGATGGCAGCCCACTAGGCTCCCCGGTCCCTGGGATTCACTGGAGTGGGTTGCCATTTCCTTCTCCATCTGCCTGAGCAGTGCTCAGAACCTCACTGCACTGCATGGCGTGCAACGGGAACACTAGCTCAGTCTCTGTTGCCGCGTCTCCCTATGATGAGCCTTCAAGGTTTTCAACATGGAACTCCATCTACAGCACAGCTTATACAACATACAATTTCAATTCTCTCCATCACAAGGAGGGGTTTGTTTTCTTTTCCTAAAGTCCCATGCAGAGGGAAGTGTGGGATTGACGGCACATGCTGAGCAAAACACCCTGATGATTTCACTGTGAAATCTTGGGCAAATGAGCTGTGGCTGATGACACACAGAAAAAACCACTCAAGTCATCAAAGGGGAAAAAACGCCAACAAGCCCCTCATAACCGGTGTGTAGCATCTTATAAGCAAAAGGTAGTTGCTTCACCTAGGGTTCTTATTTTTCAGCTTTAGGGCTGGTGTCAGGTAGAACTTCGGTTCTGGGACAATTTGATTCAATGGGTGTCCCTGACTCTGAAAAGTGACTCTGCATTCATTCATGTAATATTCTGACAATAAATATGTACAAAGTGCCCAGTAGGCTTTGCACTTTAGTATTTCAAGATGGCTAATGGAATATTTGCCTAAAGTGAGTTCAAGGGGACATTAGGTTCATGGATGTTGTGAAAAGAATTATTCTATGGTCAATCGAGTTTGAAAAATAAAACTGCATTAAACAAAGATAATCATGCCTATTTGTAGAATGGTTTCTCAGAGCTGACAACAGCCTAATGTGCATGGAGAATTTCTAAGTAGGGAAATTAGAGAGTCACATTAGCCATAGTGTCTTAGTTAACTGGATGCCTCTGGTCCTTTAAATTTTCTTCCAACTCTTTGCAACCCCATGGACTGTACCCTGCCCGTCTCCTTTATCCATAGGATTCTCCAGGCAAGAATACTGAAGTGGGTTGCCATTGCCTTCTCTAGGGGATCTTCCAACCCAGGGATTGAACCTGCACTTCCCAGGCCTCTTGCTTTGGCAGGCAGATTCTTTACCACCAAGCCACCTGGGAAGGCCCTCAGGATATCTTACAGCCCTGACATTTCTCAGAATATGTTTTGATAACTGTGTCTTTATACTCTTAAGGATCATAAATGTTTGTAATACCACCCCCCCCACCAACCTTTTCCACTTTTCTTGAGACCACAGCTTTGGTCTGTGGTTGTCAATAAACCAAGGCACCACAGAACGGATGTGAACCCCATAGGCTCCATCTCTCCCCCAGTAGTGGCCACAAATGAGGAGATGTGGGATCAAAAGCATAAGGATCTGAACCTCTGAGTCAGCATTTCAAGGCAGTGGCCATGAAGAGACACAGACTAGAATGGAATTTGCATGGGTAGGAAATACACTCTTATGGTTAAACCACTGAGGTTCTGAAGCATGCTACTGCAGCAGAGCTGATCCCGGCCACTCTGTCTATAGTGAAGCTATTGTAGATGACATTTTTAACCTTTGGTATGGGATTATATCCATACAGAATGGATTATCTTCTTGACCAGAATTACACGTGCAGATTTTACCAGCCCATCATTACTTGACAAGTATTTGGAAGAAAAGAAAAAAAAAATCTGAAAAGGTGGGCAGAGAGTCAGTGTGATAAGTCATGTTTCTTACTAAAAGATTTCTAGCAGGTGCTGCCTGTGAGAAAGAATGTGCTACAGCCTATGAACGCCCCTATATCTTAGAGAAGTGTCTGTGCCATGGGTGGGTTTTTTTGTTTTTTGGTTTTTTTTTTTTGCACTTAATTTATGAGTCTAGGTACAAACATAAATCCCCTTCACCTTCAAGGAAAGTCTTTGGGCCTAAAGCAATCATCTGAAGAAAGAAGTCATTTTATCAGAAACTTAAGCATCTTCATTACAACATCAACAACATTTATTATGTCCACTGGTTGGCAGGCTACTATCCTGAGTGCAGTAGGAATTTACATAATTTGGCCCCTGGGGTTTTTCTAGTCAAAAGCAGCAGCACTTAACACCCACACCCCTCCACCTCTGCTGAGCACACATGATGAATGACATTCTCATGAATGATGCATTTGCATGTTCAAAGCCACAGTTATACACCATTTCCACCAAGATATTGGTCATCCTTCTCTCTCTCAGGCAAGACACAGAGTATAATGCAAATGAGAGGAACAGTCAAAGAACAGCCTTGAATGTGTCCAATTTATGTAAAGGAAATACTTTGTGAACTCAAGTATTTTAATCCCACAAGTGGAAAGTTAATTAGATTTGCAACAGAAAAAAAAAGAGTGACCATTATATGATGCTGCTGACGATAACAGGTGATATTTATGGAATGTTTTCTACATACAAAATCAGTACTCCAAATATAAGCAAATGTAAGACATAGACTTGTATAGCTGTTTTTATATCAATTTACCTAATCCTCAGTTCTCACCACAATCATCTGAAAGAGCATTATTATTTTCCCCCATTTTGCAGGAGAGGAACCTTAGGGAGAAAGAAGGAAGTGATTCGTACAAGGTATGCAGCTGGGAATTCACAGAATTGACATTATGTCATCTGCCAAGTGACTTCAAAGCTCACACCGCTATATTATAAAACAATGTCATAAAATAGTGTTTTGTGATATTTATAGTTGAGAACAGCTAAGCATCCATCCCTGCTCTTAGTTGCTAGATATTGGGAATCTAAATTTCCCTTTCTCTGGAGTGGCTGGGAAGATTTACTGTAGAGTCCCTTGAAACCACGAGAAGTTAGAGACCTTTTAAGAAACGTGCACTATGCCACTGAGGGAACAGCAGAAAGGAAGGTGGCACGGGGGTCATCCTCCCGCTGTGTATCAGAGAAGAGCTCTGGGGCCAGAGCTCTGGGATTCAGCATGAGGCCCTGCACAGGGGACTCTTCTCAACAGTCTGCAGTGACCGACATGGGAAGAGGAGCTAAAAAGGAGTGGGGATATACGTATCAGTTCAGTTCAGTAGCACAGTCGTGTCTGACTCTTTGCAATCCCATGGACCACAGCACGCCAAGCCTCCCTGTCCATCACCACCAACTCCTGGAGTCCACTCAAACTCATGTCCATGGAGTCGGTGATGCCATCCAACCATCTCATCCTCTGTCATCCCCTTCTCCTCCTGCCCTCAATCTTTCCAAGCATCAGGGTCTTTTCCAATGAGTCAGCTCTTCACATCATGTGGTCAAGCTATTGGAGCTTCAGCTTCAGCATCAGACCTTCCAGTGAATATTTTAGGACTGATTTCCTTTAGGATGGACTGGTTGGATCTCCTTGCTGTCCAAGGGACTCTCAAGAGCCTTCTCCAATACCACAGTTCAAAAGCATCAATTCTTCGGTGCTCAGCTTTCTTTATATATGCACATATATGTACGTATAATTGATTCACTTTGCTGTATATCAGAATTCCACATTTCAAATCAACTATACCCCAGTAAACATTACAAACAAAAAACCAACAAACAAAACCTTGGCTCTGCACTGACTCTGCAGCCCCTGTGACTTTCACTTGGGCATTCATCCAGTTACTGACTGGGGACCCGTCTGCATCCGGCACCACCGCGGCCTTGCAGAGCCGGCACCGGGCAGGCCAGGTCCCTGCCCTCGTGCACTTGCATTTCGGTGGGGGAGGCAGGTAACGCACCAGGACCCAAGGCCATTAAAGCACTGGTCTCAGAGTACAGAGAATCACCTGAAGAAAACAGGTGTGAGGCACAGTGTGTGTAGAGAGGGTCCAAAACATCACTGATTAGAAGCAGAGCGTGTCGGGCGTAATGTTCGTGGAATGTACAGAATGCACCGTTCTCTCCACACTTTTTTATGACATGAAATTGAAGATGCACATAAATAAAACATGGGTGTTTTCAGCACAACTTTTTCGAGTAATTCTCTTCTTGTGTTGATTTTACTTTCAAACTAGTCTGTAATAAAACAATAAATTTAAAATGTTTTCCCTTCAAAAACAATATAAAACTTCAATAATATTTTAATAAAGAAAAATTAGGAAAAAATACAAAAACGAACAGTCATGCACTGGTGATATGAATTCTTCAGTTGTCATAAAAAATGAGAACAATAAAGACAATACAGCAATGTAAGAATGTCTGTGATACAGTAGGAATATACAGAATATAAGATTATTTTTGATAGCTATTATCATAACTGTATAATATTTTACATGCATAAAACAAAGAGAGGAACATTGCCCAGGCAATGAAGTCAGTTGAATAGTAGGGAAATTGGATTGTAGATGATATTGTCTTATTTTTGGTATTTATGAAACAATTTTTAAACTATTCATAAGATTTTTGAAAGAAAGCAAGCTGTCTAACGATTTTGAACCATCCCCGCAGACTTCATTGACGGGAAGAAAAAGTTTTCCTTATTTGACTTTCATGTAAAGGGTTATTCTATAAAAGTTTTAATATATGTTGCTCTTGCAAATGGGTGTCCTAAACTACACATAAATTTGTTTTCGATTCAGTAGTTAATCATCACTAGACAGACACGTACTCTAGGTCGGCTACTTAATCCATCAAAGAGCTGATCTCTCCAAGGTTAGTTACAAGCGGTGCTTGACTTTGCCCTTTTCTGTTTATTTTTTGTCTATGTTGAGGTTGCTTTCCCATAAATCTAGTTTACAAGCTTTCTCTGAACTGCAGTGTCTGGTAAGACGGCTAATTTTCTCCCCTAAGCTTGTGACAATTATAATTTTAGAATCTTCTAATTCCAGCTTCCTTTTTCCTTCTCATTTCTCTGTATATCCAGCAGCTTTTATACTAAAATTTGATACTCAGTCATTTGCATTTTACCATCTCCTCTTAGAATACCATTCCATTTAGAATAGGAAATCTTATTCTCAGAGACACTGGCTACCAACATGTGATCTTATAAACCTTTCTACCTACCGAGTCACATCTTCCCAGCTAATGACTACCTCATGATTCAACCCTGAATATCCACTGAAAGGACTGATGCTGAAGCTCCAATACTTGGGCCACCTGATGCAGAGAGTCGACTCTTGGTAAAGACCCTGATGCTGACAAAGACTGAAGGAACAGGAGACGGGGCGGCAGGGGATGAGATGGCTAGATAGCATCGCCATCTCAGTGGACATGAATCTGAGCAAAGCTCCAGGAGACAGTGAAGGACGGGGAGGCTGGCGTGCTGCAGTCCATGGGGCCCAAAGAGTTGGACACAACTTACCGACCGAACAGCAAGAAAGTGACTACCATATGAGTCTGAAACTCTGGTTATCTGGGGAGTTCCGGGGCCACGCCATTTTAAATAGGAACGTTTCATGTGCTATTTTTGTAGTTCTCATGGAATGCAGACCAGTTTGTGTGAATGTCTATCTCATCTCATGTTCATTTGCTTCCAGTGGTCAAGCTGTAAGCTAGGCGAATCATTAGCTAGGTGAACCATTAGCTAGGCGAACCATCAGCAGTGATTCCAGACCTAAACTAAGTTAATGACAACTGTGAAATGGATGTCCTTACCAAGGAATTACAAGGTTATACCACTTTCTCTCAGGATCTGAACAAAACAGTGGGGACATTTTTCATGGCTGAAACCCGCACTGTGACTGCTGTGTCTCTCCTGCCCAGCTGTCGTTGTCCTGTACATGCGATATGTGGGCTACAGGAATCCCCTTTTCCTGTTTGCAATCATTATTGATTCAAGTGTTTATTAGGAAGTCACTACACGCCAAACAATGGTGAATTCATTAGCTGGAACCAAGCATTAACCCTCGGGGTCGTGGACCTTAAGCTAGGGGTGCAGACAGGAAGCCCTTCAAACAAATGCATAAGTACGACATTGTAGAGTGATAAGACCACAAAGACTCCCACCTGGGCAATAGAATGTGGTGGAGTTGGGGACTGGCCTCTTAGACGGGTGATCAGAGTGAGCCTCCCTAAGAAACTGACATTTGAACTGAGATTTAAATGACGTGACTGACCAAGTGCAGAGCTGGGGACTGTATCTGGCAGAGGCAACGGGAAGGGTCAAGACCCCTCCAACCCCAGCAGCCGGGGGAAACCTGAGGGGCTGGAGGGATGAAAAGAAAGCTGCTGGATCTTGAACAGAGTGAGCAGGGGAGTGGATGGCAGAGGTGAAGTGGACCGGGAGGCCCAGGCCAGGTCGGGGCGGCAAGCTACGCCCTGGGGACAATCCTCCTAGCTACCTGTTTTCGGTGAACTGAGAACTTATTTTTACAGATGCCCACTTGCAATCTCTATGATGATGGGGACACTGACTTTTGTTTTATTGTTTTCAAGTTTCATTGCTCATTTTTTTAAATTTATTTTTTAATTGGAGTGTAACTGTAATTGAAAGTCAATTAATGCATCTCACAAACCAGAGCTTTATTCTTGTAACGATCAGCTGAGTGTTATAAAATTATATGTGTATATTTTAATATAATAATAACCTTTTGCTATTTAATAAGAATAAATTTATTTTTTAATATTTTGAAATTCGCCCAAGACTTGTCAAAATCTGTCTTCTCTCTTTTGATCAAAGTACCAGCAGTGCCCTTGGTCTCGTGTCTCGGTCCACACAGCCTACTATCTGCCTTTACAGGAAGTTTGGTAACTCTGAGGTCACGCCAACTACCGTGAGAATACACAATTCCTTTTTAATCATCCCGAGTTTCTTTTTTCTAAATGATACCTGCTTCTTTCTTCTCTTATAACAAATATATTTATTGAATGCCTATTTGTGATGTTAGTAGGAAATGATACACAGTGGGAGAAAATAGCCTCTCAGATTATAGATAAAGTTGAAATATTGAGTTTGGTATTAATATTTCTACTTCTGTCTCCGTTTTCTCTCAATCTCGCCAATCTAGTTTCTAAAACCACAATAGACACACCCCTTAGATATAACTGACATATACTATTGTATTAGTTTAAGGTGTACTGCTAAGTAAATTCATATGTGTATGTATATATATACTGTGAATTGGCCATCACAGTAAGTTTGGTTAACATCTGTCACTTCACATAGTTACAATTTTTTATCCCCATGTACACAAACAAATTAGTTTAGAATTGCTCACTCATTCTTCCATGAGAAACAGATTTACAAAGTCACGACATGCATTAAAACAGTTCTTATTCTCCTTGGGCCTTATGATATCCACTTAAAACTCTCTTTCCCAAAGAAACTTAGGTTGCTTCTTCTTCTACCCCTTCACGTGTGACACGATCACACTCATGTATTATTACTTACACCCCAGATTTGGGTTCCCCTCACATCCTGCTTGGCTTAGCTTATAAACAGATGTTTTGCTTATATGTTTATCTTTTGGTGTGTGTTTCGTGGTGCTGGTCTGAGCGTCAAAGCCCAGAGCCTCCTCAGAAGTGTCTCTCCTTTCTTTCCTGTTACCTTGCTCCCATTTTCAACTTCTTTCCACCCTTTCCTCACCCACCCCCTGGAGGATCTGTTTAGTTTCTTATTTATCCAGCCTGCATTTCCTTTGCACAAATGAGCAGATCTGTGCATATTTGAGAGCCTTTTTTTCTTACTTGAAGAATACACTACAGGTATTTTTCTGAACTGGGCTCTCGTTACTTCACAGCATTTTCTGGAAATCCCTCCAAATCAAACGCAGAACTCGCCTTCCCTCTCCTTATAGTTATACAACGCTCCATGTTTGTGGACACACTTGATTTATCGACTCCTCTCCTACGGATGGACATTTAGGTTTTCTCCCAAAGTTTGCAATGACAGACAATGCTGTAACGGACAGCATATATATGTTCATCTTGTTGGGACTGCACCTTCAGAGCATACTTCCAGAAGAGGAACTGTGGGGTCAAAGACACACATGTGTGTGGCTTTGTCAGATTTTGCCCAATTCCCCATCAGAATCCCACAGCAATGCCTGAGAGCTCCTGCCTCCCACAAACTCACCAACAGAATGTACTGTTAAGCCGGTGCCACTGTGAAGGTGATGAATTCTGAGTCAGTATTTTAATTCTCATTTTTCTGACCATGCATGAGGAGGAAGGCATGGCAACCCACTCCAGCGTTCTTGCCTAGAGAATCTCACTGACAGTGGAGCCTCGTAGGCTGTAGTCCACAGGGCCGCCAAGGGTTGGACCCGACTGAGGCGACTGAGCCGCACACGCTTACGAGTGGCTCATTCTTCACACATTTCAGAGCAGTCTTTGTGGCCATGCTTCGTAGCTTGTGGGAGCTCAGTCCCCAGACCAGGGATTGAACTCGGGCCCTGGAGTTGAAAGTGTCCAGTCCTAAACACTAGACCAAAGAACCCTGTCCCTGTTCTTTGACATTTAAAAATATCAGCTTTTTGCCCCTTTGTGTCTCAATTTCTGGGAGATTTTAATCTACTGGAGACATTGTTGGGGTATATTTTATACATATTGTCTTATAGTTTTTAGCGATCTTTTGATTTCATGTATGTTATTGTTGGGGTTCCCCCCATGTAACTTCTTTCTCTTACTGTAGTAAATGTATCAATCTTCTCTTGTATTACTTTGGGATTTGAAGTCATAGTTGGAAGGCTTTCTTTCCAGTATGGCTGAAGTGGAATCTACCCATGTCTTCTTCTAGTACTTGCATAGCTTCACATTTTTACTCTAGACCCCTGATCTGTTTGGAGTGTTTTCTTATGGTGTGAAATATGGACCCAATTTTATAATTTTCCAGATGGCTACTCAGTTTTCCCAATATCATTTATTAAAAAGCCACTCTTTATCTCAGTGCTTTGAGATGCTACCTTCATTGTATTCTAAATTTCCATAAAGATCTTGGCTATGCTAGGCTTTCTCTTGTTTCACTGGTCTGTGAGTGTGTGTTCAGTCGCTCGGTCATGTCTGACCCCGTGGACTGTAACCTGCCAGGCTCCTCTGTCCATGGGATTCTCCAGGCAAGAGTACTGGAGCGGGTTGCCATTTCCTCCCTCAGGGGATCTTCCTGAGCCAGGGGTCGTACCCGTGTCTCTGCTGCCTCCTGCACTGGCAGGCGGATCTTTGCCACTGTGCTACCTGGGAAGCCCCGTTCACTGCTCTATCCGTCCATCTATGTATCCATTCCATGCTGATTTACTCATAGAAGCTGTGTAGTCTGTCTTAATGTTTGCTAGGACTAGCGCCCATCAGAGCTTTTTACTTTTCAAAGTTTATTTTTTTCCTGGCTCTACTTATATATTAGTTTTTCTATATGAACTTTAGTATCAGTTTACCCAACTCCATAAAATAGTCCATAAATGAGAAACTTGGGCACAAATTCAGAAAGAAATAAAGATAGGGGAGGGAGGGACAGCCTCCTCCCCAGGACTCTCATGTGCCAGACTGGAACATGGCTCATCTGCTCTAACAGACTGGTTACTGGGGACCTACCATCTGCCCAGCAGCAGATCCGGGAATAGAGTGGTGACCTTAACAGGAAGCGCGACCTTTGCCACAACGATGTGGCTAAAAAGCTTGGCGTTGAGAAGCACAGTTTGGAAGTGGTCCTTTGTATACATGCTTTTCTCTTCTTGCTACAAATTCCCAGGAAATAGGGAATTTTGAAATAATGTTATGAAGTCTGAAACAGAGCTTACAGTCTCCCCAGGCTGCAGAATCATCATCTCCAAGTCACTCTTGACACTCCCTCTTTTCACTGCTGCTGCTGCTGCTGCTGCTAAGTCGCTTCGGTCGTGTCCCACTCTGTGCGACCCCATGGACTGCAGCCTAACAGGCTCCTCCATCCAGGGGATTTTCCAGGCAAGAGTACTGGAGTGGGGTGCCATTGCCTTCTCCGCCCTCTTTTCACTGCCAACATCTAATCCATCACTCCCCCCCGTGTATTTCACGTCCACAATTGCTCCCAAGTCCAAGCACATCTCTTCAGCTCACTTTCATTCTTCTGACCCAGCCCTTCAGACCAGCATTATCGTCATACATGCCTGGATTAAGGCAAGTATGCCCTAAACCCCTCTCTCGCTCCATCTCTCATTCAGCACCTGGCAGCCTGAACAATCAAGATCTTTATAAACAGGACTCAGATCGTGTCTCTCCCCAGATTTCCCACCCTTCAGTGGCTTGTTCACATTCTTTGTTTTTTTTTTTTGAACTTTTAATTTTATTTCTTTAAATAAATTTATTTATTTTAATTGGAGGATAATTACTTTACAATATTATAGTGGTTTTTCCATACACTGACATGAATCTGTCATGGGTGTACATGTGTTCCCCATCCTGAACCCCCTCCCACCTCCCTCCCCATCCCATCCCTCTGGGTCATCCCATTGCACCAGCCCCGAGAACCCTGTATCATGCATTGAACCTGGACTGGTGATTTGTTTCATATATGATATTATACATGTTTCAATGCCATTTTCCCAAACCATCCCACCCTCGCCCTCTCTCACAGAGTCCAAAAGACTGTTCTATACATCTGTGTCTCTTGCTGTCTTGCATAAAGGGTTATCATTACCATCTTTCTAACTTCCATATATGTGCATTAGTATACTGTATTGGTGTTTTTTTTTCTGGCTTACTTCACTTTGTATAATAGGTTCCACTTTCATCCACCTCATTAGAACTGATTCAAATGTATTCTTTTTAATGCTGAGTAATATTACATTTGGAGAAGGAAACGGCAGCCCACTCCAGTGTTCTTGCCTGGAGAATCCCAGGGACGGGGGAGCCTGGTGGGCTGCCGTCTCTGGGGTCGCACAGAGTCAGACACGACTGAAGCGACTCAGCAGCAGCAGCAATACTCCATTGTGTATATGTACCACAGCTTTCTTATCCATTCATCTGCTGATGGACATCTAGGTTGCTTCCACGCCCTGGCTATTAAAAACAGTGCTGCGATGAACATTGAGGTACACGTGTCTCTTTCAATTCTGGTTTCCTCAGTGTGTATGCCCAGCAGTGACAACACAGAAATACAAAGGATCATAAGAGACTACTACCAGCAACTATATGCCAATAAAATGGACAACTTGGAAGAAATGGACAAATTCTTAGAAAAGTACAACTTTCCAAAACTGAACCAGGAGGAAATAGAGAATCTTAACAGACCCATCACAAGCATAGAAATTGAAACTGTAATCAGAAATCTTCCAGCAAACAAAAGACTAGGACCAGACAGCTTCACAGCTGAATTCTACCAAAAATTTAGAGAAGAGCTAACACCTATCCTACTCAAACTCTTCCAGAAAATTGCAGAGGAAGGTAAACTTCCAAACTCATTCTATGAGGCCACCGTCACCCTAATACCAAAACCTGACAAAGATGCCATAAAAAAAGAAAACTACAGGCCAATATCACTGATGAACATAGATTCAAAAATCCTTAACAAAATTCTAGCAATCAGAATCCAACAACATATTTAAAAAATCATACATCATGACCAAGTGGGCTTTATCCCAGGGATGCAAAGATTCTTCAATATCCACAAATCAATTAACATAATACACTACATTAACAAACTGAAAGATAAAAACCATATGATTATCTCAATAGATGCAGAACAAGCCTTTGACAAAATTCAACATCCATTTATGATAAAAACTCTCCAGAAAGCAGGAATAGAAGGAGCATACCTCAACATAATAAAAGCTATATATGACAAACCCAGAGCAAACATTTTCCTCAATGGTGAAAAATCGAAAGCATTTCCCCTAAAGTCAGGAACAAGACAAGGATGCCCACTTTCACCATTACTATTCAACATAGTTTTGGAAGTTTTGGCCACAGCAATCAGAGCAGAAAAAAGAAATAAAAGGAATCCAGATTGGAAAAGAAGAAGTAAAACTCTCACTGTTTGCAGATGACATGATCCTATACATAAAAAAACCCTAAAGACTCCACCAGAAAATTACTAGAGCTAATCAATGAATATAGTAAAAAAGTTGCAGGATATAAAATCAACACACAAAAATCCCTTGCATTCCTATACACTAACAATGAGAAAACAGAAAGAGAAATTAAGGAAACAATTCCATTCACCATTGCAAGGAAAGGAATAAAATACTTAGGAATATATCTACCTAAAGAAACAAAAGACCTATATATAGAAAATTATAAAATACTGGTGAAAGAAATCAAAAAGGATACAAATAGATGGAGAAATATACTGTGTTCATGGACTGGAAGAATCAATATAGTGAAAATGAGTATATTACCCAAAGCAATCTATAGATTCAATGCAATCCCTATCAAGCTACCAACGGTATTTTTCACAGAACTAGAACAAATAATTTCACATTCTTTGTTATTCATGATCTGCTAGTCTCTGCAGGATCTGGCTCCTGCCCATCTCATGCTGCTCTTCCTTTCATTCACTGAGCTATGAGATGGTTGCACGGCATTGCTGACTTGATTGACTTGTGTTTGAGTAGGCTCCAGGAATTGATGATGGACAGGGAGGCCTGGCATGCGGCAGTCCATGGGGTCACAAAGAGTCAGACACGACTGAGCGACTGAACTGAACTGATCACCTCCCTGGCTCTCTCCAGCTTCGAGAAAGTGCCCTGCTTCTCCCATGGGCTCTTCCCATGTCTGTCACCTCCTCCACACCCTGCCTTCCTGCCAAGTAGCCTCCTTGGGATCCCACTGTCAGGTTTAAACACTCCTCTTGGAGGAAACTTTCCTGTACCCCATCCTTCACAGGCCCCATTTCTGCACTTGCTTTCAGCTGTGTGTTCCTCTCTCACATCACAACAACTCCACAATTAACTGATGAAAACAAAACTGGAGACAACAAAGAAACAACTGAATCCCAAACTTGAAACTTTTTAACATTTGAGCAGTACAGTGTCTGCGGTATTTTGGGTGAGGGCGTTGATGGGTACTTGCTGGGGAAAATTGAATAAAGTTTACTTACTTGCAGATAGACTCATTTAGATTTATGAATTTCAAATGTATACCTTTTTATACAGTCTTCTATAATTACTGTGGTTTGGATTACAAGTTGCCATTTGAGATTTTTATTTCAAGCACTCAAACGACAAAAGGCGACCATTTCTTACATTATCTCCAACACTGCCAGGTGTTCTTCCATCATCAAATTGTTAAAGAAAACACACAAAACATATGCTTTCCATTGTTCCCTGCATAATCCATAGCTATAGAAGTGTGGGTTGCTTACAGTCTCAGCAGAAATGAGTGAGCATGAAATATTCATAAGCTTGGTGTTTGTGATTATTAAGTAATGGCCAATTCTGGTGAGTTTGTCACTTAAAAAATACAGATATTTATTAAACAATTGAATAGTCACTATAGGAGAGCTCACATTACAGTAGAAGCCAAGACAGATTCCTCAAGAAGAATAGTGAAGATTTTTGAAAATAAAGGACAGGAAACTGTGGGAAATACAGATGCATATGGGATTCAGCACAAACGATCCATGTCATCTTCAAGGTCTTCAAAGGTATCTGTGTCATATTTAATTTCCAGTGGAGAAGTAACATTTAAGACTTTGGGGCTCTAGAGACAGTCCCATCTGGAGGTGAGTCTTCCTTTCTTACTAGTTCCTGTGATACTAGGCAAGTTACTGAAGTTTGCTTAGCTTCACTTTTCTTTTTCTAATCTAAAATGGCAACAGCAATAGACTGAGCCTCCTAATGTGACTGTCCTCAGTAAGCTTGATAACGGGTCTCATGTAATAAGCATTTAAGGCATGTTAGGTATCATTTCAGTCTTCTTGATTCTTGTGTCCAATATTTTCTCTTGAAAATCAGCATTCATCCTATGCAAGTGGAGACAAAGGGGAGTCCCTAAGTCAGATCCTGAGAGTGGATCTAGAAGATGCAGTGTATAGATCTGGATTCCAAAGAACTGAATGTCAAAGACGACACTGCACCTTCTTATCTTTGAGACTGTGTGTCTCCTTTCCTGATGTATAGATAAGGGTAATGTTTCTATACATTTAATGACATCTAGTAAATCAAAGTATTTTATATATTGTATGTAACTCAAAAATGGCAGCTTTTGCTTATTTAATTCACTTAACAGATAATTAGTGAGCCCTTGGACTTCATGGGGCCATGAATTGGTTGCAAGAGTAGAGATACATGAAATGCCTATTTCACTAAGTCCTCTCCATTTCTCCTCTCAGTAAGAAGAAAATCAGCATCTGGTGTTTAAAAAACAGCTATTACAACTTGATTAATTGATATTAAAAATATGTATACAAAGCACACATTCAAAGGTATGCAGTGAAGTATTGAAAGATCGAGACACTGCTTGCAATAGCAAAAAATAGGATAAATAAACCTAAGACATCATTAACAGTACACAAGATATGCCAATGGGATATACATCTGTTTAAAGGAATATTATGCAGCCCTTAAAAAGAATAAGGCACCCCCTAAGTGAGAGGCAGTGATTTCAGGCTGAGAGCTGATGCTGCAGAGTGGTTTGCGGAATGGGGTCAGAGCTACAGTAAGGATCGTTGCAAGGATTAAAACTCAGAGCTATGTCAGATTTAGAATGCTATCATATATGTGGGGCACATGCTGGATCAGCACCATCATTGTTGTCATCACTGAAGTGGGATATTTCAAAGGTATACCATTAAATAAAAAATCCAGGTGCGTAATTATGTCTACATACTACTATATGTGGAGAAGGAAATGGCAACCCACTCCAGTGTTCTTGCCTGGAGAGTCCCAGGGATGGGGGAGCCTGGTAGGCTGCAGTCCATGGGGTCGCACAGAGTTGGACATGACTGAAGCGACTTAGCAGCAGCAGCAGCAGCTACTATATGTGCATAAAAAAATACATTAGAGAATGGGAAAATATGTTTTAGATAAACACATATTTCTGGAAATATTTAGAAGAAATTCACCATGTTGTTATCTCTAGAAAACTGGGTGTGATGGGAGGGAAGGGGGAGAGTGACTCCTAATGTGAAAAATAATCAAGTCCATTTGGAATATTTACCATATACACATATCACCTCTTCAAAACTAACAATAAAACCAAGCTAGATAAAATAAATAAATATGTCAGTTCAGTTCAGTCACTCAGTCATGTATGACTCTTTGTGACCCTACGGACTGCAGCATGCCAAGCCTCCCTGTACATCACCAACTCCCGGAGTTTACTCAAGCTCATGTCTATCAAGCTGGTGATGCCATCTAACCATCTCATCCTCTGTCATCCCCTTCTCCTCCTGCCTTCTATCTTTCCCATCATCAGGGTCTTTTCCAATGAGTTGGTTGCTTGCATCAGGTGGCCAAAGTATTGGAGCTTCAGCTTCAGCATCAATCCTTCCAATGAATATTCAGGACTGATTTCCTTTAGGATGGACAGGTTGGATCTCCTTGCAGTCCAAGGGACTCTCAAGAGTCTTCTCCAACACCACAGTTCAAAAGCATCAATTTTTCTGCACTCAGCTTTCTTTATAGTCCAACTCTCACATCCATACATGACTACTGGAGAAAGCATAGCCTTGACTAGACGGACTTTTGTTGGCAAAGTAATGTCTCTGCTTTTTAATATGCTGTCTAGGCGGGTCATAACTTTCCTTCCAAGGAACAAGTGTCTTAATTTCATGGCTGCACTCACCATCTGCAGTGATTTTGGAGCCCCAGAAATAAATTCTCTCACTGTTTACATTATTTCTCCATCCATTTGCCATGAAGTGATGGGACCGGATGCCATGATCTTAGTTTTCTGAATGTTGAGCTTTAAGCCAACTTTTTCACTCTCCTCTTTCACTCTCATCAAGAGGCTCTTTAGTTCCTCTTTGCTTTCTGCCCTAAGGGTGGTGTCATCTGCATAGCTGAGGTTACTGATATTTCTCCCCACAGTCTCGTGTATGTGTATATATGTGTGCACATGTCTGTATGTATATACGTCTGTGTTTGCATGTGTGCGTATGTGTGTGTATGCATGTGTGTGCATGTATGCATGCTATACATGCATGTGTGTTGTGTGTGTGCATTCATGTAAATGTGTGCTGTATTTATGTGTAGGTGTGCATGTGTGTGATTGTTCTGTGCTGTCATCTCCATTCTCTGGGGTCCATTTTCATCGACGTATGGCAGGGTAAAACTTCTGAGCACTGCCCAGTTCTTCAGTCAGACCTTGAATGCTTTTAGCAATTAAGCAGCTGCAATGACCGCCGCACCGCATGGCCCAGAAGCCTGAGCACAGAGACCGCCTCTGCCGTCCCGCCCTCCCAGGGCGGGGGGCGGGGAGGCCTTGAGCAGCCTGCGTCAGCGCAGCTGGAGTCAGCAAACTTACACGTGAGATTTATCAAAAGGGTTGGCCTCTTGGAGGCCTCTGCAGCTGTCAAGCCAAAGGGAAGAGAACGTTAAAAAGAAAAAAAGTTCGAACCACCCTACCCACTCTCCTCCAACAGCACAGCAACTTATGTAAACTGTTTTCTCTAAGTAGCCCCAAAGTCACTTAAAGCATTTAATTCAGTCCGAGTGGGCGAAGCCTCAAGGCTTCAAGCTTTTGTGCCTGCGCTGTACGAACGTCCCTGGCACCACGCGGCTCTCAGGAGATGCCGCTGAGATTCCCAGGAGGACTGTGGGCGCGCAGGCGCTCCTGGCGCCGGGGATGTCGGATCTGGGTCGGGAGGCTGGACGCGCCTGTCTGTAGCTTTATCAGCAGGACAGACGGTCTTGAGGGGCCAGGTTTGATGTCTTGCGGCCCCTCTCTGCCACGTGTGAAACACCTTTCTCCTGAGAAGGAGGCGGGCCCTCCCTGATTCTGCTTTCAGGGGCAACACACAGGCCCCCGAGGCAGTGCTGCGGGAGCGGCCCTTCCAGGACACACGTGCATGCGAGGCCAGGAGCCAGCGAGCCCTGCGGAACGAGCTTGCGCGCTCCCTGTGCCCTCAGACCTGCATGCGCCCCGCTTCCTCCCTGGGAGGATGCTGAGAGACAGACAGCTTGGCTCTAACCCTGCTTCTGCCTCTAACTAGCGATAGGCACACTGCCTGACCTCTCTAGGCCAAATTTTCTACTCTGTATATTGAGGATAAATAAATTCATTCAAGTAACATCTGAGCTTTAGTCTTTGCAGGACTTGTACTTTTACAGATAATAAAGAAGCCTGAGCACCAAAGAACTGTGGTGCTGGAAAAGACTCTTACAGTCCCTTGGACTGCAAGGAGATCCAGCCAGTCCATCCTAAAGGAAATCAGTCCTGAATATTCATTGGAAGGACTGATGCTGAAGCTGAAACTGTAATACTTTGACCACCTGATGCGAAGAGCTGATTCACTGAAAAAGACCCTGATGCTGGGAAAGATTGAAGGCGGGAGGAGAAGGGGATGACAAAGGATGAGATGGTTGGATGGCATCACCGACTCGCTGGACATGAATCTGAGCAAACTCCTGGAGAAAGAGGAGGACAGAGAAGCCTGGCATGCTGCAGTCTATGCGATCACAAAGAGTTGGACACGACTTGGCAACTGAACAGCAACACCTTTGGCAGAATCTCTAGGCAAGGTTATAGAGGTCCAAGAGAGAAGCTCTGTGGGGAAGGAAAACCAGGAAGCCCCTACCAGTACCTTTTCAAGTCCTAAGCTTAGACTCCTGTTTGTAATAAAAGATTAACAGGAGAGAAACAATAGACATGGCTTTGATCCCTGATCCATGAAGATCCTACGTGCGGCGGAGAAGCAGGCCCGCGTGCCCCAAGCTTCGAGCCTGTGCTCCGATCACGGGAGCACAAGTCCTGAGCGCATGCGCCTGCAGCCGAGCTCCACGGCAAGAGACGCCACCGCGGTGAGAAGCCCGCACCACACACACCTGGAGAGCAGACCCCGCTCGCGGCAACCAGAGAAAAGTTCCAAACAAAGGCCCAGCACAGCCAGAAATAAATGAAATTGTAAAAAAGAATCTTTATGCCAAAGATTCACGTTTGGGTGACAAATTCTGCTCCCCTTCGACTCCATTGTAGAGGATATTAAGGGACTAGTCCTTCTTAGGTAACGGATAATGATGGAACCCCCACCCCCCCACCGAGTGTAGACAATGCTGGAATACTCTTCTTAGAGTGAAGGCAGTTGGGAAGGATAACTGCCCACCTCCAAAAGGTGATACATGAGAATTAATCAGGAAAGTGCTGGTGGAGCTGTTGGCAGTGCCCAGCACAGACTAAGCCCTGGACAAGTCTCGGTATTATTCTTCTGAGTCCAGTTTTCCACTTTTCAGGGAAGCCACATGACCGGTTCCAATTCTCCCGCTGTCTGCTTTCAGAAACCCGGGTCCCTCTCTTTCACGCATCATCCCACTGGTGCTTTTACTTCAACTTGTCAGTTATTTGTCTCTGACCCTCCTGGGGAGCCTGAGGTCCCTCTGGGCAGGGACGCTGGCTTTCTGCTGTTACCGTTCTCCATTCTCTTCTGAGGGCTTGTCCAGGGCCTGGGAAACACTCATATTTCTAATGAATAAAGAACCACAGCAAAGAACACACTCTCTTTCATCTTAAAGAATCTGACCAAGCATTTCTCCTATGTACCTAAGCCAACATCTAAATCTCTGAGTCTAAACATCTAGACATCCAGCTTTACTCCATGACGACTCAGTCGGAGCCAATCGCAGGACAGGGATGTCACCGTGGATCCGGAACTCCTCGGGCGATGCTGACATTTTCTCTGGCCTGGAACTCTTGGCTGATCGTGCTAGGATTCCTAGTTCAATCTTCCTCACTGTGTTAACTATACTGTAAATATATTTAGCTCTGTGACTGGCTTCTGATGGCCAGGCTTCTAAGAGGTCTTGTAAAGGAAAAACTGTCACCCCGATTCTTTTGGTTCCGCATCCCCCACACTCTTTCATAACATCTGCCTGGCGGTGCACTGGCCCTACAGCGCGTTCAGCAATAATCACCCTGAAATCCCACACACTGCTTCAGCACCTGGGAGGGACTGAAATCCCACACACTGCTTCAGCACCTGGGAGGGACTTAGCTGAACGCCCATGTTGGCTTGAAGCTCAGAATGAAAAAGGAAAAAAAAAGAAACACCTGCTTCTGCCATTTTTAACAGCGTTTCTGCAAATGTGAGGGTGTCCTCGCCCCGCACCGTGGGGGGTGGGCACAGCCCCTCTCTGCTGCCCCTGGGATCTGCACCTCTTCTTCTCCGTGAGTCAGTACCCTCCCTAAGGTTCACCCACATTCAATTCTTGTTGTCACTCCAAACGCAGTTTCATTTTGGATCTACGACAGACCAAGGTCAAGTCAGAGAATAAAATCAGATTAACAGAGGGTCAAATGTTCAGGACGCCCAAGACCAGAATGAATGTGAAATCGCTGACCAAAGGGCAACCTTCAAGGGCCCACCTGAGCAGAAGGGAGAAAAATGCAGATGAGGCTGGAAAAGGATGGGCTGACTGAACTGGAGACTTCTTAAGGGGCAGGCTGGCGCACAGGAGGCAGTCACAGCTGTCTGGATGGCCAGCCATCCCAGTCTGCCTGGGATATGATTTTCAGTGTTAAAATCAAGAAAGCCCCAGGAAAACTGGGACCAGTTTGGATGAGCAGAGCCTGACTTTGGAGAAGTCGGAAAGCCCAGGCTCATCCAACTAGCACCCTGCGCTGACCGGCGTCACACCCAGCCCCTCTAGTTCAAAGCAGATGCCCGCTCTGCATCCCTGAGGACAGAGAGCTTGGAGAAGGGGAGGGTGGCCAGGGAAGAAAGACGTGTTCTACTTTGATATATCCAGCACATTCTTTCTCTCCTTTTATTCCTTTTCAAGCAAAGAGATATGGACCCAGACATCTGAGAGCTTTTAAAACATAATTTCAAAGGCAAGGTTGCTTCTCTGAAAAGGCAGCTCAAGCATGTCCCGGAACTGTTCATGCACAGCAAATGGACAAGCCGCGGAAGGTGCCGCTGTATGCCGACTGTGCCATCCTGGGCTCAGAGATGTGAGGAGCAGGGCAGGGAAGCAAACAAACGGGGCTCAGAAGAGAAACCCAGGCAGCTTCGGACACTGGGCTCTGGAGTGTCTTATTCTTGCAGTCAGGAAATATTTGGTCCACCGAAGACAGAAAGAGAAGCAGAAAAGCAAAGAAAGGAAGTCAGTGTCTAAGAGCTAAGGCTATGCTTGCTGCAGGCATAGTCCAGAAGGGGAAAAAAAAAAAAAAAAAAAACAAGGAAAAAGCATTACAGTGTAGAAAAGAAATGGATCAGAGTTCAGAAATCCCTCCAGGGCATCAGCAAAATGAAGCCAGAGACGCCTAGGCAGGAAGATAACACAGGCAGTAATGCCCCGAAGCTAACAAAAAAAGCCCTGTGCTCGAGATCACAGTTACTAGGCAGTTAAAAAAAGAAAATCCCAGGATCAAATCCTGCAGATGGGCAGCTCGCTCCACTCCACGAATTCCACACAAAGAGGGTGCTCTGGACAGAGCTGGAGACAGCATGTGGCCGTCTGGCCCAAGGATCAAGGTCTCCGGGGCTGCGCTGTCTCTGGCTCACCTCCAGCCCTTTGCTTATTTGATGTTTAATTGGATTTCAGCAGCAGAACCGGAAAAGCTAACCTGGACCTGCATGCAGGAACATCACTGCCCACAACAAAGCCCAGCTGTGCTCCCCAGGGCTTCGGTGAGCAGGAAGTCAGGGACCACTTTCATAAGGGAAAAAGAAGAGGAAAACCTTCACATGCTTTCCTGGGAAACGACACATACAACCAGGAAACAAAACATGCATCCAGTTCGTGGCGATCGCAGGCAGAGCGGACGTGCGGCTAAAATGCCCTTCAGGAGGTCTTCCCTGGTGGTCACTGGTTAAGAATCCAGCTGCCAATGCAGGAGATGTGGGTTCGATTCCTGATCCAGGAAATTCCCACATGTGTGGAGCAACTCACCCGTGGGTCACAACCATTGAAGCTGAGCTCTAGAGCCTGGGAGCTGCAGCTGCTGAGCACACGTGCTCACCTACTGGCGGCCGCAGGCCCCAGAGCTGGGTTCTACAGCAAGAGAAGCCCCACGATCATCAGAACGAGAAGCCTGGGCCCCGCAGCTGTAGCCCCTGCTCGCCTCACCTAGAAAAAAGCCCACGCCTCAGTGAAGACACAGCACCATCAAAGAAATAAATACAATTATTTTAAAATGTACTGTAAGATGTCTGATGTGTCCTGATGAACACATTATGCGTCGTGTCTCGCGTGAGGCCGCGTGGTTATCTCGGAATACCCGGCCACGCCCATACGCACCCTTCACGCAGACTGGTGTTGGATGCCGCCTGCATTCAGTGTGCTGAACGCCTGCTACAGACCCTGTCTAATGCGCGTACTGGATACTTACAGTGTATGTCGGAGTATTAATACTCAGGCACTAGGAAAGAGCAGTGAACAAAGCAACAAAAGTCTCTACCTTCATGAAACTTAAATTCTAATTGTTGAGACAGGTTAAAAAAACACTTAAATATATAACAGACATTTTTATGAGTACTTCAAAAAGAAATGAATAAAGCAAAGTAAATGACTAGCTTGTGAAAGCAGCACATCTTAGACAGGCTGGCTAGGCACGGCCTCTCTGGGAGGGACTGAGCCACGATCCATACACACGACCCACAAAGGTTTTCTCAAGCAGAGGACACAGTGAGGTCACAGCCCACGGGCTCCTCATGTCGGAGGAACGACAGGGAGGCCATGGAGATGAACAGACCAGAGGGCTGTTCCTGAGAAGTGTTGAGATGAGCTTCCCAGGTGACTCGGTGGTAAAGAATCCACATACCAATGCAGGAGACAAAGGAGACACAGTTTGCGCTCTGTGTCGGCAAGATCCCCTGGAGGAGGAAATGGCAATGCACTCCAGTGTTCCTGCCTGGGAAATCCATGGATAGAGGAGCTTGGTGGGCTACAGTCCATGGATCACAAAGAGTCAGACACGACTGAGCACACACACACACACACACACACACATTTTGAAGGTAACGTTGTCAGGGCGAGAATTCCTAACAGAAAACACATATACCAGCTTCCTCTTCTCGTGCAGACATTTGTGACAGATTCTCCAAGTTGGGTCTGTAGGCAATTAACAGTGAACTTGATGCTTAAAGGAGAAAGCAGAGAACTACCTCATGGCCTTAGGCCTCTACAATTTAGTGCATCCCTGTATCCCTCCTTCCATTCAGTCAATTTACAGGCATGTGAAAGTGAAAGTGAACGCTTTAGTCACTCAGTCATGCCTGGCTCTTTGCGACCACAAGGACTGTGTACCCCACCAGGCTCCTCTGTCCAGGGGACTCTGCACACAAGAATACAGGAATGGGTTGCCATTCCCTTCCCAGGGGATCTTCTCGACCCGGGGATCGATCCCGGGTCTCCTGCATTGCAGGCGGGTTCTTAAACCATCCGAGCCAATTTATTTACCATCTGATACCTCTCCAGCACTGGACTGGATGTCTGGGGAGAAAAATGAATAAGGTACAATCTCTCTATTCAAGGGCAGAATCTTGCTGATGAAGACAGATATCATAAAGCAATATGGCAAGTCCCTTCATTATAGTTGATGCTGAATGCTCCATAGGATTTGAGGAGTAAAGGTTGGTCTGGGAACTGTTCCCCAGGAAGTGAGACGTGGAGTCAAAAGATATCAGTTAAAGCATGAGGAGGTGCCTGCCAGAAAAAGTCAGGGAGGGAAGCAGAGCTGGGGAGGGAGTTGTAGGCAGAAGGGAGCCTGGTTAGAGGCACAGGTGGTGGGGTCAGGAGACTTAGAAGGCACGTCAACAGCTAGGAGCTGCTGGAACAACATTCCATGCTTCACTGACACCTGAAATCCCTGTTATTAAACATGCAGGTTTCAGACCCTCCCCGGGAGATGCTGGTTCAGCAGGTGCCTGGTGGGAAGTGGGTGCATGGACTTACAAGAGGAATTGTGATTCCTAGTAACTTTGAGATCCACCTGCAATACAGAAGACCCCAGTTTAATTCCTGGGTCATAAAGATCCCCTGGAGAAGGGATAGGCTACTCACTCCAGTGTTCTTGGGTTTCCCAGGTGGTTCAGCTGGTAAAGAATCCGCCTGCAATGTGGGAGACCTGGGTTCGATCCCTGAGTCAGGAAGATCCCATGGAGGAGAGCATGGCAACCCACTCCAGTATTCCTGCCTGGAGAATCCCATGGGCAGAGGAGCCTGGAGGACTGCAGTCAATGCGGTCACAAAGTCAGACACAACTGAGCCGCTGAGGACAGCGCATGGCAGAGGACAGACAGTCAGGGGAGGGGGGATGGGGCGGAGAGTTGGACAGGGTCAGAAGGTTGATCCGAGAAATGCACGCGTGGACAATGCCTGTGTCCTTAGTATGAAAGCAGTTAGGGTCCGTGACAGCTTCTGAGGCGGACGACTCTAGAGCCTGTTACACAGAGTGAAGTAAGTCAGGGAGAGAAATATCATACACTAACGCGTATACACGGACTCTAGAAAAATGGTACCGATGGAATTACTTGCAGGGCAGGAAGAGGCACAGATACAGAGTGGACTTGTGGGCACAGCAGGGGAAGGAGAGGGTGGGACGAGTTGAGAGAGGAGCGCTGAAATATAGACACTGTTGTTACTGTCTAGCTGCTCAGATGTGTCCGACTCTCCGCAACCCCATGGACAGTGGCCCGCCAGGCTCCTCCATTCATGGATTTCCCAGGCAAGAACACTGAAGAGGGCTGCCCTCTCCTTCTCCAGGGGATCTTCCCAAACTAAGGATCGAACCTGCATCTCCTGCCTTGGGAAGAGGAGTCTTTAGCACCGAGCCCCAGGGAAGCCCGCATTCACGTCACCACGTGGCAAACAGGATCCGGAGCTGCCACAGGGCGCAGGGGCTCCGCAGGCTCTGTAAGAACCCGGATAACCCGGATGTGGGACGGGGCGGGGGAGGGGAGGCGGGGCCGCTGTGCTGGGTCACCTTACTGTACTTACGGCAGAAACCAACACAGCATCCTGAAGCAATTATCCTCCAAATAGTGGTTTTTAAAAAAAGAGAGGAAAGAAAGAGGAGAGGGAGAGATGGCGAGTAGAGGGAACAGCAGAGAGAGATTAGAGGACTAATAAAAAGATGATTGCACTTTATTTTGGAAAGTAAGACAATAAACCCCCTCACACACACAGTACCGTTTTCTATTATTTCATAGAAAAAAGAAAATTTGAAATTAAAAAAAATGCTAAAGTCATGATCTCACACAAAAAAAGAAGAAGAATATTGCATTAGTTTTTGGTTGTTGCCATAAAAATTTCCATCACTTTCGTGGCTTAATGTAACTCAGGTTTATTATCAAATAATTCTGCAGATCAGAGATCAGACATGGGTCTCACTGGGATGAAGATGATGTTGGCAGGGCCGCCTTCCTTTCCGCAAGCTCTACTATGAGGACTGCTTCCTCACCTTCCCAGCTTCCAGAGGCTCCTTACATCCACCGGCTCGTGGCCCCTCTTCACCTTCAAGCGAGAGAGATGAAGCGAGTCTTTTCCACATCACATCTCTGACTCCTTCGGTCAATTGCCTCCCTTTGGCCAAAACCGAGAGAGATTTTTCACTTCTAAGAATTCGACTGATTACACTGGACTCACCTGGATAATCCAGGCCAGTTTCCTGGTCTTAGTGCCTTTTTAATATATATATCGATTAGAGGATAATCAGTTTGCAATGCAGTGAATCAGCTATAAGGAGACATACGTCCACTCCCTCTCGGGCCCCCTCCCACGCCCGCCCATCCCACAGCTCCAGGCTGTCACAGAGTTTGGCGCTGAGCTCCCGGATGGAAACAGCAGCTCCGTACACAGGGGGCGTCCCTGTCAGTGTCACCCTCAGTCCGTCCCACTCCCTCCTTCCCCTGCTGTGTCTGCAAGTCTGTCTCTACATCTGTTTCTATTCCTGTGTTTCTATTCAGTGCCATTGTTTCTAGATTCCATATTTATCCATTAATAGACATATTTGTTTTTCTCTTTCTGACTTACTTCACTCTGGATGACAGACTCTAGGTTCATCCACCTCACTACAGCTGACTCAACTTTGTTTGTTTTTATGGCTGTTTTTAATTCCATTCCACCTGCAAAGTTCTTTTCGCCATGTAAGTATCACAATCACAGGGTTCTGGGGATTATGAAGTGGGCACCTATAGGAGGGCATTATTCTGCAGATGACAGATATGTTAAATTGGAAAAAATCCATCTTTTGAGAGCCTCCTTCCACTGTTCCTAGTATCCTTAGCTCATTCTGGACCATCAGTGGCCCTTTAGGAAGAAACTCTCACGGGTCCATAGGGGCAATCACCATTCAATGAAGGATTTTATGCTTGGGAGTCAGTCACAGCTGTTTCACTGGGAAGAGGATTCCACAGGTATCAAGTTAACTCGGATGCTATACAGTCATTAACCAAAAAGGGACAACCGTATCTTTAAAAAAAAAAAATTCCCAATTAAAATGGACATATTCTGTGGCAGCCTGGATGAGAAGGGAGTTTAGGGAAGAATGGATACATGAATATGTATGGCTGAGTCATTCTGCTGTCCACTTGAAACTATCACATTGTTAATTGACTATATTCCGATACAAAATAAAATGTGTAAAAATTGGACATATCCCTTCGTGTTATTTTATACTCAGTATAAACTGAGTCCTTAAGAAAGAAGGCTTTTGATAGTTATGCCCCACACTTAGTGGCTAAAAACTTTGCCTTAGGCAGTATGCGGATTTCATTTGTAATACACAGGGACGTTGTTAGGAGGCACCCTATCTGTAGGTGTGCCCTTTCTCTCGAGTATCCCTTTGTGAGTTTGCATTGACACAGACAAATAAACCCAGTTAGCACAAAAGCTGGTCTGTGCAAGTATATTAGTCACCTCTCCCAAAGAATTCTTTTTAAGTAGCATCTCACTGCATAATAAATGAATCTAAAGGGAGCTAGGGAAGTTCATTTAGAGGCAAGAAGAAGTGCACAGCAATACGTGACAACATTTAAGAGCCAAGAGAAACGACTGAGCTCAGCGTAAAGTCTGCTGCCACTCAATCACCCCAGAGTCTGCCAGTTTTGTTCTGTTCCTTCGTGACGGGTGAAGCTTAATAAAGCGTATTTACACTCATGGTTTCCTTTGACTCTGGTTCTGAGTCGCTTTCCTGTGATTCTGTATTTCCTCTTAGTTGTGACAAGGCCAAAGTGACGGAGAGCAGCTGGTTGCCTGGGCTGCTGACCAACAGCGAGCTGTTTGGATTGAGTCCAGAGGAGACGAGCAGGAAGGTAGAAGGTTTGGGTTCTCTGTTTCCCAGGGGCTTTCTCTTCTCAAGTTCGTCTTTTCGATGAATTACACAAGTCTTCCCTGTCTCTACATACAGTGATCTATGGAAAAACTTTTCTCCTCTTGGGATATTTAACTTTTTAAAGCAAAATATACAGAGTATAAGGAAGAAACAGATCCCTCGTAGTACAGCTACTCAGAGTTAACTGCTTTAGTGTGTTGTCCTCTCTGTGTTCAAGACCTTTCTGAGAAGTGACAGGGCTCCAGTTCGGTGAGGCGCTGTAAGTAGGCTCCGTGGGTCTCTCTCACTGAACGCAGCTGGAGAGCCCGGACAGGACACACGCAGTGGCCACTTAAGGACCCGAAGAGTGTGCAGTACTGGTGGAAAGCGCACACAGCCATAAACGGATTGAAAATACCAATGTCACATCCATACTGTTAGCATGTTTATATACATACGTATGACTTTATACAAATATATATGCACGCATTTGCCCTTAGGTATATCTAGGACTTGTAATACTAGAGCCCAAAGCCTGGAAGTGAGTTTTGGCCTCAGCCTCCAAAAGAGGACTTCAAGGCAAAGGTCCGGCTTGAGGGTGGGAACAGCGTCTCAACATTCAGAAGCGGACTGCCCTCCCTAACATGGTGGTCTTTTCTTCCCTTTGCAAGAAAAGTGTTTTAAATTGAAGTACAGTTGATATACAGTGTTGTCTACTTCCCGGTGTAAAGCAAAGTGATTCAATTACATACACACACACACACACACACACGCATATATTCTTTTCCTGTATAGCTGAACATAGAGTACTGAACATAGCTCCTTGTGCTGTACAGTAGGGCTGTGTCATTTATTTTATATATAGTAGTTTGTATCTACTAATCCCAAACTCCTAATTTAACCCTTTCCCCTTTGGCAACCGAAGTTTGTTTGCTAGGTCAGTGAGCCTGTTTCTGTTTGGTAAACGAGCTCACTTGTTTTCCCTACTTTCTGATTGGAACTGTGCCATTGACTCTCCTAGACCTCCAGCTTGCCAACTGCAGCTCTTGGATTACTTAAACTCTCAGCCTCGATAATCACATGCGCCAATTCCTTATGATATATATATACATCCTACTGGTTCTGTTCTCCAGAGAACACTGATTAAACACTATGTAATTCTATTTAACAGGCAAAAATACAAAACCATAGTGACAAAGAACAGATCAGTAGCTAAAAGGGCTTAGGGATAGAATGAGGCAGGTTCTTGTATTACATCTCTTCAGAGTCGCCTGGGCTGCAAGCAGATCCAACCAGTCCATCCTAAAGGAGATCAATCCTGAATACTCACTGGAAGGACTGATGCTGAAGCCGAAACTCCAATACTTCGGCCACCTGATGCAAAGAATGGACTCATTTGAAAAGACCCTGATGCTGGGAAAGATTGAAGGCAGGAGGAGAAGGGGATGACAGAGGATGAGATGGTTGGATGGCATCACTGATTTGATGGACATGAATCTGAGGAAACTCCACAATGGTGTGATCACTCACCTAGAGCCAGACATCCTGGAAGCTGAAGTCAAGTGGGCCTTAGGAAGCATCACTATGAACAAAGCTAGTAGAGGTGATAGAATTCCAGTTGAATTATTTCAAATCCTAAAAGATGATGCTGTGGAAGTTCTGCACTCAATATGCCAGCAAATTTGGAAAACTCAGCAGTGGCCACAGGACTGGAAAGGTCTGTTTTCATTTTAATCCCAAAGAAAGGCAATGCCAAAGAATGCTCAAACTACCGCACAATTGCACTCATCTCACACACTAGCAAAGTAAAGCTCAAAATTATAAAAGCCAGGCTTTAACAGTATGTGAACTGTGAAATTCCAGATGTTCAAGCTGGTTTTAGAAAAGGCAGAGGAACCAGAGATCAAATTGACAACATCTGCTGGATCATCAAAAAAGCAAGAGAGCTCCAGAAAAACATCTACTTCTGCTTTATTGACTATGCCAAAGCCTTTGACTGTGTGGATCACAATAAGCTGTGGAAAATTCTTCAAGAGATGGGAATACCAGACCACCTGACCTGCAGCCTGAGAAATCTGTACGCAGGTCAAGAAGCAATAGTTAGAGCTGGACATGGAACAACAGACTGGTTCCAAATCGGGAAAGGAGGATATCAAGGCTGTATAATGTCACCCTGCTTATTTAACTTCTATGCAGAGTACATCATGAGAAACGCTGGGCTGGAAGAAGCACAAGCTGGAATCAAGATTGCCCAAAGAAGTATCAGTAACCTCAGATGTGCAGATGACACCACCCTTATGGCAGAAAGCAAAGAAGAGCCTCTTGATGAAAGTGAAAAAGGAAAGTGAAACAGTTGGCTTAAAGCTCAACATTCAGAAAACTAAGATCATGGCATCTGGTTCATGGCAAAGAGACAGGGAAACTATGGAAGCAGTGAGAGACTTTATTTATTTTGGCTCCAAAATCACTGCAGATGGTGATTGCAGCCATGAAATTAAAAGACGCTTGCTCCTTGGAAGATAAGTTATGACCAACATAGATAGCATATTAAAAAGCAGAGACATTACTTTGCCAACAAAGGTCCATCTAGTCAAGGCTATGGTTTTTCCAGTGGTAATGTATGGATATGAGACTTGGACCATAAAGAAAGCTGAGCGCTGAAGAATTGATGCTTTTGAACTGTGGTGTTGGAGAAGACTCTTGAGAGTCCCTTGGACTGCAAGGAGATCCAACCAGTCCATCCTAAAGGAGATCAGTCCTGAACATTCATTTGAAGGACTGATGCTGAAGTTGAAACTCCAATATTTTGGCCACCTGATGTGAAGAGCTGACTCATCTGAAATGACCGTGATGCTGGGAAAGAGTGAAAGCAGGAGGAGAGGGACACAAGAGAGGATGAGACGGTTGGATGGCATCCCTGACTCTATGGACATGAGTTTGAGCAAGGTTCTCAAGTTGGTGATGCACAGGGAGGTCTGGTGTGTTGCGGTCCATGGGGTCACATAGAGTCGGACATGACTGAGTGGCTGAACTGACCGACACAGATCTACATATATATCAACATTCACAGAACTGTGCACTAAAGAAAAACAGCTTTACTGTATTTAAAAAGCTTTACTTATTTAAAAAGCAAAGCTGTTTTGGACTTCCCTGGTGGCACAGTGGATAAGACTCGTCCTGCCAGTACGGGGAGCACAGGCCGGATGCCTGGCCTGGGAAGAGCCACAGGCCTCAGGGCAGCTAAGGCCGTGCACAACTGCCGCGCCTGCCCGCCCTGGAGCGTGTGCTCCCCAGCAAGAGAAGCCACCGCAGGGGCACAGCCCGCACCCCACAGCACAGAGGAGCCCCGCTCCCCACAGCAAGCGGAAGCCCGCACGCAGCCACGAAGACCCAGCACAGCCAAGTAAATACACAAGAAGCAGACTTCCACACGCGGCGCTGAATAAAGTCCAGTGCACACCAGTGATGTAATGCGTCCTAGCTATGTGCCAACAAAACTGAGGTAAAACTTCCAGAAAAAGTGTCAGTGTTCGTTTTTGCTAAAATAATATTATAAAAACTAATTGAATAAAAAGAAAAACATAAAGCTTTAAATTGGCTCTAAATCCAACCATATAAAAATAGCATAAGCAACTTTGTCTAAGAACTTCCCAGGTGGCACTACTGGGAAAGAACCCGCCTGCCAGCACAGGAGACATAAGAGACACGAGTTCGACCCCTGGGTCGGGAAGATCCCCTGGAGGAGGGCATGGCAACCCATTTCAACATTCTTGCCTGGAGAATCCCATGGACAGAGGAGCCCGGCGGGCTACAGTCCATGGGGTCGCAGAGTCAGATAAGACTGTAATGACTATGCGTGCACACACACAACCTTGCCTGAACATCATCCCAGGGATCTTCCTACAAATCTGCAAGGATAAATGTGCGAGTGGACAGATACCGAGAGAGAGAAGAGAAAAAAGAGACATACTCTAGGGAAATGTTATTTTATAAGGGACTTTAAATTTAAAAAATTAAATACTTTGTTAAACTTAACATAAATAAACTGACAAAATAAATAAAAATTACTAAAAGGCAAATAAATGATTCTGCTCCAAAAAAGCATCTTCCCAATATCCCTAAAATTTAGAGAGAATATAAATAATATTAAAAGTCAGGAGTCATTTTTTTAACCTAGGGTTTTTAATTTACTCAGTTGAATGAATAAGAAACTGCAATTCTTTTTTCCACACTTCCTGCTACCTTGTTATTCACTACAGCATTTTTGCTTTTCCAGGTTTACTATCTGTATACCCTGAACATTACTTCTGTACTTGTTTATCAGTGATTGGTACTTATATCTGAGTAAACACACGTGTTTATATATGTTAGTCACACACATGTATACGAATGTTAATGTTGAATATGTATGCACGTGTGTATATACACTCCGCACTCGGCCCCAACCAGTCCTCTGCCTGTCCTCTGTTTGAAGTTTGTTATTTACATTAAAATCTTAAACGTCTGGATGATCAAGACGAGGTTTTTTTCCCCCAAGGAGGAATTCATAGGCATTTCTGACTGAGAAGACCGGCCACTGTCTTTACGCTCGGATCACTTCATTGTGTATTCTTACTTGAAATCTTCCTTCTAAACGCTGTTCACATCTCAGTTTTCTTCCTGACAATCTACGTCGCCCGTTGCACTATACCTTCCCCGCTTGCTAACGCCACAGCCTTCCCTTCAGTCCAGGACTGACTGATTCCGAAACACACGCTCTCTAACGGGAGCTCCTCATGCTCCTCCTAGACCGGTGTCCTGGTAGACGGCGCACGGCACGGTGCATCGGGCGGACGCTGTACGCGTCACACTGTAACACTGGGCTCATAAAGATGGGAAGGATCTTGGCGATGTCCGTGAGACGTCGCCTCCCAAAGAGGACGAAGTCAAGAGGAAATGCTGTGGTAAAGAATACTTCATTCTTTGGCCGAGTCATACTGCGTCGCACACGTGTGCTACACGTTCTTTATCCCTCCCTCTGCCAACGGGCGTTCCGGTTGCTTTCACGTCCCGCTAGCGGAAGTGGTGCCGCGAAGCACACTGGGAAGAAATTAGGAGACTGGGATTAACATACACACATTACTGTGCATAAAGCACAACTAGCGAGGACCTACTGTGTAGTATGAGGAACTCTTCAGTATTCTGTAGTAACATCTATAGGAAAAGAATCTGAAAAGAATGGAGACACATATATATGTATACATACATAGACACACACATACATTGACATACATATATGTGTGTGTGTATATATATATATATATATATGATTCACTTTGCTCTATACCTGAAACTAACACCACATTGTAAATCAACTAAACGCCAATAAAAATTTAAAAAAAAGAATTTATTTTAAAGTAATCCAAAGAAAAAGAGAGCCTGTAACAGAGATTTCTGCTGAAGGTTGGAAGAAAAGTGTTGAGCCTCATGTCCATTTGTCTTACCTTTTACTATTCAACCTGAAGAAAAGGAAAAAAACAAAAAACAAAAAACTGGGTTGGCTCAGTAAGTTATATTGCCAACCAAGCAAACCAAATGCCCTGGAAAGGGCTTCCAACCTCCGTGTGTGTGTGAGTTGCTCAGTTGTGTCTGACTCTTTGCAACCCCATGGACACCAGCCAGCCAGGTTCCTCCATCCATGGGATTTCCCAGACAAGGGCACTGGAGTGGGTTACCATTTCCC
Source organism: Bos indicus x Bos taurus (assembly GCF_003369695.1). Classification (NCBI taxonomy): domain Eukaryota; kingdom Metazoa; phylum Chordata; class Mammalia; order Artiodactyla; family Bovidae; genus Bos; species Bos indicus x Bos taurus. Next base: position 758,731 of record NC_040088.1, read on the forward strand.
TCTTCAAGGGATCTTCCCGACCTGGGGACTGAACCCTGGTCTCCCACATTGCAGGCAGACTCTTTGGCATCTGAGCCACCAGGGAAGCCTTATGCCGCTGACCTCTTAGGATGGATGACTGGATTCTTTGTGAGGAGGCTGTTCTGTGCATTGCAAGATACACACATACATTTGGCTGCCTCCATGGCTGCTGCCCGCTAGACACCAGTGACACCCCTTACTCTAGCTGCGACGATCAAAAATGTCTCCAGCATTGGCCGCTGTCACCTGGAGATGCAAAACCTCCACCAGTCAAGAACCACTGCCCAGAATCAGCCCTCCTTTTGAATCTCTTGTTTTATTTTAGTTTTTTTTAAATTGCCTTACAAAGTGGAGACATCTGGTGGTGAGTTCTTTTTATCTTTCTGAGTCACTTACTCATATCTCATTATTCCTTGGAAATGTTACAAGGGAAAGATTAATGAATTTATTATCTTTAAGCATCCATTCTGCTGTCACTCTGAGAAATGACATTGTTCTAAGCTGAGAGTAAAGGGGTCCAAATTTTCTGGTTATTAATTATGCTGTTCAGCATATCGCAGCACTAATGTTATATCGAGAGCTATATGTATGTTTCAGATATCCTTATCCGATTTCCCTGGTTAAATGCAATACAGTTGATGTTTTGATTGATATACCTCAGGGAGTTTATCTGTCCAAAATGTGGTGCAAGTATATGGCTGTCCTGGCACACAGTGGGTTAATGCCCAACAAACAAACCAAATCCATGCATCTGCATTCTTGACACTGACAAAATAATTATGATAAAATATAGCCTGCAGGGTTTCATCTTGAAACATGTGGATTGAAACGAGAAAGACAAAACAAAATTGCTAAATGTTTAAATGAACAACATTTTGACAAATTGAAGCATTCAAAAATCGCATGTTTTAAAGGATGTATTATTTTAACTTCATTTTTTTTCTTACAAAAGTATTCAAATTCTTTGTGATCATTTACAACTAGGCATATAAATCTGTAAGTGTATCAGCCTAGAAGTCACAAAAGAGTAAGAGAGTGAAATTATTTGCATTTCATAAACTGCAGTTTCAGGAGAAACTACAGAACTTCAGAGCGAATTTACTTTAAAAGCCATCAGAGCACTGTTCCACACACTTTACAAATACTGGCTCATTCAGTGCCCATGTGAGCTCTCTGAAGTCACCTTTGCTTCTGTCCTGTGTCCTAAATGAGGACCAGCTCGCCCAGGGCCAGGCAGTCACGCGGGACCCAGACGGGTCTCTGCTGCTAATCACTGAGTCTTCCAGGCTATCTCTCAGCAAAAAAGAGTTAAAGTCCACACATCATTAATAAATTAACTGGAAATTATCATCGATGCCTCCATCTATATCATCTGTATCTCCGTCTATCTCGGGAAAGCTGTGAAAGGTCATTCTGCTTCAAGGGGGTGATCATGAGCTCTCTGCAAGCACCCATAAGTTTATGGTTTTCTCTGGGGATACGCCCAGGAGTGAGAATTCTGGGTCACGTGGAAGCTCTATCTTTAGCCGCTTAAGGAAGCTCCACACTGTTCTCCGTAGTGGCTGCACCAAGCTACATTCCCGCCAACAGCATGACACGCGCACCCCAGTGTCTGCTGCAGCACTGTGCACAGCAGGAGCATTAGGAGGCAGCCTAACGTCCATCAGCAGAGGAACGGATAGAGAAGATGCGGTGTAGATGGACAACGGAACATTACTCGGCCACTAAAAGGAATGGAACTTTGCCATTCGCAGAGACATGGGTGCACCCAGAGACTCATACAGAGTGAAGTAAGTTAGAACAAGAAGAACAAATACTGTGTATAATGCGTATCTGTGGGATCTAGGGGAAAATGGTATAGATGAGCTTATCTGCAAAGCAGAAATAGAGACACAGCATAGAGAACAAATACATGGATGCCGAGGAGAGGGTGGATTAGTAGGCATGTATACACCACACATACACTACCATGAATCACACGGGCAGCTAGCGAGAACCGACCGCATAGCAGAGGCGACTCTACTCGACACTGGGTAATGACCTATCGGGGAATGGGGAATAGGAGCTGGAAAAGAGGGGGGATGTATAGCTATCTGATTCACTTTGCTACACAGCAGAAACTAACACAACATTGCAAAGCAACTGTATTCCAGTAATAATTAATTAAAAAGTAAAGTCCATGCCCATGGAAGTCCTTCTGCCAATGAGGTTGACACTGCGCCTGAGACTGACAGGAAGATGAGAATCTCCCAACCTTTACCAAAAAGTCAGCGACTGTCACGGGTCTTCCACGCTTGGCTCTCTTATAATCTTGTACAGAGAAATCATACACATAAACATACTGGACCCCTGCAGGATCTTACGGTGCCGAAACAACTATAAATAAATGATGACAAACGCCAGCAGATGGAATTTCACTGCACAGATGACGTACTAAGACCCAGGCTAGTATGATGATTTTTAAACCAACTGTTTATTTGAGATCCTTGTAGATTTGCACACGGTTGTAAGAATAATACACAGATTATCTCCTGTGCTCTTTCCCCAGTTTTTCCAGGGACTACATCTTGCAGAAGTGTTGTAGAGATCATCCTCGACTTCTGCTTCGCTAAGTCACTCCAGTTGTGTCTGACTCTGCAACCCCATGGACTGTAACCTGCCAGTCTCCTCTGTCCATGGAATTCTCCAGGCAAGAATACTGAGCTGGGTTGCCATTTCCTCCTCCAGGGCATCTTCTCAGTTCAGGGATTAAACCCGGTTTACAATGGTGCAAACCAACGCACACCTGTTAGAAGCTGTACTTCCAATTTTGGATGTCCACCTTCTCCTGGACTCACTGTATGTGGAACCACGCCCGCTCGCTAGGCAGCAGAAGTGGGCTGCAGCTTTCAGGCAGCCAAGGGGTCACAAGGTCAAACACCTGGATGTTTCCATCCATTCTGGATTTCACTTTCAGTACAGTATTCAATGACTGACTTGAGATAGTCAACATTTTATTATAAAATAGGCCTTATGTTGGATGATTTTGCCTAACTCTAGGCTAATGTAAGTGTTCCGAGCACGTTTAAGGTAGGTGAGACTACGCTATGATGTTTGGTAGGTCAGATGTGTTCGGTGGTTTTCCACTTATGGATATGTACTTCAACTTGTGATGGGTTTATCGGGACGTAACTCCCATCGTACTCTGAGGACCATCTTCCCAGCATCTCAGTCAGGATGCTGGCGTGGGTGCAGTTAAGATCTGGAACAGGTTTCCAGGCCCTAGAATAACTCCTGCTGCTCATATGGCCACATCACTTCCTTCCCAAACCATCCATGGCTCCTGGAAGCCGCTAGCCTGTCTTCTACTTCTATAACTTTCTGTTTGTTTCAAGACTAATACGCAATTGAAATCCCACAATACATCCCATCAGTACTGGCGTTTTTCACTTGTCACTTTTCTCTGAAAATTCATCTAGGTGGTATGTATGCCAACAGCTCACTCCTTTTTGCTGTTGAGTAGCAGTTTTTCATGGATGTTCCGGTTTACTTAACTGTTCACCCAATTAAGGACATCTGGGCTTCTGTTTGGGGCTCTTATGAATCAAGATGCTATAAATGTTTATGTGCGGGTTCCTGTGTGAACATAGATATTTTTTTCTTTTCTCTGGGATAAATAATCAGAGGTGCAACTGTTGGGTTGTATGGCAGTCAAATATTTAATTATTTAAGAAATCCCAGCAGCAACATACAATTCATCCAGTTTCCTGGCATCTTTGCCAGCATTTGCTTTGGTCACTGTTTTTTTTCTTTCTTTCTTTTTTTAATTTTAGCCATTACACTATGTGTGTGGTGACAGCACACTGTGGCTTTTGACTTATGTTTTATGGTTAATAATATAAAAAAACCTTTACACATGCTTCTTTGCTCTTCATTTGTCCTCTTCGGTAAAATGTCTATGTCTTTTGTCCATTTTCTAAATAGATTTTTTTAATGTGGAATTTTGAATACTCATTATATTCTTCAACTTCCATCAGGTACAGAGTTTGCAAATATTTTCTTCCAGTCTGGTGCTTGGCTTTTCATCCTCTAACAGACATTTTTCAAGAACAAAAGCTTTTTTTTTTTTAATTTAGGTGAGGTCCAATGTATTGATTTTCCTTTTATGGACTGTGTCTTCAGTGTGAAGTCTAACATGTTTTTTGCCTAGTTCTATATCCTGAAGACCTCTCTTTTTTCCCTGAGAATTTTATGGTTTCAAGTTTTACATTTACAACTAGGATCTGTTCTGAGTTAATTTCTGTATAAGGTATGTGGCTTGAGTAGAAGTTTATTTTTGTTTATTTTTTGCCTGTGGATATTCCATTACTCTAGCATCGTATTTGCATGAAAAGGTGATTTTTCTTCACTGAATTGGCTTTGTACTTTTGTTCAAAATCACTTGGGAATGTGTAGGTGCTGGAACCTGTTCTGTTACACTGATCGGTCTGTCTACTCTGTCCTATGATCTGTTCTCTAGACTTTTGTATTTTTGCCAGTCCCCCGACAGCCTTGGTTACTCTGTCCTATGATCTGTTCTCTAGACTTTTGTATTTTCGCCAATCCCCCGACAGCCTTGGTTACTATAGCTATAGAACAACTCTTAAAATCAGGTAGGCTGATTCATTTCACCTTCCTTTTCTAAGGGTCTTTTAGCTATTCTAATGCCTTTGCCTTTCCATACAAATTAGAATGATTTTGTCTCCGTTTACAGAAAATCTTGCTGAGACTCTGATAGGAGTCTGATTGAGCCTGTGACCTAGAGGGCGCTCACTTCCTCAGCCGGGCCTTCCAGCGCGCTTGCGCAGTGGGCCTCTCCAGCCTCATCTCCGACTGTTTTCATCAGCCTGTTGTAGTTTCCAGTCTACACGTCCTAAACACGTTGTGTTATATTTATAGTTTGATTTTTCAACAATCATAAGGCAAGTTATTATAATTCAGTGCGTGCATGCTTGCTGCTAGTGTAACAGTGGTTGTTTTTCATATATTTATCATGCATCCTCTGCCCTCACCAAACCCACTTATTCTAGAAGGCTTCTGTTTTTTTCTAGATATGTTGTGATTTTTTACATAGACACTCCTATTATTTGGAAAGTTTGATTAAGCAGGTATCACTGGGTGTCAGAGAAATGACATCATCTGTGTTCTGAAGATGGAAAACTCAAACGATACAAAGACCTGGATATTTAACGACGATGCTGACTTCCAGGACATTCTGATATCTACTTTTTATCTAGACTTCTTATATTGTGAGACAATAACATGAGTTTAATTTATAAGCCATTGTATTTTCAAGCAGAATCTTCATACCTTATATATTTACATATGCACTAGGTTTGAGAAACATATACATGTTTCACACACATGTACATGTATGTGAAATTAGACCCATTTATGTAGAGACATGGCCTCTGAACACTGATTAAGTCAAGGTTTCAAACTGTACAAACTGTTGAAGGGAGGAGAAGGAAGCGGAAGTGGAGACAGAGCCCAGTACTGAGCTCTCACTGTGTTCTTAGTGTCGTGCCAATGCCTTTTAAAATAGACGTTTAAAATCTTAGAACAGCTTTAGATTTACAGAAACTTTTCAGAGAATACAGAGAGTTCCATGTACGCCACATCTATTTCCCTCTGTTGTTAATATCTTACGTTATTATGGTACATTTGTCACAACTAATGAACCAATATTGTTACATTTATTATTAAGTGCATTCTATTTATTTGGATTTGGACCTGAGTATTTAATTTAGATCCTCCTCCTTCCATCCTTTCTTTTGTAAGGATCCCAGCCAGATACCATGTGACAATGACTCCCACATTCCTTATATTTGATGCTCATTACAGTTTTACAGTGTAGCTTAGTCGGTAAAGCATCTGCCTGCCATGCAGGAGACCTGAGTTAAACTCCTGGGTCGGGAAGTTCCCCTGGCTAAGGGAATGGCTACCCACTCCAGTATTCTTGTCTGGAGAAGTCCATGGACAGAGGAGCCTGGCGGGCTACAGTTCATGGCATCGCGAGAGTCAGACACGATTTAGCACCATCTTTCTTTCTTTCTCCCTTTCATGAGCTGCTTTGTAGAATCCCCTCAGTCTGGGTTTGTTTGCTGTTGCTCTTGTGCTTGCACTGAGTTTAGACATGGAGAGAAGACCACAGAGGGCAAGTGTCCTCCTTATCCTGTCCCATCACGGGGACATATTACTTAGTTATCTACGTGATGGATCCCTGTTGGCTGACGTCCTGTTTGTCAGCTCCTTTAAAGGCCCTGCTTTCTGTACTGCATCCTCTGCAGAGAAGTCACTCTAGACAGTCTAGACGGGGAATGGGCAGTAAGTCATGCTCTGCCTCCCTGGTGGGGATCAGAGGGAGGGGACATCTCCATACATTACTTGGAACTCTTCTGTTCATGTGCCAAACATTTTAACATCAATGTCTCACTTAATCGTCATCGCAGCTACTACCCCCGGGTAGCGTGTGAGAGAACGCAGGCACTGACGGGCTGAGCTACTCATCCACAGTCACAAATCAAGCAGCACCCCCTTCCCTGTGTGGGACTCCAGGTCCCGTTCTATCACAGCCCTGCGCCTGAGTGACTTGTCCCTGGAGCCCTTTGTTTGCTTCGTTACCTCCATTCACTTGTCTGATTTCTATCAGATGCAGAATGTCCCACTCCTGGAAATAGCAGGGCCTGTGGTTACTGTGTATCTCCTTAACCTAAGGCTGGCATTTCTGTCATTTCATTTGAGCTCCTCAGGACTTTGAATATCCCTTTATGATATTAGCTCAGAAGGCAATGGCACCCCACTCCAGTACTCTTGCCTGGAAAATCCCATGGATGGAGGAGCCTGGCAGGCTACAGTCCATGGGGACGCAAAGAGTCAGACATGACTGAACAACTTCACATTTTTCTGTAAACGTCTAGCTATACAGTTTGGTGTTATAGTGACTGAGGGCAGGATAGTGGTTAGTTTGCTTATTGTGCATTTAAGTTAGAGGTCTAACTATGGCAGTGAAAACCACACCTCTATTGAGCTGCCAAATGCTTACTTGTTCAAATTTCCTTGTTTTAATTAGTAGGGAATATCCATCATCTATTTCACACAGTAGTGTGCCCCCAGATGAGTGAATGTATTTCTTTCAACAAGATGTCCAACCGTGCCTACAAGTTCCTATTTCTTTTTTTTTAATTAGTTTTTATTGGAGTATAGTTGCTTTATAATGTTGCCTTACTTTCTGCTGTACAGCAAAGTGAATCAGCTATATGAATACATATATCTATTCTTTTTTAGATTTTTTTCCCATTCAGGTCATTACAGAGTAAGTTCCCATTTCTTTTGGCAAGTAGTCAGAACTTTCCCCTTCACTCCCAGGCTTGTCCTACTCACCTGGCATTCTGCCTCACTCTCATAAACATCAATCCTTACACACCATTAGCGTTCACATTGAGGTACAAGACCTCTTAAATGGAAAATGGAGAAGCTGTCGATAAATAGTGTAGGAGTCATATCACTATGGCTAAAGGGACAGGAAATGTCGATCTTGGTGTGAAATATGAGTAATCTTTTAAATTTATGACCATATCAAGGGCTCATCTGTTTTAATACCCTGAGTACAACTCTTATTTGATGATCTTTGAAGGCTATTGTATACACAACACTCTGTGTAAAGCATTTTTTACTTTTCAAAGGCTTGAAAGCCTCTTTTTATTGCGCACACACCACAGCCCTGTGAAAGTGAGCATTGAGGGTCAGCAAGAGCTTCTGAACCCTGAATGAACATCCAGATCACCTTCAGAGTTCAAAATGCTCTGTTGGCCTTACATACCAAGAGTCTGACTTCACAGGACTTTTGCATATGCAATTTCTTTCTGGGCACGGTCTCCCCCTTTTGCCTAATTAACTTGCTCCTCTTCTGCCTCATCCTTGACCCCCCAGTTCACCTTTCACTGCCTCCAGGAATCTGCCCTCTTAATAAGCTGGTGGATACTATTATAAACTCTCAATTGAATATTTATTTTCTTTTTCTTATAGTGATTACTTCTGTTTGTCTGCCCTAATATCCTCTCAAGGACATTTAAATTCTGCTCCCCGATTCCTAGCACAGCATCTGGTACATCCAGGTGCTTCATAAATGTGAGCTCAAGAAACAGGCTGAAGCCAAGATGTGGAAGCACCTAAATGTCTATCGAAGGAATGGATAAAGAAGATGTGGTACATACATACAAGGGAATATCACTCAGCCACTAAAATGAATGAAATAATGCCATCTGCAGCAACATGGGTGGGCCCAGAGGTTGTCATACTGAGTGAACTACGTCAGACAGAGAAGGAGACATATTGTATGACATCGGTTATATACAGAATATAAAAGAAAGGACACAAATGAACTTATGAAATATAAACAGACTCGGAGAGCAGACTTACAGTCGCTGGGAGAGGGAAGAATCCGGGAGAGGAATAACGAAGGGGTTTGGTATCAACATGCACACACTGCTCGGTTTAAAATGAGTAAGTGAGGACTTAATGCACAGCACGGGGACTCTGTGCGATGTTACGGGGCAGCCTGGATGGGAGTTGCGGGGGGTGGGGGGAATGAATGCATGTGTATGTGTGGCTGAGACCCTCCTGTCCACCTCAAACTATCGCAACACTGTTAAGCAGCAATGCCCCAATACAAAATCTTTTTTTTTTTTTAAATAAAGAAATAGGCTGAATTTATGAATGGATCAATAACACATCTGAGACAGGGTTCCAGCAGCTATTTTTTTTTTAAAGCTCCACATAGGGGATTCTGAGTTGAGATTCTGTATACACTGTGTCTCCATTGCACAGATGAGAGAATAATGTGCTAAAGGAAGACAGGCTTCCCAGGCAGCTCAGTGGTTAAGAATCTGCCTGCCAGCGCAAGAGATGCAAAAGATGTAGCCTTGATCCCTGTGTCAGGAAGATCCCCTGGAGGAGGGCATGGCAGCCCACTCCAGTATTCTTGCCTGGAGAATCACCGTGGACAGGGGAGCCTGGCAGGCTACAGTCCATGGGGTCACAAGACTCAGCCATGACCGAGCAGGCACGCATGGGCAGACAAGTTCAGGTGTAAGTTTCAGTCCGAGAGAGGCAGAGGAGGGGATGAAGCTCAGTGCCAGCTCCCTGTCCTGGGATTTATCGCCGGATTGTCCTTGTCCTCTATTCCACCTTTTATAATACGAGCCAGTCTTCACATCCTGTGCTCTTCTTTCCTACCGCCCCAAGCAGAGGGGGCAGACCCTCTTCTGTGTTCTTGGAGCATCCTTTACCTGTACCTTACGTATCACATTACATCAGGTAGATGAGTTCATCTGCAAACAGTCCTTAATAGTGAGATACAGGAGAACGCAGCCCAAGCGTTGCCCATTCCTAGGTCGCTACACCCAGAACAGTGCCTTAAGCAATGTTTCCTGGGTGGATAGATAGACAATGGATGCAGGGATGGATAAATACAGCAAGTTGCAAAAATAAAAAAGAAGCACCTTATTATAAGTGAGTGTTTTGCTGTTTGCAGATGACATGATCCTCTACATAGAAAACCCTAAAGACTCCACCAGAAAATTACTAGAACTAATCAATGATTATAATAAAGTTGCAGGATATAAAATCAACACACAGAAATCCCCTGCATTCCTATACACTAATAATGAGAAAACAGAAAGAGAAATTAAGGAAACAATTCCATTCACCATTGCAACTAAAAGAATAAAATACTTAGGAATATATCTACCTAAAGAAACTAAAGACCTATATATAGAAAACTATAAAACACTGGTGAAAGAAGTCAAAGAGGACACTAACAGATGGAGAAATATACCATGTTCATGGATTGGAAGAATCAATATAGTAAAAATGAGTATACTACCCAAAGCAATTTATAGATTCAATGCAATCCCTATCAAGCTACTAACGGTATTCTTCACAGAGCTAGAACAAATAATTTCACAATTTGTATGGAAATACAAAAAACCTCGAATAGCCAAAGCTATCTTGAGAAAGAAGAATGGAACTGGAAGAATCAACCTGCCTGACTTCAGGGTCTACTACAAAGCCACAGTCATCAAGACAGTATGGTACTGGCACAAAGACAGAAATGTAGATCAATGGAACAAAATAGAAAGCCCAGAGATAAATCCACGCACATATGGACACCTTATCTTTGACAAAGGAGGCAAGAATATACAATGGATTAAAAACAATCTCTTTAACAAGTGGTGCTGGGAAAACTCGTCAACCACTTGTAAAAGAATGAAACTAGACCACTTTCTAACACCATACACAAAAATAAACTCAAAATGGATTAAAGATCTAAATATAAGACCAGAAACTATAAAACTCTTAGAGGAGAACATAGGCAAAACACTCTCTGACATACATCACAGCAGGATCCTTTATGACCCACCTCCCAGAATATTGGAAATAAAAGCAAAAATAAACAAATGGGACCTAATTAAACTTCAAAGCTTCTGCACAACACAGGAAACTATAAGCAAGGTGAAAAGACAGCCTTCAGAATGGGAGAAAATAATAGCAAATGAAGCAACTGACAAACAACTAATCTCAAAAATATACAAGCAACTCCTACAGCTCAATTCCAGAAAAATAAATGACCCAATCAAAAAATGGGCCAAAGAACTAAATAGACATTTCTCCAAAGAAGACATACAGATGGCTAACAAACACATGAAAAGATGCTCAACATCACTCATTATCAGAGAAATGCAAATCAAAACCACTATGAGGTACCATTTCACACCAGTCAGAATGGCTGCGATCCAAAAGTCTACAAGTAATAAATGCTGGAGAGGATGTGGAGAAAAGGGAACCCTCTTACACTGTTGGTGGGAATGCAAACTAGTACAGCCACTACGGAGAACAGTGTGGAGATTCCTTAAAAAACTGGAAATAGAACTGCCTTATGATCCAGCAATCCCACTGCTGGGCATACACACTGAGGAAACCAGAATTGAAATAGACACATGTACCCCAAAGTTCATCGCAGCACTGTTTATAATAGCCAGGACATGGAAGCAACCTAGATGTCCATCATCAGATGAATGGATAAGAAAGCTGTGGTACATATACACAATGGAGTATTAGCCATTAAAAAGAATACATTTGAATCAGTTCTAATGAGGTGGATGAAACTGGAACCTATTATACAAAGTGAAGTAAGCCAGAAGGAAAAACACCAATACAGTATACTAATGCATATATATGGAATTTAGAAAGATGGTAACGATAACCCTGTATACGAGACAGCAAAAGAGACACTGATGTATAGAACAGTCTTTTGGACTCTGTGGGAGAGGGAGAGGGTGGGATGATTTGGGAGAATGGCATTGAAATACATATAATATCATATATGAAACAAGTCACCAGTCCAGATTCGATGCACGATACTGGATGCTTGGGTCTGGTGCACTGGGATGACCCAGAGGGATGGTATGGGGAGGGAGGAGGGAGGAGGGTTCAGGATGGGGAACACATGTATGCCTGTGGCGGATTCATTTTGATATATGGCAGAACCAATACAATATTGTAAAGTTTAAAAATAAAATAAAATTTAAAAAAATAAGTGAGTGTTTTGAACCTCTTTGGTAATGATTTATTTTCTCTGAGAATAGGAATTTAATGGAAAAAAAATCAAGCAAAAACATATGAATTCACCCTCTCTGGTCAACAGCATATTCATGTGTCCAGTGGTCTATTGATCTTTAACTTCTATCAGATCAATTAAGAATGTACAACACCTTAGCAAAGGCAGGATGACCATGTGAAGGCTCTTTACCAGAGAAGAAGATCTGGGATGGTTCTTGTCCAGCCAGAGTATGCTGTTCCCATTACAACCATAGCCACTTCAATCTGAGTTTTAAGGTCACGGCTAGGCATGGAGAATCACTGAAAGGGCCGTGTGGCTTTCACTATCCACGGCTGTCGTGCAGTTGGATTGAGTCTATTTCAGGTGAGCAGGTGAACACTTTCTTGGACGGTTTCCCAGAACCCTGCCCGGTGGCCCCACACGCCTCAGCTGTGGTCTGGAACGGGTAACCCGGAGGCGTAGTGCTGAGCTGCTAGTCGTGTCTGACTCTTTGTGACCCCAGGGGCTGAAGTCCGCTGGCTCCTCTGTCAATGGAGTTTTCCAGGCAAGAATACCGGAGTGTTGCCATTTCCTCCTCCAGGGGATCTTCCCCATCCTGGGATCGAACCCGTATCTCTTGCATCTCCTGCATTGGCAGGTGGGTTCTTTATCACCGAAACACTCGGGAAACCCAGGAAACAAGGGTAGTTTGCATTCAAAGAGCACTGATGGATGTGATCTCTGTCCTCCCGACAGAACCATGAGGCGGGCATTATACTCTATGTCACTGTACTGCAGAGAAGACATCGTGGTTCTGAGAATTTAAAAGCTCCTCCCCATGGTCATCAGCTAGAAGAGGTGGTGCTGGGCTTAAATGGAGCTGCCTGATTCCCAAGCCTGACTGACCTTAGCCTCAAGGTGAAGCTCACTTTCTGAATATTTGACCAATAAATTAGCAACTAAAAATTTAAGGAAAAATAAAAGAGACCAAAATTACATCAGACACATAGAGAATATTAAATATTCTTTACATTTAAGTAATCCAGTAAGTACCTGGTGAATTGCACATGAAGTAACAAAAGACAGGATTAAACCCAAGTCCACTATTTTTTGAGGTCCACAGATTTCTTTTTTCAATATAGGCTTCTACAAAAATAGCCCCGAGATACTTATTTCTCCCATACATACCAAATTGACCCCATCAACTGATATCCTGAAGCAATAGTTAAATCACAGATCTGCCTCTGTCCCAGATCATGAATGATATTCTGAATGTTTGCCTTCCCTCGACAAATCAACTCATGCTGCAGTTCTCAGGGCTGAAATACTGTGTCAGACTGACACAGCCATAAATGCAGCAACTGCCAAATTTATAGACCAGCAAAGAGGGCCAGTATTCCAATTATCAGTGAACCAAAGAAACCATCCCAATAAAAAAGATATAATGAAAGTGGCTGATGAAGGGAAAGTGAGGGGAGCGCTGGCTGAGTTACGGGATGAACACCCCAGTGCTCTGCCCGCTTTTGGCACTATGAAGCAGAGTAAGCATCTGCAAGCAGCCAGGCTCTCAGACCAAGTGACCGCCTTTGGGATGTACGTAGTTCAGAGTCGTCCTTCTGAATCTTTGAGGATAAGCCCCATAAACAAGCACTTTCCCTCCTGTCTTTCTCCTTAGAAACTGTGATAAGAATTTAAGAATCTTTATTGGCTAACAGTTTGGTCCTTCGACCCAAACACTTTGACTGAATCTTTCCTTTGTGGCAACTCTAAAAAAGACACCATGGAAGAGAATGGGGCCCTTCCTTGGCCTCAACTTCAAGATTAAGTGTGCACCCCAGAGAACCCTTAATAATGTCTTATTGATCAAGCCCTGATATATTCACCAAACGCTTTCTGAACCTGTTGACATTGGAGGCAACTTTACTTTCTTGAAGGGCTAAGTTCCATAAATGTAATATTTTTGTGTAACAAGGTGTTTGGGGTTACCCATTTTAGCAGAAAATACTTTTCAGGCTTTAAGGGATATTCCCTGAGATTCAGTGAACAATTTATTCCAAGACTTCCCTCCGAATACTCCACCTCCCCCATTCACAGCCTGCTCAAATCTTTAGAAAGTCCCTCTTTTTCACAAAGACATCATAGCTGGTTCTCTCACCAAGTGGGAGTTGGAGGGGCCATCACTGTCTTTTAATGTGAAAGAGCCTCATGAACAGTCACAGGATCAGGGATAAAGGTCTTCAGAAAATAGTAAGAGAGCAGGGAAAAATGTAAGGGACAGAGAATATTGGGAAGATAGGAGGAGAGAAGTAATGTCTATCAGTTAGGACTAAGCTAAGAAACTAACATAGGAGAAGTTAAGAGTAGTTTACAAAACATGGACTTAGCTCTCACACCAGTTTCCAGGAATTGGCACTGCAGGATGGTTATCGTGTTGCATGGTCTCAGGGTCTCAGGCTCCTCATCTCTCGCTGTTCGTGGATTCTCTGATGCCACGGTTCTTTCCACGGTTTACCATCTCTCCCATGGTCCTTCCTACGGCATGTTTGCTTCAGTTACACTTATCAATCATGCAGCAAGATGGACTAAGAGGTTCTCTCCCACGTGATTCCCTTTAAGATGTCTTGCAAAATTGTACTTCTGTCTTCTTATATCTCATTTGACAGTCTTATGCCACCAAGATCACTGGTGACTGCAGCCATGAAATTAAAAGATGCTTGCTCCTTGGAAGAAAAGCTATGACAAACCTAGACAACATATTAAAAAGCAGAGACACTGCTTTGCTAAAAAAGGTCCATATAGTCAAAGCTATGTTTTTCTCAGTAGTCATGTACAGACGTTAGAGTTGAACTATAAAGAATGTTGAGCACCAAAGAACTGATGCTTTTGATTTATGATGCTGGAGAAGATTCTGGACAGTCCCTTGGACAAGGAGATCAAAGCAGTCATTCCTAAAGGAAATCAACCCGGAATATTCATTGGAAAGACTCATGCTGAAGCTCCAATACTTGGTCAACTGATGCAAAAAGCTGATTCATTGGAAAAGACCCTGATGCTGGGAAAGACTGAAGGCAAGAGGAGAAGGGGTGACAGAGGATGAGATGGTTGGATGGCATCATTCACTCAAACACGTGAGTCTGCGCGAACCCCGGGAGACAGTGAAGAATGGGGAAGCCTGGTGTGATGCAGTTCATGGGCTTGCGAAGAGTCAGACACGACTTAGCAATGAACAACAAGAAAAGTGCCACGGGAAGCTCCTCCAGCAGAACCTGAGGTGTGCAAACACTTGAGCTGAGCATGAATCGTGTCGATACTCTGGGGATCTAGTACTGGGGAGAACAGATTATTTTAGAAGCATCTAGCAGAGAGTGAAAGAGAGAGAGAGAGAGGCTGCCTCGGTGAAAGTGCAGGGTGTCGATATTTTACCCAACCTGTGGAGCAGGGAAGGGAAACAAAACACAGACTAAGCCAATATGAGAAAAGGCTCAGAGAGGAAGAAAGAGAAATTGCTTTGGGCTACTTCCTGATTCCATCATTTAATTGATCCCAGGCGTCTGCCTGCCCTAGGTTCCTTGGACTATCCCTGTGGCCGCGTAGCAAAGCCTCCTTTCAGCTTCAGATAGCTGAAAGCATCTTTGTTGCTTGAGTTCAGAAACCTGCAATATATACAGTCCTTGTTGTCTTAGAGATGTTGCCCATTTCCTTTGCGAGGCTAAGGAAACAACTCTATAGCACAGGGAGCTCTGCTCCCCATTGTGAGGCAGCTGCAGGGGAGGGGAGTTTGGGCGAAATGGATACATCCACATGTATGGCTGAGTCCCTTTGCTGCCCAAAACACTGTTAGTCAGCCACACTCCTACATATAATAAAAAGTTAAACCAAATCTTGCCCTCTGAACGCAGAGAAGAGTGTGGCTTTGCTTACTCACGTGAGGAGCAAAAGGGGCTGGAATTGTGGAAATCCTCGTCTAGCCCTTTGTGCAATCTGCCAGAATGTTCTGGTTTTCATCCTTGGAGAAATATCACAGAGACTGGGCCTCAGACAGATTCCATCAAGAAGGGCCTGGCAAGGATAAGTCCTCAATTTTCTGTTTGAGCTGGATAAATGGTGGCAATTAGATAAGTTTTATACATTTTTTTGAACATCGTAATTATAATTTAAGTTTACAGTAACTCAATAGAGAAGAGAAATTTAAGTATGATAATCTAACTTCCAACGTGTGCTTATTGCGTATTCCTTTGTACATGAACCATACTAATTATTACTAATGTAATGTCGTTAGACTTAACTTGATGAGGCTGCTTAATGATAAGCACGTGCATATGAGCTAATTCAGTGCTGACTCTTTTTGAGTCAGGCTCCTCTGTCCATGGGATTCTCCAGGAAAGAATACTGGAATGGGTTGCCATTTTGTCCTCCAGGGGCTCTTCCCAACCCAGGGAGCAAACCCGCGTATCTTACGTCTCCTGTGTTGGCAGATGGGCTTTTTACCACTAGTGCCACCTGGGAAGCCAGCTGTCAGAATAGTAAGTCATTCAGTAGGCACCTAATAGTTAATTTTTTTATATTATATGATTTTTGAATCAAGACACTTGACATGAAGTACATTATCAATGGAACATAGCAATTATGTAAAAATTCTAATAAACTAAACCAATATATAAAGGTATATTAAAATATTTATTTTAGTGTGGCTGAATTTGCATTTGCTACCAGATAATGAAAATCCAGTGAAGATCAGGCTTCCTGGCTAGTCCAGGGATTAGAATCCGCCTTGTGAAGCAGGAGACACACGTTCAACCCCCGATCCAGGAGGATCCCTCATGCTATGCAGCAGCTGGGCCCGTGTGCCATGACTCCTGAGCCCCTGCACCTCGCCCCTGGGCTCTGCAACAAGAGAAGCCCCTGCCAGGAGAAGCCTGCACACCTCGACCGGCGTAGCCCTCGCTTGCCGCATCTAGAGAAAAGCCCGCGCAGCAACCGAGACCCAGCAGAGCCAAAGAAGGAATAAATAAAATGAAGTTTAAAAATGTCCAGTGAAGACCTAAACATGGTATGTCTACAAGGAAATCTGTGATAACATTAGTCCCCGTTCCTCAACCAGTAAATTTCTCGCTCTAATCCAAAATGCTTATACTTCTAACACATAGGTTATTATTTTAAAAGGTAAACCTGAACAAGAGTTTTAATGGATATCTTTATGATGGACATTAAGCATTTCTTATTTACTCTTGAGAAGCCATGCAAATATGTACAGAATATATTTTATATATTCAATATTTATGGTAATTTGCAGAGTCTGATGTTTATTCATGTTATCATTTACAAAACTCGTGCGTTCAGCTAATATTTGAGGCCCCTCTGGCCAGGAATACCAAGGAGAATAAGACGAGCCTGCATCTGCCAAGGGCACAGTATCCATGGAAAGTCAAGTATAAAACACAGTGAGTGATAAAGTGTTAAAGACACTATGAGAAAATTTGTTCATGGGGGATTTAAGAAGAAGCAGCGTCCATTTATTTTGTTTTGCTCAGAGATAAAGCTGGGAGCAAAGCTAGATGATCTGGTCCGTAATGAGCGATTTGTGGTGGTGACGACAGGCTCGTCTTGGAAAGCACAACACAGACAACCCTCCTTCCGGAGCTCTCAGGTGAAGAGGGCGTTTCCCCAGGAAGAGCGAGATTCAACTGGAGAAAATTATTGTTCAGTGAACTGTTGCTCAAACTTGACCCACAGTCTTGCAGTTGGGATGGATGCCCTTCAATATCGGACACTTTCTTACACAAAAGGAGAGAGAAAGGAAGAAAACAAACAAACAACAACTTTGGCATGGTGCGTATTCTCTGCATGAACCCAGCGGGAGAATCTGACTATTTTAAACTTTCTTTGTACAACTGAAAAAACCTGGTAAGATTTATCCCACTGGAAATACGTGCAAGTTGACAAGGAATAAAGGTCAATCATTATTCAAGTACCCACTGAACGAAACCACAACGTGGACTTCCCTGGTGGCTCAGTGGGAAAGAATCCGCCTGCCAACGCAGAGGACACGGATTCGATCTTCCCATGGGAAGACTCCACATGCTGCGGAGCAACTAAGCCTGCACGCCGCAACTGAGCTGTGCTCCAGAGCCAGGCTGCACAACCCCTGAGCCCACGTGCTGCAAGGACTGTGCCCGGGAGCCCGCGCCCTGCGGCAGGAGAACCACCGCAGGGGGAGGCCACCAGCGCAGCCGGGAGGCGGCCCTGCTCACGGCAGCCAAAGAAAAGCCTCGCGGCCGTGAAGGCTCAGCCCAGCCAAAACAAACTACATGAAATAAACAAAGTTGTTTACCAATGAAAACACATCTTGCAGTTTTGGTGTCAAGTTTCTACTTAGGCTTCTCTCGTAACCCAGACTCCTCGCTGCACATCCCAAACCCAGCAGCCATTCAGGTTCAGGGGCAACGGCACTCTCTCTTCCGAGCCTGTCCTGACTTTCCAAGGAAGATGTCCCCATACCTTATCACTGACATTTTGATAAAGTGATATTCTACTATTAATTTGTAATTAATTAATTCTCTCAACAATAAGCATGTTTACTGAGCAACTACACATTCTAGTTTAAAGGAGACAGTGGTGACCAAACAGGCAGTGTGGTAGGTTTCATGGAGCTCACCTCTCAGGCCTCCAATACGTAATGTGACAATGAAATAAGCCAGGTAACTCAGTTCATTGAGACGAGTGTAGCAAAGCAAGTAAAGAGTCATGTGACAGCAAACGGGGGTGGAGAACGGGGTCAGGGTTGAGGCGACGCTATCAAAGGGGAGTCAAGAACGGCCTTGCTGCAAACGTAAACAGGTTACGGCTCACTCACACAGATCCAAGCTCCCTTACTGAAGCGTGAGACTTTCGTATCCCAAACCACCCAGCACAAAACCTGGTCAACAGAAGCGAGTCACCAGTAACTGCTGAGACGAATCCTGCGAGATGGCCCATTCTCTCAGCAGATGAGAGCAGAGCTGTGGACCCAAGGCAGGGAAGGAGGCTGCTTCGGGCCCGGGCATCTCTCCCCTTAGAAGGACCGTACCAGTCAATTATGGATTTGTGTTGGATGGGGGGATTTGAGAGAGACAGAGTCATGACACGTCTCTCCCCCTCTGAGCTCTGAACAAACTGAAAAGTAAAGAGTCAGACAGATGGAAATCAAAATTTCAGCCTCTTCCATAGGCTTTTGCAGGAATGGGCTTTATTTCGGAGAGTCAATCTTCAGCCATAGTCAAGCTCTGCAGTGGTCAAGAATTTTCAGACACTGGGAGAAACTGTAGGAATACCACAGATCTAGGTGGCTTGGGAGGATCATTAACTTGCTTTTTTTAATCACAGCAATCAAATTCTAGCTCAACCAAGTGTTAAGTCCTCAGCACAGAACTTAAAAACTGTATTTCCTCGTTCCCATATTTCCATTCACAGCCTCATTTCCATTATGAGCTCAAGTGTCTCCACCCAGGTCTGCTGCCTGAACACGCGTGTGCTTTCAGCCTTGCCCGTGCTAATTTGACTTCACATCTTTCTCTTTCTTAACTGCTTAAGAAACTCTGAAACATCATCAAGGCTCCTGACATATTCCCCTTCTGAAGTATTCCCTAATCTCCTCGTCTCCTGCGCCCAGCCTTCCTAGTGCACTGCTTTCTGTCTGCCTAACGCCCTGAATGCACTTCCACTGAGGCACTTACCCTTACAGGGAGAGCTCAGCTTGTATCGTCCTGCTTCTTCAAAATGGGGGGCCACCACTATCTCAAATATGCTTCTCAAAACCTTTCTAGGGGCTTTATTGGGGACTCAGTGGTAAAGAATCTGCCTGCCAACGCAGGAGACACGGGTCCAATCCCTGGTCCCGGAAGAGCCTTCGTACCTGGAGTAACTAAGACCCCTGCACCACAACTATTGAGCTTGCACTCTAGAGCCAGGAGCTGCCACTGCACAGCCCGTGCACTGCAGCTGTCGAAGCCCGCTGGCCCAGAGCTCCTGGTCTGCAACCAGAGAAGCCAGCACAGTGAGAAACCCACGCAGCACAACTAGAGAGGAGCCTCCGCTCACCACTAGAGAAAAAGTCCATGCAGCAAACATGACCCAGCGCAGACAAAATAAATAAATAACACTGGGCTCTTCTTGCCATTCAGATCCAGCAACGCTTCTTCAGGGATGCCTTTCCTTGACCATCCAGCTGAAAGTAGAACTCCTCAGTTTTCTGCCTTTCTTGCATTTACTGGGCTTCCCTGAGAGCTCAGTTGGTAAAGAATCTGCCTACAATGCAGGAGACTCCAGTTCAATTCCTGGGTCAGGAAGATCCCCTGGAGAAGGGATAGGCTACACTCCAGTATTCCTGGGCTTCACCTGTGGCTCAGCTGATAAAGAATTCACCTGCAGTGCAGGAGACCTGGGTTTGATCCCTGGGTTGGGAAGATCCCCTGGAGAAGGGAAAGGCTACCCACTCCAGTATTCTGCCCTGGAGAATTCCATGGACTGTATAGCCCATGGGGTCACAAAGAGTCGGACACGACTGAGAGATTTTACTTTCACACTTTCACTTGATTAATTTGTATGTCAATCTCCCACAAACTTCATAAAAGCCAAACTTTTGCCTTGTTCACTGTGTCATGCCAGCACAAGAATAATTCCTATCACACAGTCACTACTTGGTAGAGAACTGTGAATAAATAGAGGAAACTTGGATACATCTTTTTATCCCATGCTGATAGGATAGAAGAGAATTATTAGAGTTTGTTGAATGACTTCTTTGTAAGAAGACAAAAATAATGCAGCAAGACTTAGCACAGGCCGGATAGGATACATAAATGATGGGGATTTCAGGGTCAAATGTTTGCCTTTGGTGATAAAAGAAGCCTAGAAAACAAGTCAGGCAGGCTCACTTCCCCATGAGTCATGCATCTCCACTCAGGCATTTCTGCAAACCCATAGTCTTTTTGTATAAAATCCACTATTGAACAACTGTCAATGTCTCAGGTCTAAAGCCCTGTGACAGAATTTAGAGTGAATTTGTATCTGGCATCAGAAAAGAAAATAGAGGAAGCTGTTAAGGAAATTGACATTTCCATCATCGATTTTTTTTTTGTTGCTGCTGTTGTTAGATGTGTTTAGTTTAAGGTCTTCTGCAGATTCTATTAAATCTAACAGTTTTATCTTTCCTTAGGTGTTTATTTGTTCTCCAAATAAGAATGAGGTAGAATACAAACTAAGTGCTGGTGAAAACGCCTTCTGTTTCTAGATAACGATTTTACCTCCTTCACTCTTTTGATACAGTTTATTTTTTCTTGTGACATCTACCATAGCCTTTTCTGAGACATAGTCATTGCTTTACTGCTAGAGCAGTCCTTCATTTGTGGTTGAGCAACTGTAACATAATTTTTATAGTCCCTCTCCCCTATCTGTGCCTTGCCCAAATAAGAGGTTTCTAAAAGGAATATCCCCGTAGCCACTGGCTAGAAGGACACAACAGTGATGCTGGGTGCAAAAGATCCTAGAAGGGAAAGCTGCTGTTGACTAACCATTTAAATTAAGAGGCTGGGTATGGTTGTAAATGGAATGAGCCTGAAACAAGATACAGTCAGTAGAAATTATTCCACTGAGGGATCACTAAATTGATTCATTAAAAAAACTGAATATCTACCTTCTTTCTTTTTTTCGTGATTTTTTTCAGTCAGTCTGCTGGGGGTTGTGATCTATCTGAGGAGGGTTTTGAAATGGAATAGGAGAAGGGAGGAGAAAATGGAAGCAGAAAAGCTAGAATGGACTTTACATTGTTGGCTCAGAATTGGAGATGCTGATATGAATTCTGCACCCTGAGATTCTACAGTCACTGACATCCTAGTGGCCATGAGCACAGCTAGTGTCCAGATCTTGGTTTCTAAATTCCATTTCTCTATGGAAAGGAGCCAGGTCTCATCAGAGAAATGGCAGATCCCTAGGCCCACGTCAGGAAAATAACAAGGTAGCCTGCAACAGTTTGCTGTACCAGAAATTTAAAAAAGTCTCAAAAAATAACGAGGACGTGTGAAAACGATGTGTAGGCAGCTTGAAGGGGCTCCCCACTGGCTAAAATGAAGGAAATTTTGAGCCTAAAAATTAGTAAAAATGTAAGAGACTGTTGTTATTTGGTCATTGCTGCTGCTAAGTCACTTCAGTCGTGTCTGACTCTGTGCGACCCCATAGACGGCAGCCCACCAGGCTTCCCTGTCCCTGGGATTCTCCAGGCAAGAACGCTGGAGTGGGTTTCCATTTCCTTCTCCAATGCATGAAAGTGAAAAGTGAAAGTGAAGTCGCTCAGTCGTGTCCGACTCTTTGCGACCCCATGGACTGCAGCCTACCAGGCTCCTCCGTCCATGGGATTTTCCAGGCAAGAGTACTGGAGTGGGGTGCCATCGCCTTCTCCATATTTGGTTATTAAGTTGTGTCTAATGCTTCGCAACCTCATGAACTGCAGTGTGCCAGGATTCCCTGTCCTTCACTATCCCCTGGAGTTTGCTCAAACTCATGTCCATGAGTCAATGATGCTATCCAACCATTATAACTCATTAAATTAAACTAGAATCTGTTAAGTCCACACTAACATAAACAAGTAGTTGTATGAATCAAATGAGGTGTTCCAT
This sequence comes from Bos indicus x Bos taurus, assembly GCF_003369695.1. Lineage (NCBI taxonomy): Eukaryota > Metazoa > Chordata > Mammalia > Artiodactyla > Bovidae > Bos > Bos indicus x Bos taurus. The sequence goes on from NC_040088.1 coordinate 781,018, forward strand.
ACAATAAAGTGCAAACTAATAACTCTAAAAGAAACTATGTAATTAGAAAATCTCCATTCCATAGTAATAATCATACTAATAATTAATTCAGGCAAGGCATATTAGTGGTGTTAAAACCAGTGGTAAAGTGAGAATGGGATTTTGATTAGCCTCAAATTGCCTCTCTAGAAAACATTATTAATTATAAGATGGAGGACAGGTACTTCTTAGAGACAACAGTGCCAGGCAGGTATCATCTTAATCAAGTAACCAGACTTCGCACCACCCAATGGAACACATCTGGCTTGCAAGCCACGGGTAGGGTGGGAGCAAAAGAATAAAACATCACGTAGGTGATAATCTGGTGAGAAAAGAAATGCATACCCTAGTCAAGTCATAAATACTAGAGAAACCACATTCCACAAAATAACCGATTGTTAGCACTGAAAATTAACGTCCACAGAAGATTAGGGTCCTGCCTCAGATTAGAGATCAGAGAGCTGACAGCTGGTGGCATACAAACTTGGATTAGCATCTTGTGACTTCAGAGGACATCAACGGGGAGATTAGAAACTGGGGGAAGCCCCTAGGCAAAGGACGTATGGAGCTCTCTGCCCTGTTCTCTCAACCTTTCTGTAAATTTGATTTGCTTCTGTATCTTTCGTGTGGATCTCTAGTTTCTCCTGATGTTCTGATCCCGTATACAACACACAGGTACCGGATGGATGATAATCAGCCATTGATGTCACAGTGCTAATCGAAGGGGACGCATCGCGTTTCTCACTGCGTCTTGCCCAGCACGCTTCTCCACTTCTCATCTTGCATTATCGCATTTTACGCACCCTTATCTCCTTTCCAGGCCACTCCTCATGGAACAGGCCTTGGCAGATGTAGCTCCTTGGCTCGGAGCGTCCTCCTCCCTGTCTTCCACATGGTTTCTCCTCGTCGTTCAGTTCCGTGTGCCCTCAGATCACAGATCGCCCCCTCAAAGGTCTCCTCTAACTATCTTATCTGTTGAAAACAATCGCCAACCACTTTGTGTACGATTACCTCACCTATGACTCTCATAGAGATTATAACTCTCTTCAAGTGTTGGCTTGCTCACTTCTATTCTGTAAATCCTGTAAGGACAGCACGTCTGTCTTTCTTGTTTCCAGCTCTACCTCCAGAGCTCAGCACAAGGCCTGATAATCAGGAGAGGCTCCATAAACACTTGCTGAACTGATCGAGTCTGCACCTTCTTGCTTGGACCTGAGGTTCCTTTTGTGGATTTGTTTTATCAGCTCTCCACCTCCAGTGTCTAACTTCATGGTCAGTGCAGGACTGTTGAATGATTGGATGAATAGATAAACGGAAGAGGTGGGCCTGGGAAGAGGCAGAGTTTAAGTTGACATTATGGCGTGATTATAATTTTAATCAATTAAGGACTCAAAATTTGTGTGATCAGTCGTGTCCTACTCTTTGTGACCCGATGGACTGTAGCCCAGCAGGCTCCTCTGTCCATGGGATTTCCCAGGCAAGAAATACTGGAAGGAGTTGCCGTTTTCTCCTCTAGGGGATCTTCCTGACCCAGGAATTGAAGCTTCGTCTCTTCTGTCTCCTGCATTGGCAGGCAGATTCTTTACCCCTTGTGCCACCCAGGAAGCCCATTTTGAGACAAATTTTAGGGTAAATGTTTCCTCTTGTATTTCCTCAAATTATCCCCTATGAGTGATATATAACACCCTATTAAAAGAGAAAGAATGCCATGAAAATGTTCCCCATCTTTCAGTTACCTTAAAGTTCAGACATACAAAAATATCTTAACTTCAAAGTTCTGAAAACAGCATTCTCGTTTTTCAAATTAGGCCAGGATGTCTAAAACATCTGATTGAAAAAGCTGAGAATGTTATTTTTTATTTTGTTCTGTTCTTCTACAATGAAGAGTAAGTTCCCAGGGCTTAACAGAACATATTTTAACAAAAGAAATAGAAGTAATTTTGTAAAGTATAGAAAAAAATCTAGATTGATTTCTTATCCAGAATTCAAAATATTAATTCTCTTTAGAAAAAAATGTCAGAAGACATGTCTAGTAGACAAAGCTGTCACTCAATAATTATTCATTGGAACTTAGCAGTTGAAGACATCATACAGGTGGCTTTGGGTACGGAAGAGACAAGACGACGTGCCTTGAGTTTCTGCCTCCAACTTCTGTGAGTGTGTGTGGGGGTGTGTGGGTGTGTGTGTGTGTGGGTGTGCTTAGTTTGTTTGCAATGGTTCCTTATCACTGACATTCTGAAATCACCATAAGACAGCCTGGATTATTACTTGATTTCCATAGACTATGGTGGGAATGTCATCCTGTGACAAAGTTTTCTGACATTTTCCCAGTGAGTTTTTTCCTAGAAGCCAAGGTTCACAACTACAGAGTGAAGGGTCTTAAGTCCACCATCATGGAGGTAGACTTGGTCACCTGAGCTGGTATTTGGAGATCCCGCCGCCCAAGGTGGGCACAGTGAGACGGAGCGCTGTAATCACCTCCCCAGCCCTGCCCGTGTCTCTACGGCCCTTTAGACCTTAGTCTCCTCCAGTCCTCACAGTATTTGGGAGACGAGGTAGAACAGAAGGGATGGCAGGAAACTCACGACTTTCACGCGTTTACCCACTGTGTGAGAAGGGTTTCCTGGACTCTAACACAGCTGATCAGTCTACAGGCGGAGCACAGCTGCTGTTACACTCCAATCGTACCGATTAGGAAACTGAGGCACAGAGGGGTCGACATCCAAGCTGGTAAGTGGTGGAAATGGGTTAGCAGGTGTGCAGTGGCTGTTAAAAGGCCTATATGACGGATTTCCCCGGTGGTCCGGTGGCTAAGACAAACGCAGGGGGCCGGGGTTCAATCACTAGTCAGGAAACTAGATCCCACACGCAGCAACTAAGAGCTAGCACAGCCAGAGAGAAATTAAAACAAGGTCTTAAATGATTCCTATGGGCCTTATATATATATGTTTATATATGTTTATATATGAATATTTAGAGACATACATGAGTCATTTAAGCACCTTGTTCTTTCATTTTTTAACATTTTTAATTGGAGGATAATTTCTTCACAATGTTGTGTTGGTTTCTGCCATACATCATATTTGAGCAACTTTTTAAACATCACATCCAGAGACCTGTGCCCCAAATCTCTTTTCCCCTTGCTGCAGTTTCTAACAATTGTAAAGGTGAAATAATAACTTATTTAACCCTCGAACCTGGTCCTGAATGTAGTAACCACCTGACCCCATTGTTTGTATGGCTCTTTCGTCATCTGTTACAATCTCCTACTTTTCACAAATAACTTAACAAGCTGAAAGAAGAAGTTTGGCTTCTGTTAGTGGAAGGAGGTTGTACGGGCTTAAACCTGAGACACTGCAGAGGATCAGACACAGAGGAGTGGCTGAGCTTGCAGGGAGCACGCTCCAGACATAGAGGAGTGCCTGAGCTTGCAGCGAGCACGCTCCAGCTGTGTGCTGAGTCTGCATCATTCCCTGAAGTGTGCAATCTGTTCACACCAGCAACAGGGATATTCTTAGCGTGTGGATTTGGGTTTTTATGTAAAGGATGGGGCGTGCACTTTCTCTGCAACTAACGCTGCGGTGATCATGGCTTTAGGACGCTACACTTTCGTTTTATCCATAACCAGCTGTTCCCACGAGGGGCCAGTGTGGGGAGTCGGCATGTATCTACTTTTATACTTTTTAATTACTTACAATATCATATTATTTCAGTCGTACTACGTAGTGATTTGATATTTTTTAATTTAAACTTTTTATTTTTTATTGAGGTATAGTGGATTAACAATACTGTGATTGTTTCAGGGGAATAGTGAAGGGACCCAGCCGTACATGTACATGTATTCGTTCTCCCCCAAACGCCCCTTCATACTCCATAAGAAGTTAAGATAAAATATTGCCGTGCTCCCTGTGCTGCAGAGAACGTCCTTGTATCTTATTTGTTTTGTACCCAGTGTCTGTTCCTTTCAGTCCTCATCCCCGTCTTGCCCCTCCCGCTGCTGATAAATACTAGTTTGCTAGCGTTTTGAATTAGCAGTCAGGGTACCCTGGAATCCTGACCTGCAGTGACCGCACAGGTCTCTACATCCTTGACTGTCAGTTTCCTCATCTGTAAAACGAGTAATTCAAACGCTGTTGGGTCCCGAGACCTATTCGTGGTTATGGGGAGGCCTTGATTCACCTCAGATCACAAATGCACTTAAGCGTCCAGCTTTATGTGTACTTGAGATTCCCACTATGGTTGCTATAGCACTATTTTCAAAGATATATTTCTAAAATTTATAAAGAACAAAGAATTAGCTTACATGTATAACTTTTATATTAAATATATTTGCATATGTGTACTAAGTTAAGCGTGCCAAATATCATATATATATATACTTATATTTGTATACACTTATATTGCATAATATTACATATGATATTTTGGACATTTGAGTTTTTTAAATTTTATTTTTAGTTGGGGCTTCCCTGGTGGTTAAGAGGGTAGAGTCCGCCTGCAATGCAGGAGACCCAGGTTTGATCCCTGGGTAGGGACGATCCCCTGGAGAAGGGAATGGCAATCCACTCCAGTATTCTTCCCTAGAGAATTCCATGGACAGAGGAGCCTGGTGGGCTACAGTCCATGGGTCCATGGAGTTGAAAAGAGTCAGACATGACTGAGCAAATAACACACTTTAATTGGAGGATAATTAATTGCCATATTGTGATGGTTTCCGCCATACATCAACATGAACCAGCCACAGGTATATACATGTTCCCTCCCCTTGAGCCTCCTTCCCACCTCCTACCCCATCCCATGCCTCTAAGTTGTCAGAGCTCCAGCTTTGGGCTCCCTGTGTCATACGGCAAATTCCCACTGGCTATCTATTTTACATATGGTAGCGTATGTATTTCCACGCTGCTCTTGCATAATATGAGCTTGTTGTTGCTGAAATGATCCTTTCAAACATATACCAGGAATCTCTCTTTGTACTCAGTTTCCAACATCAAGTAGCATGTTGCTTTATTTATCTTATAATAAATTGTTATTACCCTGACTCAACATATTATTTATAAGAACTTTACTAGAATTAAATTCTTAATGAGGCATTTTTACTGTTTTCTTATGAGCTAATTTTCTACATGTGTCTGAAATATGGTTATGATTTTGTTCATTTAGTGGAATTTAATGATTAAGGGTAGTTTTACAAGTTAGAAGGAGCACCCGAAGAAGCTTGGGATGAGCAGGTGCACTGATAATTATGCAAGTGATCAGTCACGCTCTGTTTTCACCCTCTCCTTCCTTCTTAGATGTTTTCTTCCTTTTCTTGCCAACTTCTGGGGGAAGGTGGAGCTGACAGAACATGCACACTGATGAAGAATTCTGTGCACTGGTGGTTGGGATTTTAAAACCCTGGACCACAACGGAAAAGTCCCCACAGCCAGATGTCCTCACACTCGCATTAGGGATTTGTTAAAGAAAAAAGAAAGTGAAAGTGTCAGTCACTCAGTCATGTCTGACTCTTTGCGACCCCATGGACTGCTGCCCACCAGGCTCCTCTGTCCATGGAATTCTCCAGGCAAGAATACTGGAGTGGGTAGCCATTCCCTTCTCCAGGGGATCTTCTTGACCCAGGGATCGAACCTGGATCTCCCGCATTGCAGGCAGATTCTTTACCCTCTGAGCCACCAGGGAAGCCCTATTAAAGACGTCCCCATCTAAAATAGTGTGATAAACGCTCCACTTTCAATCTTTGGAGAAACAGATAAGCTTCAGCTTTCTAGAACTTCAGATTCAAATCTGTCGTCCTGATCTTTCTTAATCTAACAAAGGTGGGAAAGAATGGAAAGAGACTGCCTTAGAAAGAAGGTAAAGAAGCAGATTTGGAAACACATTTGTCAGAAGAATAAGCATTAACTTTCTTAAAATGATTTCTTCAAATTGGAAGAATAAGGGAATTAATTGCCTAAGTATATACAACTTTAAAAGATTGACTGAAAGGTAATATTGCTAGGAAGTGTCCATGTAACCACCACAGTCCTAGATCTGGTGCCAGGTGACAGCATAGCAATAGGGATTCAATCCGAGAAGCAGAACTCTAGGCTGAATATACATGGATTTAGTAAGGACAAGGAAGCCTGGCGTGCTGCAGCCCATGGGGTCGCAAAGAGGTGGACATGACTGAGTGACTGAACTGAACTGAACTCGTGATAAGTAATTGTGGAAGCTGAGTGCGTAGCTGCTCTAACACTGTTATCCCCATTTCTGAGGCTGGAGCTGATACTCGTTGGACAGGGAGTTGGGTGTGGTACGGGGGAAGCTGATGTAAAGTAGACGGGAGTGAGAACAGGCTGGATGGAGAGGAACCTGCGTCAGTTCTGTTGCTTCAGACCGTAAAGCGCTGTGCTCTGCAGAAGCTGGGCCTTCCATCACGAAGCTGAACACAGCTGGCCCAGGGGTTAGAGCAGCTGAAGGAAGCCCCAGGGAAAGTGGATCATTAGCTGACCTGGCTGGGAGCTCAGGCCAGGGAGCGAGCCAGCAGACGAGTAGCCACCGTGCGTGGGGGCCACCCAAGGGCCACGGCTCCACGACACCCTCCTGACCTCACACGGGGGGCTCTCTGTCCTGACCGCACACCTGCACAGAGGGGGGTTCCAGGAGGTGAGGCTCCAGGGGCCACGTCAGCACATGCAAAGCCAGTACCTACTGCCTACGTTTTGTACTGGAAATTTCCTAAGCAGTTCAAACATTTAAATCACCTTGTGATAGAGCACACGTTTCTTCATCGTGCGTCTATTTTGTTTCCTCCAACCTCAAAACTACCTCATCTCTGCTCAGATCACTCAACTGGAATAACAATTAAAGTCCATGAAAGATTGAGGGCAGGAGGAGAAGGCAGCAACAGAGGGTGAGTTGGTTGGATGGTATCACCGATCAATGGACATGAATTTGAGCAAAGTCTGAAACAGCATGGGGCAGGGAAGCTTGCTTGCTGCAGTTCCTGAGGTGGCAAAGCGTCAGACACAACTCAGCAACTGAACAGCAGCAACGAAATTGTATTACCAGATGGTGTCAGTTCTCTGGGTAAAGTTACACAATAGGGGCCAAGCTTACCTGGATACTCGGATTCAACGCCTCTGAGCTCTCACCCCACTCACTTGGGGAAGTTCACTCTCCACTTCTCTAAGTCTCACTCGCAGGATCTAACAGCTTTGGCGTGCTGACGTCATCAGAGAAAGGGAGGTGAGACTTCCTTCTCCACTGCTGCTGCTACTGCTGCGTGTCACTGCTCCCAGGTGGGAGGACCAGCACTCATAAGACGTAAGAGGTCGTACAGGGGACCTTCTTCCACACTCATGGTGCCTGAGCAACTGAGTCAGGGAGGGAACAAGTGTAACTTACCTGTTATATGACCCGACATATAGACTGGTGGGTTGGTGTTGAGTCTGGGATGCTAGCACTAATTCCTCCATTCATCACAGTTCTCTCCCTTTAGGGATTTGTGTGTCCCAGTCATAACTCCAGGTCCTCCAGACATCACTTAAAAACATGGAAACTCAATGGGAAGGAATCTGGATCATTATCCTTTCATTCCCAGCAGGCCTCTGAGCTCCATAAGCAAACATGTCCATTTTCTCACCAAACCATAAGGTGGGAAAAAAAAAAAAAGAAACTTTGGGTGGCTCAGTGGTAAAGAATCTGCCTGCCAGTGCAGGAGACACAGGTTCAGTTCCTGGGTTGGGAAGATCCCCTGGAGAAGGAAATGGTGACCCACTCCAGTACTCTTGCCTGGAAAATCCCATGGATGGAGAAACCTGGCAGGCTACAGTCCACGGGGTCACAAAGAGTCCGACACAACTGAGTGACGGTATTCTTGTCTGGGAAATCCTACAGACAGAGGAGCCTGGCGGGCTACAGTCCACAGGGTCACAAAGAGTCGGACACGACTTAGTGAGTAAACACCAAAAAACAATACCCCAAGATAAATGGACAACGCTGTTTCTAGAAATGGAAAGAAGCAAGCAATTTTTATGTGTCAGCTCTCTTATTTAAATACATACTTAGAATTTGGAGTTCTACCTCACTGGGCATCATGCTGCAAACGATGCTAGGAAAAGAAAAAAGGCATCACTTGAAAAGGTTATTTCGTTAGTAATTCTGGCTGAGCGTTCTGTAGTTAAGGTTTACTGCAAGCAAGAAAGACTGCAGTGGGTTGGAAATTGCTCATTGACGCAGGAATTATAAAATACCTTTCTGTTAGCACATACATAACACGCCCTCACCTATCATTATCAAATCTGGGCACTGCCAGAGATATCTAAATTTAGCAGGACAAACAACAGATGGAGAGAAACATCACTCCCCCTCCCCCCACGCCAGGCTCTCGGGGTGTGAGCCATGATCCCTTAAGGGGGAAATTAAAGGTCATAAACAAATTGGTAGCGGAAAACAAGCTTGTGCTAAAGATTCAGAGGAAGGAAGAAAGGAGGGAAGGAGGGAGGGAATCGGGGAGGGAGGAAGAAAGTTATTAAATTACTACTGTATTGTCCTGAGGAAAGACATAAAGGAACTCTGCAGAATTAGAATTCAGATGATACGGAGAAGGCAGACATTGAATGAAGAAAATTGAAATACTGCTTTCCCTTGGAAAATTCTTACCTATTTTGGGAGCTATTTTTATCATGTAAAGGATTAAAATGGCCTCAGGGATAGTAGAGAAGAAAGAAAAATCTGGTTTGTTATTTCAGGGCTTTTATTTTTAAATGTATCCATTCAATCGACAGAAAAGGGAGATTGGTTAGAGAAGTTACTACAGTTTCCCCTCACCGCTTATTTTTCCAGATAGTGTGGAGAATGCAAGGCAATCTTTTTTGCATTTAAAATTTTCCTCTTTTTGAGAAAATCATATTTTGTAAAGTTCTTATCCAATTCCATTCTTTTTATTTTCTTTTGTTTTGGAAAAAAATATTTATAGCAACTTAATATCTTGAAAATTCGTGTAGAAAATGTTGCTATAGTTTGTTATTTATTGTACTTTTCCTATTACTTATGATATTTTATAGTAGTTTCATTCACTACCTTTGGGATTATTGAAGAATGCTCCCTTACTTCCAAATATAATGCTCTACTGTGTCTGTATCACCACTGGCAATTCAAGAAAAAAAAATGATTCAGGCAAACATTAAAAGTGGTTTTAATATAGTGGAAGCATAATTAAGTGGTTATGACTGTACCTCACACATATCTGTGGAAGTTTCTTTGGAATTGTAAATGAATTTAAGAGGAAGTTTATATTCTTTTGTTGATTTAAATAAAATTGATATAACTAATAAATCATAGCTCTTCAAATTGTAATTCTTCAGTAATCTTTGGGTCTTGAGACTGTGATAATCTACACTATAATGGTTATGAAAGACAGTAATTTTTATTAAGTTTGAAGAAATCAATAGAGTGATTAACCTGTGACAGTGGGAGAAAAATCAAATCAAAATTATGACCCTAGCTAATTTTTCACTGATGAGTTTAAGAACTGTAGCCCAAAATAGCAAATTGTTGGGAGGCAGGGAGACTTTCCTTCTCCACAGTCCCATCTACCAACTTTCAGTTCAGCTCAGTTCAGTTACTCAGTCATGTCTGACTCTTTGCGATCCCATGGACTGACGCATTCCAGGCTTCCCTGTCCATCACCAACTCCCAGAGCTTGCTCAAACTCTTGTCCATTGAGTCGGTGCTGCCATCCAACCATCTCATCGTCTGTCGTCCCCTTCTCCTCCTGCTTCTATCTTTCCCACCATCAGGGTCTTTTCCAGTGAGTCAGTTCTTTGCATCAGGTGGCCAAAGTATTGGAGTTTCAGCTTCAGCATCAGTCCTTCCAGTGAACACCCAGGACTGATTTCCTTTAGGATGGACTGGGTGGATCTCCTTGCAGTCCAAGGGACTCTCAAGAGTCGCCTTTCTTTATAGTTAACTCTCACATCCATACATGACCACTGAGAAAACTATAGCTTTGACTAGACGGAACTTTGTTGGCCGTCTAGTCAAAGTAATGTCTCTACCAACTTAAGTACTAAGAATTTATTTATTTTCTTTATATTTTCCATTAGAAACTGGTCATAGTAGGGAGAATATTTGATTTTGAACATTTGTGCATCAACAAAATTCACAAAGTCCATTCGTTTAACACACTCAGTAAATATTAAGAACGTGTGTTGCAGTGGGCACTGTGTCAGAGGAAGCAAGGCAGACGGAGCTCACGCTCGTGGCGCTGGCCCGCTTGGCGGTGAAGACAGACGTGCAGACGGCCAGGCACAATCTCTGGAGAGGCACGGTAAGCGTAGATGGAGCAAGCATCGGGTGTCATGGCATCACTGAGGAAGAGCACCTAACCAGGTTAGGGGGTCCAAGCAAAGCTTCCACGAGGAAGAAATATCTATACTGAGACTTAGAGGGAGATGGGGGAGGTGGGAGGCTAGGAAAACATATTCCAGACATAAGGACTAGCCAGAGATAAAAGAAAGCAAGATACACTGGAAAAAGTAAAAGAAATTTATAGCCAGAGCTTCTGCAGTGGGAGTGGCGAGTGTTGAGGAATTAAGCCAGTGAGGCCCATGGTGGTCAGAACACACACACACACACAAAGCTGGTAAGTCTTGTCATGGAGTTTTGGGCTTTACTGAAGTGTTTAAGCAATAATAAGGAAAAAAATGAAAGAAATTGAAATTTATATAGCATTTACAGAGTATGATTTTCATGCAGTTAATCTCATAATAGCCCCATAAGTTTATCCTTATTTTACAAAAAGGAAAACTGATGCATAGAGAGCTTCTGTGACTTTACCAAGGTCATAAATGATGGAGCCAGGATCAAACCTGGGCCTTCCACCCTGTAGTACCACAGTAGGAGCAGGGAGCAGCATGTGCAAATTTTCATCGCTAAATCTTTACCTCCTATGACTCCCCTGGCTCAGCTGGTAAAGAACCCACCTGCCAGTATCGGAGACACAGGAGACACATGTTCAATCCCTGGGTTGGGAAGATCCCCTGGAGGAGGAAATGGTGACCTACTCCGGTATTCTTACCTAGAAAATCCTATGGACAGAGGAGCCTGGCGGGGCTACAGTCTATGGGGTTGCAAAGAGTCAGACACGGCTGAGAGATAGCACACTCCTACGCCAGTATGCAGTCTGGGTTGAAGGAGCGGATAGTGAAAAATAGGAGCCCCTTTAGAAAGCCAGTGGGTTGATCTGAAAACAGATGCCAGAGACGGAATAGCATTAGTGGCAAAAAGGATGGATGTTTGAGGAACACACAGACTGTAACGCCAGCGAGTCCTGGTGACTGATTGGCTGCATGAAACAAGAGCGATCAAAGGCGGGGCCCTGGCGCCTGGCTGGCCGCCAGACGGCTGGTCTCCTTCCACGAAAAGTGGAACACAGGATGCGAAACTGCTCCTTCCCTCCTTCCTTATTTGCTTTTCATCCCTTCTTTATCACATTTGGGCCTCCCTGATATCTCAGTTGGTAAAGAATCCACCTGCAATGCAGGAGACCCTCGTTCAACTCCTGGTTGGGAAGATCCCCTGGAGAAGGGATAGGCTACCCACTCCAGTATTCTTGGGCTTTCCTTGTGGCTCAGCTGGTAAAGAATCTGCCTGCAATGCGGGAGACCTGGGATAGCCCACCCACGGCAGTTTTCCGGCCTGGAGAATTCCATGGACTGCATAGCCCATGGGGCCGCAAAGAGTCGGACACGACTGAGTGGCTTCCCCTTTCACTTTATCACATTTATGATGTTTATTCTGCAGAGAGGTGACTGAGTTTGGCTTTGAATTTGTTGAATTCTAAGTGCCAGTGAAAGTTCTAAGTGAAGAACTAGCTGAACTCAAGAATTTGGAGCACAGTGAAGACCTATGCGCTGGGAAGTAAGATCCAAAATCAAGCAACACAGACAGGATCGTTTGGCCCGTGGCTGTGAACGAGACCGCCCATGGAAAGCAGACAGAAAACTCAGGGATAAGACTGGGATCTGGACGTTCAAGCACCCAGTGTGAAAAGCTAGAGTGCGATGTTGACCATTATTAACAGCTTCTATTTTATCAGCAGGAGCTTTCAACTCATGGAATGTAAGCTGAGTGGACAGAGCTGGGGAGGGGGAGGAACTGCAGGAGGGTAAACAGGACCCGACAACTTTGGCTCCTGAGGGTACGTGTTATTTTTCCCTTCCCTATTTAAGAATAACTTTCTGTGAGGAAGAATCAAAGGTTAACAGGTTAATATTCAGTAATTCCTAAGCTTATGAGAAAAGAACAAAGAAGTGAGTTTTGAGGAAATCCTTCAAATGACTAAATGTTCACATATAAGGGATATGGGGTCAAAAATGAATTAAGTTTCAATCCCCATTTCAGGGACTTCCCTGGTGGTGTAGTGGTTAGCACTCCATGCTCCCACTGCAGGGGGCATGGGTTTGATCCCTGGTTGGGGAGCTAAGATTGCAAACACTCTGAGGCATGGCCAAAAAAAAAAAAAAAAAATCCCCAATGTACCTCTTAGCGTCTGAGTGACTTTGTGCAGATAACATCACCCTGCCTGCTCAGCCCTTCGACTCTTTGTGACCCCATAGACTGTAGCCCGCCAGGCTCCTCTGCCCACGGTACTTCTCAGTGAAGAATACTGGAGTGGGTTGCCATTTCCTACTCCAGTGATTTTCCCAACCCAGAGACAGAACATGTGTCTCCTGTGTCTCCTTCTTTGGCAGGCAGACTCTTTGCCACTGAGCCACCCGGGAGACCCTTACTATCACCTGACTGAGCCACAGCTCTCTGTGATGCTAATGGCATACTTCTACTACCAATGAAAAGACAAATGAGGTAGTGCGTGCAGAATGCTCAATAATTCGTAATTATTTGTTTTTCTTTTCTTTCCCCTTTTTCAGTGCTACCAACATTTTATTAATTCTGCCTTTCCTGGTATTCAATAGAGTTTTGTCATCATTCTGGAAAAAGAAAACAGGTTTGCCCTCTCAGGAACGCCATACAGGTTTACTGAGGGTCATCATTTGAACCTGGAAGATCAGTAACTTGCAATTGTTTGACTTCATAAAGAAAAAGCATCATTTTTAAGACTTCAGGTGTTGAAGTCTGAGGGAACAGTGGCTTCATCCTCTATGACGGATGCAGGCCTGAGGGAAAGCATCACTCACTGGCTCAGATTATTCATCTGGCAAACAATACGCTCTCCAAGGTTAGACTTGGGTGCTGACATTTTAACAAGAAGGGAGGGAAACGCACTCAGGGACTTTTATGTAACGTCTCCCAATGATCTGATTTTGAGTGCTTAAATGTACCAGTCTATTTAAGGTGCAAGAGAATGGAACAAAGGAATCTGGCATTGTAAGAAAGTTTTTTGCCACAATGATATGACATTTGTTAACAGTCTCTTATTTAGAGAGTGGAAACACAGGCCCTTCTGAATCGATAAACCTAACTCTCTGCTTTTCAAAGAGTCAAGAACACAACTCTCCTTCCATGTCCATGGACCTTGGCAAACAAAAATCTATATATACTTGATAATACGCCTAAGTCTGATCAGCTCATTCAGCTCTGAGTTAAGTTACTAACCACTTAGACAGGTAGATAAGCAGATTGAGAACCGGCTCAGAGTCATGAATTCAGCCTCTATAAAGCTTGAGGGCCTCTGTTTCCACATTCAAAATGAGAGGTGGAGAAGGCAATATTACAAGTTTGCAGGGTTATCGGTCAATGAAACACCAAGGTTATCACATGGGACTTACTGTGACTGGTATAAAGCATTAATAAAAATATTTTGGCACATTTAAGGGTTAACTTGCTGTTACAATGAAAATTATTTTAGGTAAAATAACTCTTGGGGCTTCCCCGGTGGCTCAGACAGTAAAGAATCAGCCTGCCATCCAGGAGACATGGGTTCAGTCCCTGGGTTGGGAAGATCCCCTTGAGGAGGGAAAGGGCTACCCACTCCAGTATTCTTGCCTGGAGAATCCCATGGACAGAGGAGCCTGGCAGGGGGGTCACAAAGAGTTGGACACAACAGAGTAACTAACATACACACACAAAATAACTCTTTATTATGTATATCATATTTCTGGGTAAGTATTTATTTAAAATATTTTGTTAAGATATGTCTATTAGTATTTCTATTAAGTGCACCATATTAGAAATGTTTTATTTCACTTTTCTTAGAGAATATAGGATAAACAGAATGAACTTCCACAGCAGCTTATTCTATATTTTCATGGTGAAAACAGATGGAAATAATAACTAACCCTGAGTGTAAAGCTTGCCCTTTTAACAGAATATGTGAACTCTAAAGCCATCTGAAATCTAAGATTAACTATAGAATGTAAATATTACTCTTACCTTCTTTATGGAAAACACTACTGAATTTTAGGATGATCTATAAAAGTGTCTTATTTGGGATTAAAAATGTTTTATGACACTTTTGTATTTACTTTTTTAGATGCAAATTTACACAGACTAAAATGAACACATGTGAAGTGCATAATTCTAACTAAGGGGTTCAGAACCCAATTCCACCATATGACTGTGGGCAAGTTTTCTATCTTCAAAAATTCTTTGGCGTCAGCTGGGTGTCCTACAATTCAAGTCAATTCTGACACTATGTGGCAGGAGAGAACATCAAATCCCCCAGGTTAGGAGCCCAGTTCTGTAGGATTGCCCCCTCCACCCCAACTTCAGGTGCCAACAGCAAGTCCAAGCGCTTCTGACCCACCAGCTACAGACAGGAAATTCCAACGACCCCACTGTGGGTTTGATTAATTTGCTACAGTGGCTCACAGAACTCAGAGAGACATTTTACTTACTAGATTATTGAGTTATTATAAAAGAATATAACTCAGGAACAGTCAAATGGAAGAGATAAACAGGACAAGGTATGCGGATATTTTTGAGACATATCCATGTTGTAGTATCTATCACTTTGTTCATTTTATTGCTAAGCAACAAGCCATTGAATGGATATACCACATAAAAATGTTTTCTCATGAGTAAAGTGGTTATGAACATTCTTGAATACTCATTATGTGAACGTTTTACTCTGGGATAAATACCTAAAAGTGGGTTTGTAGGGTCACAGAATTGGTGAATGATCTACTTTATAAGAAAGTGCCAACCATTTCAAACTAGTTACATAATTTAACACTCCCTCCAGTAACAGAAGAGGCTCTCAGCTGCTGTGTGCATTTGCCAGCTTCTAGTGATGGTCAGATGGCTTGTTTATTTACTTTAGCCACTTAGAAAGTTCACTGGTGTCTCACTGTGGTTTTTAATTTGTATTTCCCTGATGGTTAATAATATTGAGCATTTTTTCATGCACATATTGGCTAAAATACCTAGTTGCAGTTATTATTGGTTTGTTTGCTTCTTTATTATTGTTTTAGTGTTTCTTCATTTATTCTGAATATATTCGCCTTATGGCATCCAAGGAGATGCATGTTAATTTTCTTAAAAATGTCTGGTGAGAAGTCATGTTTATCAAATTTTTGCTTGGATAGTGTTTCTGTGTCCTAAGAAATATTTGCCTAATCTAAGGTGTAAAGACATATTCTAACGTTTTGTTTATAAAGCTTCTTAGCTTTTGTTCCTATGTTTCAGTCTAAGTTTATCTTCATTTAAATTTTACATTATGAGTGAGGTAGACATTGAAGTCAGAGAAGGCAATGGCAACCCACTCCAGTACTCTTGCCTGGAAAATTCCATGGACGGAGAGGCCTGGTGGGCTGCAGTCCATGGGGTCGCTAGGCGTCGGACACGACTGATGACTTCGCTTTCACTTTCATGCATTGGAGAAGGAAAAGGCAACCCACTCCAGTGTTCTTGCCTGGAGAATCCCAGGGACGGGGAGCCTGGTGGGCTGCCGTCTATGGGGTCCCACAGAGTCGGACACGACTGAAGCGACTTAGCAGCAGCAGCAGACGACGACACTGAAGTTCATCTTTTGTCCCATCAGATCAGATCAGATCAGTCGCTCAGTCGTGTCCGACTCTTTGCGACCCCATGAATCGCAGCACACCAGGCCTCCCTGTCCATCACCAACTCCCAGAGTTCACCCAGACTCACGTCCATCAAGTCAGTGATGCCATCCAGCCATCTCATCCTCTGTCGTCCCCTTCTCCTCTTGCCCCCAATCCCTCCCAGCATATGTTTATGCAATTATTCACTTGTTGAACAGACTTTTTTTTTCCCCATTGAAACATTTTAGTATGCTTCCCCCCCAAGAAACAAAAATCAGTTGACCAAGTACAGGTATGTGTCTATTCTGAATTCTCTACTCAGATCCATAGACTCACTTACCTATGTCTGTGCCAATGCCAGGCTACCTTGATAAATACAGAATAACAGCAAGTCTTAGAGAGCTGAAAAGATTTGTTATTTAAAATGAATATTGTTTCCAAAGTTTAAAAGTGTTGTTTCAAAATAGGTTAAAGCCTAGATCTTCTACATTTCTATATAAATTTTAGAATCTCTTTGCCAAATTAACAAAATCACCCACTGGGATTACAATTAGGTTTGCGTTGATTTTATAGATGCATTTAGCAATTAGCAATATGGAGTCTTACCAAAAAAAAATAGCTATATTTCTTAATTTAGTTCCCCTTAATTTTTTCTCAGCAGCATTTTGTAGTTTTTAATAAAAGGCTCTTGTACATCTTTCATAAAATGTATCCCTATTTTATAAATTTTGATGCTCTTGGAATTGGTAATTAAAAATATCTTCCAACTTTTGGGAAGTATAGAGAAATAAAATTTCTTTTCATATATTGACAACTGGATCTTGCAATCCTGTTCATTTTTCTTATTAGATTTAGCAGTCTTAGAAATATCTATATAAATAATTATTTCATCTGCAAAAGAAGATAATTTTACTTATTTCTAATTTTATAGCTTTTATTTTTCAACTTTATTTTTTTATTTTTGTGAGTATCTGCATATGTATTTATTTATTTTGGCCCTGTTGCACTGGCCAGTGCCTCCACTACAAAGGTGAAAAAAAGGGTTAGGAACAGATATTGCTGCATTGTTCTGTTTTCAGAGGATATTGCTCAGTCTCTACAACTAGATATTGTGGTACTTGTATATACCATAGGTTTCCATCATGAAATCTTACAGAGTTTCACAGATTTTTCTCACAGACTTCCACCATGAAATCTTACAGATTGAGGAAGTCTCTGGTCTTGTTAAGTGTGTCTCCTCACCTACTGTGATGATTCTACAATGGTCCCCTTCTCTGTCAGTGAGCTGAGTTGAATCCATAGGTTCACACGTTTTACTCAGGTTTTTGGTTCTACTCAGTGTGGTGGGGTGGTGGTGAGTCTGACACGTTCCCCTTAATTCTGTAATGGTAGAATTGGAAATACCTTTCCTTCCCTTTGTGTGAAATATAATGCTTATGATTGAACTGATGAACATGTAATATTAAAAATAATAACAACAATAGCAGAACCAACAAGTAATATATGTGGGATCCTCACTAGGTGCTCATATGCATCTCCAATGCGATGCTGATAACAGACCCACCAAGTCTTGCATGGTTAAGTCTCTGTGGAGACACAGAATAAGTATCTTGCTCGAGAAAACATAACTTGGGATGGAATGGTCTGAATTTGAGTTATCTTACCCCAAAGCATACTTGTTCTAACACCGTATAACACTGTTGTTTATTATCTTTGTCACCAAAGCTCCTTACATCTCTCTGCTGCTGAGGTCTGCGGTCAGGGCCGTTCGGCAAACTTCAACAGCTACCTGCTCTGTGTAAGACACTGCTGAGCTATGGAGTTTCTTTCCAAAGATACCTGTGCATCATTGCTGTGTCCCCTTCATTCTCTGAACATTAATTTTGTTTGTCGACAGATTTTGTATCACAATGTCTGCCCCAATTCTGAGTTTGACGGCACAACCTTCATTTTTCAAGCCAAAGCCTTGGCTTAGATAATATGAAATATGTATGGGTATTTTATGCAACTCAGCCATGGTCCTGCATAAGTAGAGGCATTTTATCACAAATATATTGTCTCAGATAGATACAAAGTCTATATATGACAAGCTACACCTCCATTTCACCCTAAGGCTTCTCATCCGTAGAACATAAAAAAAAATCATGATTTTTAATTCAAAGGGGCCTTGAAAAGACTGTCATCTAATTGACAATACATATGAAAGGACATGCTTTCCTAGTGGCTCAGATGGTAAAGAATCCACCTGCAATGCAGGAGACTCGGATTCCATCCCTGGGTCGGGAAGATCCCCTGGAGAAGGAAATGGCAACCCACTCCAGTACTCTTGCCTGGAAAATCCCATGGACAGAGAAGCCTGGTGGGCTACAGTCCATGCCGTTGCAAAGAGTCAGAAATGACTGAAGTGAGTAACACTTTCACTTTCTTTCAGAAAAGGACATATCATCCATGAGGCGCAGATGACTGGAAATCAGCTTGTAAGTGGTTCAGCTAAGCAATTCATCAAATACTCACTGACTACCTGCATTCTTCCTTTTAGTAATGTAACAGATACTTATTGATTCCCTACTACATGCAAAAAACTTGGTACAGCATTGAGAAAAGTAATTATGAAAACTTAAATCTGGTCCCTACTTCCCCCTAGATAACTCAGATCTTGCAAGTACCATGATACAGTCTGTCAGTGTTGATGACAGAGGCAGTGCTGCCATAAAATCACTAACATTTAAGGTGCTTATTAGGCTCCAGGCTTTGATATAATGGCTTGTCTTAGTAAAGCCTCATTTTAATTAATTAATTTAAAACAATATTCTTTTTAAGTGGTTTTGGGATAACTAGGTAACTTTGTGATCAGGAAAAGGGAGGCAAGACAATGGTTTATACTAATGCATAAACTCAAACCCTCAAATGGTGTACATAAGTAGTTACTCTGTCATTTAAAAATTATCAGAAAACCACAGTTCTTTGGAAGAATGATTATAATATGTCTCTCAGATTTGACACCACAGAAGAATATATGAAATGATAACTAGGTCAAATAAAATATTTAAATTTTTATACAACAAAAGATTCAAGATTAAAAGATAATCAGCATGAATGTCAAATAAGAAGTGTTATAAATATCTCAAGTTAAAAATAGAAAAACTTCAAAAATGCAAAAGATGAAAGGTGGAAACAGCTAAGTCACCCAAAAGAAAATGAAAATTATAAAACAGTACACATTGATATTTAAGGGAATAAATACTAACAACAATGGTAATAATAGTAAACTCAGTGTCAGGCACTGGGCAGAACACTTTATTGATGTTAAATTATTTAATGCTAACAATACACATAAGCGTATACATTCTCCTTCCCATTTTACTGATAACAAAACTGAGGAGTAAAGTCTCATTTTAGAGACTGGGAGATTGAAGCTCAAATACAAGCAACTTGCCCAAGGCACCCTCCCTTACAGGACAGAGCCGCGCTAACGCCTGCTTGGGGAGGGGGCGGGATGCGGTCTGGATTCTGTTCTCTTAAACCCTATGCTTTACCATCTTCATAAAGGCATGGTACAGCCGTGCAGGAGACAGGATTGAAAATGTTTCGTTTATAAGCGTGAACCTCCTTGGAGAAGAGTCCTCTCTCTGGAATCTAGATTTGTTTTCCTCCCCTCAGGCTCTCTCCTTTCTCTTTCTTTCACCTGAAAACCATCCGAATGCCTTTCATCACCTTCAAATCCAATCTGCAGCAACTGACCTCCCGGGCCTTTCCCACTCCGACTCCTCAGCTCTGAATGCATCATGCGCACCCTGGACTTAGGTCACCGGGACTCTCTCTGGCCTCCTCAGGCCTAGGGCCCTTTTTCTCCCTGACTACAGTTTCCCCCTCCGCACCCGCCTCTTGGTCCACTAGCCTCCTGATCTCAGCCTGGCTGGTTCTCAGTCACCACCTCTCAGCTCAGAAGGCACCTCCTCAGAGGGTTAAGGCATCAACACATCTTTGGGGGACACAATTCAACCTATCCCTCCCATCCACCAATAGCCCTATTTACAGATAAGAAAACTGAGGATCAGAGAACCTTGCTGAAAACCACACACCCAGCAAGTGGAACAGCTTATATTTGAGTCCAGCCCATCTGAATGGAGAGTCTGCTCTCCCACGAGGCTCATGATTTTGGGGACATCACGTGAAACTGGGTGATTCCGGGCTTCCCAGCTGGCCCTAGTGGTAAAGAACCTGCCTGGCCAGTGCAGGAGATGTAAGAGACCTAGGTTCGATCCCTGGGTCGGGAAGAGCCCCTGGAGGAGGGCATTGCAACCCACCCCAGTATCCTCGCCTGAGAATCCGGTGGACAGAGGAGCATTGTGGGCTACAGTCCACGGGGTCGCAAAGAGTGGGACACAACTGAGGAGACTTAGCACCCAGCACCCACCAGGTGGCACTACTGACAAAGAATGCCCCTGCCAACTGCCAACGCAGAGACTCAAGAGACGCATCTTCCCTGGACTGGGTAGATCCCCTGGAGAAGGAAATGACAACCTACTCCAGTATCCTTCCCTGGGAAATCCCATGGACAGAGGAGCCTGGTGGGCTTCATACAGGTCACGGAGCCTCAAAAAGTTGGACACGACTGAGCACAGCACAAGCGGACATGAAATTGAGCAGGAGGTGGAGAGAAGATACAGCCAGCTTAGCAACATCAGAAAATGGATCGCAGAGCCGGGCAGTCTCAGCCGGGCCACTGTCAGCCTCTAGGGGGCGCCGGGGGCGACGCCAGCCGTTCCTCGTTGCAGTGGCCGAGCGCCTCTCAGGGCCGCGGAGAACAGAACGCGCGGGTAAAACTTACCGCGCCCCCACGTCTTGAAAGCCGTCTGTGGTGCGTACGTTGTCTTTGCTAAGTATGGGTGCTTCTACCACCTGAGGTCAGGGCTCAAAGGTGTGAAAACTCTGCCTGGAACACTTCTATTTAACAAAGTACTGTCTCTCCCAAGACGCCAGTTCCATCTCTCTTTGTAGGCGATCCTTGCACCTCCCTGTTCCATGAGGTCAGCATCGTCGACGCCTCCCACTGGCTCGCCTTGTCCCTTTGTGGCTTCATTCCTGTTGTTGTTCAGTTGCTAAGTCGTGCCCGACTCTTGCGACATCTGCCTTTCCTCCCCGCTTGGAATGTCCCTCCCATTCTCCTTTTTTCTGAGTCTCATTTACCCTGGATAGCTCAAGTCCCCTCTTCTCCAAGGGACTAATTCCTTGATACCGTTCCTCCATGAAATTCTAAAGTATGGTTCATAGCACACAATTTAACATCTCATTAAATATTGTTTTATTTTGTTTTGACAATGTCCTGTGTATAGGTCTTATTTCTCCATTTAGATTTTAAACTTGCAAGCACTGAGATTCTAAACTTCTCTTGATCTCCATGGTATCCAGGACCATAATGGTCACACAAATAATGATTTTTAGAAACACAGGTATTCTCCAGAGCAGGTTTCTCAGAGGAAAAATTCCTTGCAGGTCAGAAATCTAGTGTGTTTAGAGCTCCTTGTTATGCAGATGTTAAAATTATGAAAGGACTTTCTCTGGTATGTTTGCCCTACTCTGCTCTTTATCATGTATTCTGTAAACTAGCAACCAAACTCGGCATAACAAAAACACTGCACATGATAAACTATAATTAAATATAAGAAATAAAAATAGCATGCAGTCCTGGCACCTAGTACAACAATTTTTCCATATAGTTCAAGATGGACATTCTTTTCATACAACAGAATAGGAATAAATGAGACATACTTTTTATAGTTGGCTTTTTCACTTAATATTTCATGAGCATTGAACCATATTAATGAACGTATTAAACATCAAACATTTTAAATAGCTGAATTATATTCCACTTTACGAATGGAGCATCGTTTGTGTTGATCATTAGTTTCACAAATGTGTACCCAACTCTTGCCATGTGGCAGGCACTGTTCTAAGTTCCTGGGGTATGGTCTGAACAAAACAAGCTCTCTGCCCACAAGATGCTTTTGTTCTAAATAAAGGCACAAAGAGGAAGTGTTTCCAGTTCATTTTTCTTATGAAGACTGCTTCACTGATTTTCAAATGGAGTGATCTGCTTTCCAGGGCAATCTGTCCTCAGTGGAAACTAGGCAGTGTCTGGTGGGATTTTCAGCCGCTGGAGGTGGGAGAGTGGATGCCAAGGATGTTGCTGGACATCCTCCAGTACACAGGAGAGCATGCTTCCCCCAAGACAAACCGATTAACTGGTCCAAATGCCAACAATGCCAAGGCTGAAAAGCATGGCTCAACTTTGAGATAATAAATCCCTAGTCAAACAAATACACTTATAATTTGGTCTTATTGTATAGAAGTATGTTTAGTCACTTAATATGTTTAGTCACTTTGCTAAGAACTCCGTTTCGATAACTACCTTTGTCAACTTTTGATATCCAGAGGCTGCTGACTGGAGACTACTCCTAGGGTTTTCCTGGTGACTCAGTGGTTGAGAATCCACCCCCCAACACAGGAGACACGGATTCGATCCCTGATCCAAGATGAGCCCCCGCGCCATAACCACTCAAGTCCTCATGCCCTTGAGTCCATGATTTGCAACAAGAGAAGCCACCCCAATGTGTAGCCCATGCAGCAGTGAAAAACCCAGAACAGCCAAAAAATACATTAATTAAAATACTAAAGAAAAAAAAAAGAGCCTACTCTTTAATTTTGAAAACAAGAATATTAAGCTACAGATTTGCAGGCACCAAAGAATAAATGAGGGAAGGTGAGTGGGCAGAGGGATTTGAGAGAACTCCAGTTCTCTTAGAATTCACTATTGAATTTATTATATGTAGTAGCCTGGGTTGGGATCCTGACAGTGGGATGTGGTTTGAGGATTAAGGTGGGTTAAGTAAAGTTTCATTACAGGAAAAGTAACCCCAGTCCTCTTGCTTCCATTGCTGACTTTTTGGAACTCCTTCAGAAAAGGAACAAGTATTGAACCAAAAGTAAAAATCAATGCTTTAAATTCTGTTCCTTTTTCATGAAGAAAAGGAAGTTGTTTCATGTATATTTTGAAAATATATTTAGTTTTACCTAGAAAGGAGATGAATAATTTACAGAGAACATGGTGAAAATTACACAGATGGCCATCTAACTGTATCTTATAAACACAGATTTGGTGCCAGAGTGAATCATTTATTAATATATAGCTTGGTAGACATATATACCCAAACTTCACCCTGAAAATTTCTTTTGGGGGAGAAGGGGTTGGGAAAAGTTAGAAAGAAAATATTAACACAATCAAGACAAAATTCTAATACAACCTCTCAAATGTACACCTTTGAGGAATTAATAATTGTATATTTTGCTGTCACAAGTGGTAGTTTCTTAAATTGGCTTTAATAATTTTAAAACATTCTGTTGCACACAATTTAGATGTATGCGAATTGTTAAAAGGTGACTGTTATAAACATAGGAAGTGATCATCAAAATTTAATAATGGGCTATACTTGGGTTTAGGAGGAGTTGCTTTAGTATTATATTTGTGTTAAATAAAACAAATTTACAAATGGTGAATCATCCCAGTTAAATATGGACTTAAATATAGAGGATGCGTGAAATTACATATACATAGCCAATTTGAATATTCATAGGGTGAAACAGTCAAGTAACATTCTCTTTTTCCCACTTTCTGCAGTAAAATGTTTATGATGGAGTTGCATGCATATTTAACATACAACAATAAGGTCTTGTTAATTCTTTAAACCTGAAAATTTCAATGTGTACAATGGGAATCTCTAATATTCAACTATACTAAATCCATTTCTCTGTTTCATAGAAAAATCAGAATACACAGTACATTTTATAACTAATAAGAGTGCACGTCTGGCCTACGTCTGGAGTAGGGGACATGGAGGAGTAGGAGGCAGTGAGGAGACTGTGGTCTTACATGGCTTGGGCTTCCCATTGTGGCTTTAACCAAGAGAACAGATCCAGCTGAGCTTAGAACAATATTTTTGAAGAGATCAGGCCCTGGGCCTTTGGAGTTGGACCACTGACTCCAAAACCCTAGACTACCAGAGAACTAACCCTAGGGGGGAATCAAATAGTGAGAACTCACACAAAGGAAACCACCTGAATACAAGACCCAGCACCATCAACCACCAATAGCACCCCGTGCAGGACTACTCATCTAAACACCAAGCAAAACAAAAATACAAACCCAATAATCAGCAGACAGGATTGCCACCTCACTCAGCCTTGCCCATCAGAGGAGAAACAAACAAACAAAAACTCAGCACAAATATCACCCCATAAGAAGCTTACACAAACACTGGACCAACCTTGGAGGGCAGAAACCAAAAGGAAGAAAGGAGTCAACCTTGAAGCCTGGGAAAAGGAGACCTCAAACACAGTTAGTTAAAAAATAATGAAAAGGCAGACAGTTCAGTTCAGTTCAGTTCAGTCACTCAGTCGTGTTCAACTCTTTGCGACCCCATGAATCGCAGCACATCAGGCTTCCCTGTCTATCACCAACTCCCGGAGTTCACTCAGACTCACGTCCATCAAGTCAGTGATGCCATCCAGCCATACTATACAAATGAAGGAACAAGCTAGAAACACAGAAGTCCAAATAAATGAAGTTGAAATAGGCAAACTACCTGAAAAAGAATTCAGAATAATGATAGTAAAGATGATCCAAAACCTAGAAAGCGAAATGGAGAAAATGCAAAAATCAATTAACAAAAACCTAGAAGAATTAAAGAATAAGCATGCAAAGACAAACAACACAATTACTGAAATTAAAAATACTCTGCTACTGCTGCTGCTGCTAAGTCGCTTCAGTCGTGTCCGACTCTGTTCAACCCCAGAGACAGCAGCCTACCAGGCTCTTCTGTCCCTGGGATTCTCCAGGCAAGAACACTGGAGTGGGTTGCCATTTCCTTCTCCAATGCATGAGAGTGAAAAGTGAAAGTGAAGTCACTCAGTCGTGTCCGACTCTTCGCGATCCCATGGACTGCAGCCCACCAGGCTCCTCCATCCCTGGGATTTTCCAAGCAAGAGTACTAGAGTGGGATGTCATTGCTTTCTCCAAAAAATACTCTAGAAGGAATCAATAGAATATCTGAAGCAGAACAAATCAGTGAGCTGGAAGATAAAATGATGGAAATAACTTCTGAAGAGCAGAATAAAGTAAAAAGAATGAAAAGAACTGAGGATAGTCTCAGAGACCTTTGGGACAATATCAAACGCACCACCATTCAAATAATAGGGGTCCCAGAAGAAGAAGAGAAAAGGAAAGCATATGAGAAAGTTTTTGAAGAGATAATAGCTGAAAATTTCCCCAACATGGAAAAGGAAATAGTCAATCAAGTCCAAAAGGCACAAAGAGTCCCATATAGGATAAATCCAAGGAGAAACATGTCAAGACACATACTAATCAAACTAACAAAGGCTAAACATGAAGATAGAATATTAAAAGAAGCAAGGGAGAAGCAACAAGTAACATACAAGGGAAACCCCATACGCTTAACAGCTGATCTTTCAGCAGAAGATCTGCAGGCTAGAAGGGAATGGCAGGATATATTTAAAGTAATGAAAGGGAAACATCTACAACCAAGATTACTGTACCCAGGAAGGATTTCATTCAAAATTGATGGAGAAATAAAAAACTTTTCAGACAAGCAAAAGTTAAGAAAATTCAGTACCAACAAACCAACTTTATAACAAATGTTAAATAGACTTATATAGTCAAGAAATACAAGAGGAGAAAAAAGATCTACAAAATAAACACCAAACAATTAAGAAAATGCCAATAGGAACATATTTATCAATAATTACTTTAAATGTAAATGGATTAAATGCTCCTACCAAAAGACACAGACCGGCTGAATGGACACAAAAATAAGACCCATATATATGCTATCTACAAGAAACCCACTTTAGACCTCAAGACACATATAGACTGAAAGTGAGAGGATGGAAAAATATATTCCATACAAATGGGAAGCAAAAGAAAGCTGGAGTAGCAATCCTCATATCAGACAAAATACACCTTAAAATAAAGAATATTACAAGAGATAAGGAAGGACATTACATAATGATCAAGGGATCAATCCAAGAGGAAGACTTAACAATTATACATATCTATGCATCCCAGGGAGGCCTGGCGTGCTGCGATTCATGGGGTTGCAAAGAGTCAGACACGACTGAGTGACTGAACTGATCTGATCTGATCCGATGCACCCAACATGGGAGGGCCTCAGCACCTAAGTTTCAGCACTAACAGACCTACAAGGAGAAGCTGACGGCAACACAAAGATAGGAGGCAACTCTACACCCCACTCACACCAGTGGACAGGTCATCAAAACAGAACATGAATAAGAAAACACAAGCCTTAAATGATACATTAGATGAGATGGATTTCACTGACATCTTCAGGACATTCCATCCAAATGCAGAAGAATACACCTTCCTCTCAAGTGCACATGGGACATTCTCCAGGATAGACCATATTTTGGGTCACAAATCAAACCTCAGTAAATTTAAGAAAATTGAAATTGTATCAAGCATCTTCTCTGACAACAACACTGTGAGACTAGAGATCAATTACAAAAAAAAATGTAAGAAACACAAACACATGGAGGTTAAACAATACGTTTCTAAATAACCAACAGGTTACTGAACAAATCAGAAGGGAAATAAAAAAAAAATTCTAGAAACAAATGACAATGAAAACACGACAACTCAAAGCCTATGGGATGCAGCAAAAGCAGTTCTAAGAGGGAAGTTTATAGCAATACAACCCTACCTCAAGAAACAAGGAAAACATCGAATAGACAACCTAACTTTACACCTAAAACAACTGGCAAAAGAAGAACAACAAGAAAAAACACACACCCAAATTAGTAGAAGGAAGAAATAATAAAGATCCAAGCAGAAGTAAATCAAAAAGAAATGAAAGAAAAAATAGTAAAGATTAATAAAAATAAAAGCTGGTTCTTTGAGAAAAACAAAATTGGCAAACCTTTAGCCAGACTCATCAAGAAAAAAAGAGAAGAATCAAATCAACAAAATTAGAAATGAAAAAGGAGAAGTTACAACAGACAACGCAGAAATACAAAGGATTATAAGAGACTATTATGAGCAACTATATGGCAATAAAATGGATAACCTGGAAGAAATGGACAGATACTTAGAAAAGTTCAATCTTTCAAAACTGAACCAGGAAGAAATAGAAATTATGAACAACCCAATTACAAGCACTGAAATTGAAGCTGTGATCAAAAATCTCCCAAAAAACAAAAGCCCAGGACCAGATGGCTTCACAGGAGAATTCTATCAAACATTTAGAGAAGAGCTAATGCCTATTCTTCTAAAACTCTTTCAAAAAATTGCAGAGGAAGAAACATTTTCAAACTCATTCTATGAGGCCACCATCACCCTGATACCAAAACCAGATAAAGACAACACAAAAAGAGAAAACTGCAGGCCAATATCACTGATGAACACAGATGCAAAAGTTCTCAACAAAATTTTAGCAAACAAAATTCAGCAACACATCAAAAAGTTCATACACCATGGTCAAGTTAGGTTTATTCCAGGAATGCAAGGATTCTTCAATATATGCAAATCAATCAATGTGATATTCCATATTAACAAACTGAAAGATAAAAACCATATGATCATCTCAATAAATGCAGAAAAAGTCTTTGACAAAATTCAGCACCCATTTATGATTAAATTCTTCCACAAAATGGGCATGGAAGGAACCCATCTCAATGTAGTAAAGGCCATATATGATTAGCCTATAGCAGACGTTATTCTCAATGGTGAAAAATTGGAAGCATTCCCCCTAAGATCAGGAACAAGACAAGGGTATCCACCTTTACCACTATCATTCAACACTGGAAGTCCTAGCTACAGCAATCAGAGAAGAAAAAGAAATAAAAGGAATCCATATTGGAAAAGAAGTAAAGCTCTCACTGTTTGGAGATGACATGATACTGTATATAGAAAACCCTAAAAATAGTATCAGAAAATTACTAGAGCTAATCAGTGAATTTAGCAAAGTTTCAGGATGCAAAATCAATACACAGAAATCACCTGCATTTCTATATATTAACAATGAAAAATCAGAAAGAGAAATTAAAGAATCAATCACATTCACCATTGCAACAAAAAGAATTAAATATCTAGGAATAAACTTACCTAAAGAGACAAAGAACTGTACACAGAAAATTATAAGACACTGATGAAAGAAAGCAAAGATGACATACACAGATGGAGAGAAATTCCATGTTCCTGGGTAGGAAGAATCAATATTGTGAACACGACTACACTACCAAATGCAATCTACAGGTTCAATGTGATCCCTATTGAATTACCAATGGCATTTTTCACAGAACTAGAACAAAAAAATTCACAATTCATTTGGAAACACAAAAGACCCTGAATAGCCAAAGCAGTCTTGAGAAAGAAGAATAGAGCTGGAGGAATCAACCTTCCTGACTTCAGACTACAAAGCTACAGTCATCAAGGCAGTATGGCCCTGGAACAAAAACAGAAATATAGACCAATGGAGCAAGACAGAAAGCCCAGAAATAAACACACACACCTATGGGTACCTTATTTTTGACAAAGGAGGCAAGAATATACAATGGGGCAAAGACAGTCTCTTCAATAAATGGTGCTGGGAAAACCAGACATAGGCAGAACACTCGATGACATAAATCAACGCAAGATCCTCCATGACCCACCTCCTAGAGTAGTGGAAATAAAAACAAAAGTAAACAAGTGGGACCTGATTAAACTTAAAAGTTTTTGCACAGCAAAGGAAACGATAAGCAAGGTGAAAAGACAACCCTCGGAATGAGAGAAAATAATATCAAATGAAACAACTGACAAAGGATTAATTTCCAAAATATACAAGCAGCTCATACAACTCAATACCAGGAAAACAAACAACCCAACCAAAAAGTGGGAAAAAGACCTAAATGGACATTTCTCCAAAGAAGACATACAGATGGCTAACAAACACATAAAAAGATGCTCAACATCACTCATTATTAGGGAAATGCAAATCAAAACCACAATGAGATATCACCTCCCACTGGTCAGAATGGCCATCATCAAAAAGTCTACAAACAATAAATGCTGGAGAGGGTGTGGAGAAAGGGGAATGCTCTTGCACTGTTGGTGGGAATGTAAATTGATACAGCTACTATGGAAGACGGTATGGAGATTCCTTAAGAAACTACGAATAAAACCACCATATGGCCAGGAATCCCACTCCTAGGCATATACCCTGAGGAAACCAGGGTTGAAAAAGACCCATGTATCCCACTGTTCATTGCAGCACTACTTACAATAGCTAGAACATGGAAGCAACCTAGATGCCCATGGACAGACGAATGGATAAAGAAGTTGTGGTACATATGCACAATGGAATATTACTCAGCCATAAAAAGGAATACATTTGAGTTAGTTCTGATGAGGTGGATGAACCTAGAACCTATTATACAGAGTGAAGAAAGTGAGAGAGAGAAAGATAAATATCATATTCTAATGCGTATATATGGAATCTAGAAAAATGGTTCTGAAGAATTTATTGACAGGGCAGCAATGGAAAAACAGACATAGAGAATAGACTTATGGACATGGGGAGAGGGGAGGAGAGGGTGAGATGTATGGAAAAAGTAACATGGAAACTTACCAAAAAAAAAAAAAATCACATACTTATCCTCCAAAATATTCTTGAATATTTGAATATGATTTGTTGTTTGCTATTTGGGGTATGATCCTGGCAAGTTGTCTATATTCTCTAAGACTCATTTTTTTTCTCAAATATGCAAGAAAATAGGAAAGATAATACCAATTATGAAGTTTATTGTATATTTATATAAACTGGAAAAAATAAAATGGCTTAGCATAGTGACTGGTATATTAAGTATAGAGATATTAATGATTCTTTAAGTTATAGGTTATATGAATTAGAGGTACATGAAAAAAAGCCAAAGTGTTAGTCACTCAGTCATGTCCAGCTCTTTGCAATCCCATGAGTTGTAGCCCACCAGGATCCTCTGTCCGTTAAATTGTCCAGGCAAGAATACTGGAGTGGGTTGCCATTTCCTTCTCCAGGGGATCTTCTTGACCCAGGGATAGAACCCGGGTCTCCCACATTGCAGGCAGGTTCTTTACCAGCTGAAGCCCTTAAAGCTACATAAGTTAACATTAATAAACCTTGGAAACCTATGTTGAGTCATAAGAAGGGAAAGAGCAGGGAGAAGGTATGATTGGAGAGGACAACCCAGGATTATTTATTCACATGAGTGATTAAGTGGGGTAGTAGGACCCATAAGTACTTGTTCTTTATAATTTGCTGCATGTCTTTACTAAAAATAAAATTGAACATAAAACTGAGTCCACTCCATATTTACTGATCATCATCAGAAAGCACGGCTCACACTGGCCACTTCTGATGGTTTTGTTTCTACACTGTGCAGCACTTAAGATGTTACCCATACTGCAGTAAGCAAAGTTTTAGCTCAGTAAAACAGTGGATGAAGCTTGGAATATTCTCTATGTATTGGGTTGGGCAGAAAGCTCATTTGGGTTTTCCCACAGCATCTTATGGCAAACTGGGATGAATGTTTTGGCCAACCCAATATTATTCTGTGCGTATTTACTCATTTATTTTTATACCCAACAAGATGGTTTTCTTTGCCATGGTAAGGTTTTCTGCCCTCACTAATCTCTGTAGCCAGGTGCTTATCTGTTTACCTTTTATAGTTCTTCACCATAGCTCATATCAAACAGGGGAAATAGGATGCATTTTTAATACAGCTGGAGAGAATATAGCACTGAGATTTGTTGTCTGTTCACAACAACTGATGCGATGCTTCTGCCATCCCATGCCTATGTTGTGGTTTAGTCCCTAAGTCACGTTTGACTCTTTGGGGACCCCATGGACTGTAACCAGGTTCCTCTATCCATGGGATTTCCCAGATAAGAATACTGGAGTGTGTTGCCATTTCCTTCTCTAGAGGATCTCTAGGGGATATTCCTGACCCAAGGATCAAACCAGCATCTTCTACATTGGCAGGCAGATTCTTTATCACTGAGTCACCAGGGAAGCCCTCCAAGTCTATGAGTTACCTGTAATTCAAATATGCTTGGCATCTTTTAATAGATCTTGTTCATGAGTTTCAGAAAGGTCTGTTTTAGGTTTGCTACTGGTTTAAAAAGCAAGATTTATGTATAGTCTAAGTAAAATGCTCATAATATAAGAAACACTTGACTTTAAGTTAGTATATTTAATCTCTATTTTTTCCTACTCACATCCTCAAATAAATATTTGACTGACAGAGAGTAGGTGTTACCTTCTAATTTGAAAATGAGTTTTAACTTTCAATTGTTGAAAAAAGTATTACCATTCACTCAATAATTAGACATAATTGATGTGAGAATTTAAATGCTACCTTGACACCATATATTTCAAACTGTGTATATTTCACAACTTTAAATGAACTCCTGAGCCCACAGCTACAAGATATATTTTATCAGCTTGTGGTATACTCCTGTAGCAAGCAAATTTAAAAGCCCAATTGCTGATATTCAAAATAAAATTAGAAACCCAAAGCAAAGAATAGGGCAAACCCTATTCTCATTTCTGGATTACACGTGATATTTATTTTTTTCATGCCAGGCACTGACTGTTTATATTGCTTTATTGTCTGTATTTTAATCAGCATCATAATTAAATAGTTAGCAATCAATGCAACACCAAAAGCACAGGCAGTGAAGGCAGTGCTAGACAAATGGGGCTACATACACGAAAAAGCTTCTGCACAGCAGAGAGAACAGTCAACAGAGCAGGAAAGCAACCTGCAGGATGAGAGGAACTATTTGCAAAACATATATTTGATAAAGGATCCATATCCAAGTTATGTAAGGAACTCCAACAACTCAATAGCAAAATTCAAATAATCATTAAAAATGGACAAAGGACTTGTATACACATTCCTTCAAAGAAGAAATACAAATGGCTACTAGTTATAAGATAAGTCACTCAGATTCACTAATCATTAGAGAAATAAAAATCAAGACCACAATTAGATATCACTTCACACCTGTTAGAATGTCTGTTTTTAAAGCCAAACGGAACAAAACACAT
This sequence comes from Bos indicus x Bos taurus, assembly GCF_003369695.1. NCBI lineage: Eukaryota > Metazoa > Chordata > Mammalia > Artiodactyla > Bovidae > Bos > Bos indicus x Bos taurus. The sequence goes on from NC_040088.1 coordinate 813,179, forward strand.
GTTGGTGAGGACATGGAGAAACTGGGGCTCTACACTTGGTGGTGTGTAAAATGGTGCAGTTTCTTTGAAAAACAGTATGGAGATTCCTCAGAAAATTAAAAAGAGAATTACCAGATAATTCAGCAATTCTGCTTCTGGCTATACAACCAAAAGAACTGAAATAAGGTTCTGTAAGAAATATACACAGACCCCTCTTCACTGAAGCATTATTCACAATAGCCAAGATACAGAAACAATCTAAATATTCACCGATGATGAATGGACAAAGGAAAGCTGATATACATACACATACATATATACACACACAGAGACATAGACACACACACACACACACAGAGACATACACACACACACACATAAATACACAGACATAAATACACACACAGACATAGATACACACAGACACACACACAGACACAAATACACAGACACACACACAGACATAGATACACACACACACAGACATAGACACACACAGACACAGATACAAACAGAACACACAAACATAGATACACACACACATAAATACACAGACATAAATGCACACAAACAGACATAGATACACATACACAGACATAAATTCACACAGACACACACACACACATACACACAGACATAAATGCACACACACACACAGACATAAATGCACACACACACAGTGACATCAGTCAACCTTAGAAAAAGAAGGGAATTCTGCCATATATGACAACATGGATAAACCAGAGGACATTATGCAAAGTGAAGTTACCTGGACACAGAGGGACAAATATTGTATGATTCTGCTCATATGAAATCTCAAAAATAGTCAACCTTATAGAAATAGAGTGGAATGGTGGCTCCCAGGATGTAGGGGATGGGGAAATGAAGGAGTCGCTTTCCGAAGGGCATCAGCCTGCAGTCGTTCAGGAGTTAGAGACCGCCGTGCAACCCCGTGTCTGCAGCGAACAGCACTGCACTGCGCGCTGGAGGATTGTTCAGAGGGCTGAGCTCATGTTAAGTGCTCTTACCACAATAAAGCATTAAAATAATCTATAAATCATACCTACCGTTTGTTAAAAATCTCTTATTTCAAACATTCTGTCAGACCCGGTACACGCATCAAAAATGCCTCAATGATGTTTTATGAAATAAATTATCATTTCTATTTTAAAACAAGAATGTGAATTCCAAGAAAGTATGATAAATGTTGCTCTGTCTGACTAATACAGTTTTGCCCATCCCACCCCCAGGTCTCATGCCATCTGCCCAAAGATGGAGATGTTCCTCCCTATGTTGGAATCATTAAAACATCTAGAGGGAGGGATTTTGTAGTCAACACATGTTCAAACTTGGGCCAATTAAATAAATTCTTGTGTATTTTTCTGATTGAAACTAGTGAAGAAGACTTCTATTAGGTTATAGAACTAAATATAAATGAAACTCATATGGACAGCAGTTATATTTGAATTTCAGACAAAGATAAACTCAATATTTCTTCCTGGTGATGGTAAGGGATGCTGTCTTGCGCTGATCTCTATCTGGCCCTGGATGCCAGTAGCACCCACTTTCTTTCAGTTTTGACAAAAAAAATGTCTTCAGACGTTGTCAAATATCTCCTGGGGGTGGTAATTAAGAGGGACAAATTCACCATCTACTGAGAACCACTCAATTCTAATCAAGACGGTCATTTGCTGTTGTATTTGCCAATTATTCAAGCTATGAAAACTAATTTGAATTTGGTTTTTGTAAATTATATCTAAAGGAAATCTTGAGATAGGTAAATGTCAGAGCACTGTGCTAAGGGCGATGGGTGTACACCACAAGGAAAAGAGAAGATTTTACATCAATGTATGTAGTTAGTTAGTTAGTGTTAGTCACTCAGCAATGTCTGACTCTTTGTAACTCCATGGACTGTACCCAGCAGGCTCCTCTGTCCATGGAATTTTCCAGGCAAGAATATTGGAGTGGGTAGCTAATTCCATTCTCCAGAGGATCTTCTCAACTCAGGAATTGAATCCTGGTCTCCTACACTGCAGGCAGATTCTTTACCATCTGAGCCACCAGGGAAGCCCCAATGTATGTATGGGAGAGGGCAAAAGAGAGACCAGGATGCACTGAGTCTTAAGAGTGACGTTTTTTCCAGATTGTTGACCTAGAAACAGATTCACCCAGGTGTGTATCCAGACTATATATTCTGAGTCCAGCTGTGATTGGGAAATGTTTGGTCAAACAAGTAAAGCTGTTTGATTTTTTTTTTTTAGAATAGGATGTTTAGAGAATTTAGGAAGATAGTGTGATTTAATAATCACAAATTTCTCAAAATTTTGGACCAAATATTTTAGCAGCTTCAGTTAACGTCTTTCATGACGTAACATTCTACAGAATTCAAAGTGATGAATGCAATGGTCTGCCAATACAGAAGGCAGGCCAGGCGGGGCAGAGAGAACAAGGTGAAAGATAAAGAGCAGAGAGTCCTCTGAGTGTGGAGATGCAGACAAAGCCTGATCACATGGACACTGAGAGACCCCTCTGTTTACCTGCATTTAGAGAGAACTGGAGAGATACGATGTACCCTGTGTAACAGAGATTTTCCACATTTTCCCCCAAAGGCAACCAGAGAGTTGATAAAACGAATAACCTGATCCTGGATGACTTTGGGAAATCTTTCTGCCCCATGGAAAGTGAAGTAGAGCAGGGTGAGACTGCAGGCAAGGTAACCCCCTAGGATCACAACAGAAGTTGTAAGGGTTTTGAATAATGAGTAGCATTAACAACACATGAGATAGAGTGATTTGAGAAATGTTAGTGCAGAAGACTGTGCACTGGTAATCTGCCATTTTTTGTTGCCATTTTTAACCATTTAGAAGGTCATTTTAATTTCAAAGACTATATACATTTTTCATACCAGTGAGCCAAATTCTGTGCAAAGGTAACAAACAGTGTTCATTCAAAAAACTAAGGTCAGGGCATCCGGTTCCATCCTTTATGGCAAATAGATGGGGAAACAATGGAAACTACGACAGACTTTATTTTCTTGGGCTCCAAAATCACCACAGATGGTGAAGGTAGCCATGAAATGAAAAGACATTTGCTCCGTGGAACAAAAGTTATGACCAACCTAGACAGCATATTAAAAACTTTGCTGATAAAGGTCTGTCTAGTCAAGGCTAAGGTTTTTCCCGTAGTCATATAGGGATGTGAGGCTTGGACTATAAAGAAAGATGACTGCCAAAGAATTGAGGCTTTTGAACTGTGGTGTTTTAGAAGACTCTTGAGAGTCCCTCTGACAGCAAGGAGATCCAACTAGTCCATCCTAAAGGAAATCAGTCCTGATTATTCATTGGAAGGACTGATGCTGAAGTTGAAATTCCAAAACTTTGGCCACCTGATGCGAAGAACCGACTCACTGGAAAAGACCCTGATGCTGGGAAAGACTGAAGGCAGGAGGAAAAGGGGACGACAGAGGATGAGGTTGTTGGATGGTGTTGCCAACTCAGTGGCCATGAATTTGAGCAAGGTTCAGGAGCTGATGATGGACAGGGAAGCCTGGAGTGCTGCAGTCCATGGGGTCACAAAGAGTTGGACATGATTGAGTGACTAAACTGAACTGAACAAACAATGTGGGTGGCTTAGACTCTGGGATCATGAGAAGAAGTATCTTTAAAAAATGTTTCTATGTTGTCACAGAGCAGAAGCTTTGGGTTCCCTGCATCATACAGCTAATTCCCATGGGTTATCTATTTTATGTATGGCAATGTATATGCTTTTTACATATGGTAATGTATATGCCCCACCCATCAACAGAAAATTGGATTTAAGATCTACTGAGCATGGCCCCTCCCATCAGAACAAGAAGCAGTTTCCCCCACAGCCAGCCTCTCCCATCAGATAGCTTCCATAAGCCTCTTATCCTTCTCCATCAGAGGGCAGACAGACTGAAAACCACAATCACAGAAAACTAACCAATCTGATCATATAGACCACAGCCTTATCTAACTCAATGAAACTATGAGCCATGCCGTGTAGGGCCACCCAAGACAGATGGGTCATGGTGGAGAGTTCTGACAAAATGTGGCCCACTGGAGAAGGGAATGGCAAACCACCTCAGTATTCTTGCCTTGAGAACCCCATGAACAGTATTAAAAGGCAAAAAGATAGAACACTGAAAGATGAACTCCCCAGGTCAATAGGTGTCAAATAAGCTACTGGAGAAGAATGGAAACATAGCAGAAAGAATGAAGAGACAGAACCAAAGCAAAACAACACCCAGCTGTGGATGTGACTGGTGATGGAAGTACAGTCCAATGCTGTAAAGAACAATACTGCACAGGAACCTGGACTGTTAAGTCCATGAATCAAGGTAAATTGGAAGTGGTCAAATAGGAGACGGCAAGAGTGAACATTGACATTTTAGGAATCAGTGAACTAAAATGGACTGGAATGGGCATTTAATTCAGATGATCATTACATCTACTACTGTGGGCAAGAATATCTTTGAAGAAATGGAGTAGCCATCATAGTCAACAAAAGAATCCGAAATGCATTAGTACCTGGATGCAATCTCAAGAACAACAGGATGATCTCTGTTCATTTCCAAGGCAAATCACTCAATATCATGGTAACCCAAGTCTGTGTGCCAACCAGCACTGCTGAAGAAGCTGAAGTGGAGTGCCTCTATGAAGATCTATGAGATCTAGAACTAAAACCAAAAAAGATATCCTTGTCATTATAGGGGACTGGAATGCAAAAGTAGGAAGTCAGGAAACACCTGGAGTAACAGGCAAGTTTGGCCTTGGAGTACAGAATGAAGCAGGGAAAAGGCTAATAGAGTCTTGCCAAGAGAATGCACTGGTCATAGCAAACACCCTCTTCCAACAACACAAGAGATGACCCTGTGTGCGGAAATCACCAGATGGTCAATACCAAAATCAGATTGATTATATCCTTTGGAGCCGAAAATGGAGAATCTCTATATAGTCAGCAAAAACAAGACCGGGAGCTGACTGCGGGCTCAGATCATGAAATCCTTATTGTAAAATTCAGACTTAAATTGAAGAAAGTAGGGAAAATCACTAGACCGTTGAACTCTGACCTAAATCAAATCCCTTACGATTATACAGTGGAAGTGGCAAAAAGATTCAAGGGATTAGATCTGATAGACAGAGTGCCAGAAGAACTGTGAACAGAGGTTTGTAACATTGTACAGGAGTCAGTGATCAAGACCATCACCAAGAAAAATAAATGAAAAAAAGGCAAACTGGTTTTCTGAGAAGGCCTCACAAAATAGCTGTGAAAAGAGAAGTGAAAGGCAAAGGAGAAAAGGAAAGATATATACATCTGAATGCAGAGTTCCAAAGAATAGCAAGGAGAGAAAAGAAAGCCTTCCTCAGTGATCAATGCAAAGAAATAGAGGAAAACAATAGAATGGCAAAGACTAGAGATATCTTCAAGAAAATTGGAGATACCAAGGGAAAATTTCATGCAAAGATGGGCACAATAAAGGACAGAAATGGTATGGACCTAACAGAAGAGGATACTAAGAAGAGGTGCCAAGAATACACAGAAGGACAATCCAAAAAAAGATCTTCATGACCCAGATAACCATGACAGTGTGATCACTTACCTAGAGCCAGACATCCTGGAATACTAAGTCAAGTGGACCTTAGGAAGCACCATTATGAACCAAGCTAGTGGAGGTGATGGAATTCCAGCTGAGCTGTTACAAATCCTAAAATATGATGCTGTGAAAGTGCTGCAATCAAAATGCCAGCAAATTTGGAAAACTCAGCAGTGGCCACAGGACTGGAAAAGGTCAGCTTTCATTCCAATCCCTAAGAAAGGCAATGCCAAGTAAGGAATGTTCAAACTTTCACACAATTGCACTCATGTCACATGTCAGCAAAGTAATGTTCAATATCCAAGCTAGGCTTCAACAGTACGTGAAAAGAGAACTTCCAGATGCTCAAGCTGGATTTAGAAAAGGCAGAGGAACCAGAGATCAAGGTGTCAACATCCACTGGATATTAGAAAAAGCAAGAGAATTTCAGAGAAACATCTACTTCTGCTTTATTGACTTTGCCAAAGCCTTTGACTGCGTGGATCACAACAAACTTGTGGGAAATTCTTAAAGAGACGGAAATAAAAGACCACTTTATCAGCCTCCTGAGAAATCTGTATGCAGGTCAAGAAGCAACACTGAAAAACTGGACATGGAACAACAGACTTGTTCCAAATTGGGGAAGGAGTGTATCACGGCTGTATATTGTCACCCTGCTTACTTTTATATGCAGAGTTCATCATGTGAAATGCTGGGCGGGGTGAAGCACAAGCATTTGGAATCAAGTATTTGGAATTCCATCTTGTGGAAGCACAAGTATCTGGAATCAAGATTGCCGGGAGAAATATCAATAACCTCAGATATGCAGATGACACCATCCTTATGGCATAAAGTGAAGAGGAACTAAAGAGCCTCTTGATGAAATTGGAAGAGGAGAGTGAAAAAGCTGGCTTAAAATTCAACATTTAAGAAACGAAGAACATGGCATCCAGTCCCATCACTTCATGGCAAATAGACTGGGAAACAATGGAAACAGTGACAGACTTTATTTTCTTGGGTTAAAACTCACTGCAGATGGTTGACAATGCAGCCATGAAATTAAAAGAAGCTTGCTCTTTGGAAGAAAAGCGATGACCAATCTAGACAGCATATTAAAAAGCGGAGACATTACTTTGTCAACAAAAGTCCGACTAGTCAAAGTTATGGTTTTTTCTGGTGGTCATGTATGGATGTGAGAGTTGGACTATAAAGAAAGCTGAGCGCCAAAGAATTGATGCTTTTGAACTGTGGTGTTAGAGAAGCCTCTTGTGAGTCCTGTGGACTGCAAGGAGATCCAACCAGTCATCCTAAAGGAAATCAGTCCTGCAGATTGATTGGAAGGACTGATGCTGAAGCTGAAACTCCAATATTTTGGCCACCTGATGTGAAGAACTGACTCATTTGAAAAGACCCTGATGCTGGGAAAGATTGAAGGCAGGAGGAGAAGGGGATGACAGAGGATGATATGGTTGGATAGCATCACCGACTCAATGGGCATGGGTTTGGGTGGACTCTGGGAGTTGGTGATGGACAGGGAGGCCTGGTGTGCAGCAGGCCATGGGGTCGCAGAGTCGGACACGCCTGAGCGACTGCACTGAGCTGAATGTTTGTGTTCCAGCGCTGCTCTCTCAAGTCATCCCACTCCCTCTTCCCTCACTGTGGCTACAAGTTTGTTCTTTACGTCTGCATCTCTTTTGCTCTCCTGCAAATAGGATTATCAATGCCATCTTTATAGACTCCATGTATATGGGTTAATACAACCTAGAGGGTTGGGATGGGGAGGGAGGTTTAAGAGGGATGGGACATGTGTATGATTGTGGCTGATTCATATTGATGTATGGCAGAAATCATCACAATATTGTAAAGTAATTATCCTCCAATTAAAAATAATAAAATTAGAAAAATATGTAGCAAAAAAAAAAAACAACAGAAAAAGTTCTAACAGAAAGTGGAGTCTGGTTGCTCACTTCTCAAAAGCCATTAAAGAGGCAAGGCTGATGGGGAGAAAAAAGAAGTGTTTCTAGAAGCCAATTCCACTAGCCCCATGATACAGTCCACTTTATCAATAAGACATACAGATGCTAACACATCCCACCCTGAGGCTCTGAGACGGAGGCTCTGCGTCTCGCTGAGCACCGGGCACAGGTTCTACTGGACTTGTAAGCGGGGAGCCTCCCGCTCTCTCTCCCCCTCTGTGTGTGAGCCGTTGGGGGTGTGACGGGCGCCCCTGGACCCAGACCTTCTGGCTCTTGCCGGGCTTGCTGCCTGCACGCTGAGAGATAAGGACTTGGCCAAGCAGACAGGGCCTCCCTCACTCCTGGCAACATCTGAACCCTCCATGTGGTTATCATCAATCAGCAGGCAGCTGTTTCAGGGACGCCCAGTCGGCAAGGCAAACATCTGAGCTGTGACTGCCCTCCCAAGCATGCTGGACCCAGGGCCCATCAGACAAGAGAACTGCACGCACAGTCTCTGCCCGCTGCTCTGGACCACTCAAACAGCTGCTCCAAGGCTGGCATTGGGCTGGTCACCTGGCAGCCCTGTTGGAGTGCAGAGGAAGATGCAGATTAGAGTCTGTTTGTTCAACACAAAGGGCTTTCTGTGAGAGAACCACAGGGAGGCTGGGGAGGGAGAAGCAGAGCTGGGGATGAATCTGACAAAACATCTTTTCGTGAAACAGGCCAGATGATGTAGACACAGGAGTGTACAAGATGAGCCTAAAGCAAAATGCAAAGAAAAAAAAAAAAGAAAGAAAGGAAAAACAGACAAATAGAAAACATTTGGACCCTGATGGAATGACAGTGAGGCTGTCCAGCTGTGTTCAAGGAATGAGAGAAAAGAACACTGATTCTATAAGCAATGAAGAAATACTTGTTAAGCACATGCCACGTGCCCAGGCACTTGAGGATGAGAAGCAAGGCCTCAACAGTCCAGGGAATTTGCAATCTTCTCAGGCAGATGAGGCAAATCCACGGGAGCAAGGTAGCACAAGCAGTGCTTCCTGGTAGAACCTGAAATTCACTGCATGGGACGCACAGGAAGGGTGGGACCAGATTATCCTAAGCAGGGGACTTTAAGCCTCTCTGCAGATGTAGATGGTACAACACCCCTATTCAGAAGGGAGGAGTCACAGTGCACCCAAACACCGGAATGCTCCAGGATTCAGAGTGCGTGCCCCAGAAGCTTCCAGGAGCTTTTAGAGTTTTCACTGGACGGAGCCAGATAACTGCGGTGGTTAAAATGCAGAGTCCTGAACACCACACTAGAGACTTTAATCTCTTTAAGATCTGGGGCGGGGCTCAGGGAATCTGCAAACATTCCAGGTGTTTCTAAGGCAGCTTTCTCAAGCCTTTACTTGAGAAACACTGCTTTAAAGGTGACAGTGAGCTAAGGGAACTTAGAGCAACATTTTGCGACATTATCAGCCTGTACCCGTTGTGGGGCCTTCTGTGATCTCCCTGGAATCTCCCTGGAATCACACTTGTTAAAAGCTGAATGTTTATGGGCATTATTTTTTGAGTGAGAAAGGTAACATTTCATCATATCCTTCAAAGGTACTGTCCACAACTTTACCCCCAGAACTAATAATCTCTAAAGATGTTTGCTTTCTGGTGTTTATTTATTTAGAAAGTCACTTATTCAATTCCTCCATCCCCATTTAGATCTGGAAATCTCGTCCTACTTAACTTCTGTGATTTTGTCAAGTCCTCTCCAAGAGTGAGCACAACAAATCACTCCAACGTCTGAGCTCTCCAAAACTTGGTATTTACCTACACTACAGGGCTCATCACATTCCACCAGGAGTATTTGTCTAAGCATCTGCTCTGTTTCCCCAGGGGGAACACAAGGTGGCCGACAGCAGGGACCATGTTACTGAATCGCTCCAGATTCTTTGCATAACCACCACCTAACATGTGTCAGAAAGAACTCAATCCATTATCTCTAATAATCGACTGAATGGACATGTGTGCGTGTGCTGAATGTTGAGGAGCTGTGAGTACAGGTAATGTGTTCCTGTTTCTTCTTCCTGCGTGAAGCTGTAATTTAAGAACAGTTTGGTGTTGAAGACAATTCCAGATAAAGAGCTTTCACTAACCCAGCTAAGGTCCTTACATTTTTGAATTTTCAACCAGAATCCTGGCAACTCCAGATCCAATGAAGTGTGGTCCAGGTTTTCAAAGCGTCAGGTGAAACAGAGCCCTTACATCAAATGTGATTCGGTCACAATTACAGCTGTGACCAACCTAGAGAGGTGTTTTTCTGCAAAGGCAAACTAATCCCATCTCATGTTGGGAGAAGCAGTTAAGTCTTAGTGCTCCCAGCCTCAGTTGCTGTCAGACTGAGACCTCTCTGGTTTAAGAAATGACTCCTCGTCATCACTCCTCACGCCTTCCCCAGGCCCTTAAGCCATGTTCCCTGCCACACATCCTGCTTAGATTTCCCTCAAAACACATTAATTTTCAGCTCTGGAAGAAATCTACTTTCCTTCACACAGAGAGCTGTTTGTGGCCAGAGGCTTTTAGCCGATGAGCAAGAACTTAGAACAACTCTTCATCCCCATCTGCCTGTAATCTGAAACTTTCAATCACTCGACCCCGACACCCGAAGACTTCAGCTTGGCAGGAGCAGCGGCTTCAAACCATGTTTGCAGTTAGCTAATACTGAGGCTGTTTGTGAGGCTGACAAGAATAGACTTTGTGGGCATTGCTTCTATTGTGTGCCTTAGATTGAATTCACATCGCTGGCAAGGAAAAAAAAAAAAGATGCCACCTTGGAAGTCTTGGGGGCCCCTTGTGAGAGAGAAGACAGCTGTTCTTCTCCCTGTTGGGAGGAAAACGGCTGTAGCATCTACAGGAAGTCCGTGGGGCAGGACCGTGGAGAAGGCGTTACTCCGGGTGGAACAAACTGGGCTTCTCAGGTGGCGCTAGCTGTAACGAGCCCGCCTGCCAGTGCAGGAGGCGCAAGGACGGGCGCGCCATCCCTGGTCTGGAAAATCCCTGGAGGAGGGCGTGGCAGGCTCTGCAGTGTTCTGTGGTGAACTGGACAGGAGCCCGGCGGGCTGTGGTCCACAGGGTTGCACAGAGGGAGACGGGCCTGAAGCGACTTAGCAGGCGCAGAAGAGACCCGGGAGAAGCCAGTGGCGGCTGAGAGCTGGCGACGGCCCTCAGTCCGGGCAAGACTTGAGTCTTCAACAGGAAGAGTGAACAGCAATACATTAAATAAATGCAAATGTACTCCTAAAGCAGGAGCTACTGACTTTTTGTGTTGGTTTGGGAATTGTTTGGGCAGGTAGCCAAAATGCTTTCGATTGTTAATGTGTCTGGTTTTACTGTTGGTTCTAGTTCTTTAGCCAACAACTGGAGGGGGAGAAGCTTCCTCAGGGTTAGGGCTCTGGGCATGCCCATCCACCCCAGGTTACTGTTCTTTAATTAATTGCTTTCTTCATTTACAAAGCCCACCGCATGTTTACTGAGCACCTGCTCTTTGCGGGTCTTCTGGACCCTGAGGACTGAGCTGAGGTGGAGGAATGAGGGGAGCGTGACCTCACCTCCAAGGAGAGCACCCCGCAGTCAGCAAGGCAGACAGGAAACACGCGAGTGGCCACTGTGCTTCCCGGGGAGAAGGCCAGTCACGGTGGGGGACAGTGACCAGCGCGGTGAGGGGATTTTAGGCGGGGCAGTCAGTGAAGGTTTCTCTTGGCAAAGCTGAGATGTAAACGATAAAAGGCAGCCATGTAATGGCCTAAGGGATAATATTTACAATCTGAGAAAATCACAGCAAATTCAAAGTTTATGAGATCGTCATGAGCTTGAAAACTCTAAGAAGAGCAAGGCTCCCAGTATGGTCAGAGCAGAAAAACCTGGAGAGGAAGCGGTCTGGGCGAGGCTGAGTGTGAGGAGGGAGCTGGGTCACACGGGCATTACAGGTCATCATGACGAGGGGCCTGGGGTGTGCGACGCGTGTAACGAGAAACCACACCAGGGTTTCAGGAGGGAAATCTGCATGGTCAAGTCCGGACCCTTCCTCGTGTTCAGGGGTAACTTCTTTCTGTGTGGTCGGTAAGCCTCTTGCTGCCCCTCTTCCCCTGGAAACACAGACACTTTTGTGATTGCTACAGTGTGGCTTCTCTGGGAGCTATGAGACTTTTGCATTAGGTCCCCAAGGCCACTTTATTAAGAAAACAAAACTGTGTTCAGAAAAACCTCTAGTTCCTCTTGTTTTTCCACCCCAGGCAGGAAGCAAGTCTCACCGCAGAATTCTTCAAACACGTGAATTCGCTGGCTACCTTCAGAGGGAACGTCTTCACCAGCCCCTCCCTCTGCTGGCTCTGAGTCGTCGGTGGTCTCCAGGAGTGCTCGCTGCTGCCCTGCCTTGTCATTTGCTGCTGGAGCCGTTGCCCTGCAACGCACATTAAGTCCTCACTGAGGAAGGCACACTGCTCCTTCTCTGACTGGGCAGGAAACCTGCCGCTGTCTTGCTTCTGTCCTGCAAACTGCCAACAGACGGGTGGCGCAGGCGAGTCCCAAGAACGGCCCAGTATCAGAACAGCAGAGTCCAGTCCCGACGGCCGTGTCCACACGGTGCCGAGACTTTTACACGTACCGGGCATCTGGGCGCCTCCTCCTACTTTGTTGCTGTTACCTGATGATTCTCTCTCTGTGTCTAAAGATGCAAGAAGTGAATTTCAGCCACTGGGAAAAACTGTCCCCTCCCGGCCTCTGCCCCCATCCCCCTCCGGGCCACAGGAAGCGTGGACAGCAGGCTCCTTCTTTCCTCCTCCTCCTCAGAGACGAGGTATGCAGGTCTTTGTCATTAGCATTGCGACCATTAGTAGTGAGAGGGTGGCGCTGCAGAGTGCCTTTCTTAATGGCCGGAATCATTTCCCTTTGATAGTAACTCAGTTACTCTCCCAAGTTATCTTTTTATTGGGAAAAAAAAAAAAAATCCAAGTAGTGGGGTAGGTAGTGGAGGTGATGGAAGATGCATAAACAGGTTCCTTAAAATTTTGAAATTACATTATTTACAATAAAATCCATTCTTCCTTCTGCATTGCCACTGCAAGCTGATTTTATATTTTAATCAGATTCTATTCATCTCTTTATGTGTCACATTTCAAGAACTGTTAGTGTAAAATGTAAGTATGGAAATAAATATCCCTAACTCGGGCCAGTTGCACCTATTTTCTTACCGCTTCCATGTAAGTGGGGATTATCTTCTTTTTACTTAATAGTCTCAATTTCAGAAATGATCTTTTGTGGTAATGCTTTCTCTGGGTTTCCTGTACATCTCTAATGACTCTTTTCACTTACCCTTTTTAGCCTTCGGGGATCCAGCAGAGATTTCATTGGGAACATTTTAACCTTCATTCTGACCCTCACTATTAATGTTTTCCACTGTTTTCTTAAGATTCACAGTCAAAATGACTCTATCCTTCTAGAAGTTGACCTTTTTCTATCTTGATCTTCTTACTTTTTTCATCTATTCAACATTCTTTTCTAGTCAAATGGGACTATACCCCATTCCCAGTATGCTTCTGCCCTCTGGATTCTGTACAGTTTATTATTACTTCCCCGCACTAAAATATTCTCTGTTCCTCCCATACCTAACTTGTGTATTCATAGAATATACCCTTTTTTGCTTAATTCTGTGTGGGTATCCACAGTCATGAAAAATATCATCCTTCTATGAACTTCCACATCCCTTTATCATTCTCATGTCTTTTACTCATGACATTCACTTATATTTTTCATTTGTACGTAACTATATTAGACTAGATGCACCTCAAGGGAAGGAAGATAGTATTGGTCACTGTTGTATTTGAAACACAAGGATGATCAATGACACTAGTCCAATGTATTAGTACCTAGCGCATTAGACTTACTCAACAAGTGTTTGCTGAATTTGAGATGGGTGAATGAATGGTTTAATGAAGAAAGGTCTCAAAATTAAATGTTGCTCAGAAGTGTGTTAGTTGACAAGAAAAAGAGAATGGCGTTGTGGAGAGGCGCAGCTGAGCCTCCTTGCCCTCAAGCCTGCGTCTGAAGCTCCATCATCTCTTTGTGGACATATCAGCACATGATGGTTTTGGTGAAACTACTCTAGCCCAAGTTGAACATCATAAGTAACCCCTTAGCTTCAAGACCAGGCCAAGTCATATTCTCAAATCTTTATAAGGGCTTCCATTAGGATGAAAAAATAGACAGTAATTTTTTTTGTATTCTAAGACTATGTTTTGAGATAAGTTTTAAATTCACAGGACAGTGCAGAGATAGGTACAGAGTCTCCAAATGCTATCAGCGTCATCAAGGAGTTCTGAATGGCTGGGAACTGCCTATAAAGATGGAAATACAGAGATCCAAGGACTAGAGACGGAATTGAAATAAGTGAGTGGGAAGCCGGAAGTGCCCAGAAGAAAGGGCAGTGTGTGGGCGCGGGCGTGGCGAGTCACCAGCCGCTGACTGGCAGCAGAGGCCCACCGCGGCGTCTGAGCACCCCGGGCTCCTCTGGAAAAAGGGCTTTGGCGTCATCAGGATGAAGGCGGTGTCTTCATCCCACTGTCGTTTCCAGAACTATGGTTCTGCTCCTATTTCTAGAATACGGTTGCTCCTGAAAATTGCTCCTTCAATGCAAAGGCTATTGTGGTTGTTGAATGGTTCACTGCTGAATAAATAAACACTCCCCCCTCCACACGTGTTTGTGTCTCTAGTTAAAGAGGTATCTTCTAGGGAAAATTCATCCAAAAGGTTATTTGGCTTTTAAGGTTTCCAAATTTTATTTATTGGAAACAAACCCCAAAGCTTCCTAAATTAACATATTCTCTTCATTTTAAAGGGAAGTTCCTAGTATTCTCTCCTCAGTCTTGAGGGTATTCAAAAGTGAGAGTAGATATTTATGTAGAAACTCCAAAACTAATAAAAGGAAGTTAAATTATTCAGTTTATAAAATGAATAAACATTGTCAAGCTGGTCCTAAATCTATCCACAGGAAATAAGATGAGTCTCTGTATTTTTAAACCATAAAATGTTACATCCGACATATTTTTAAAAACTAAAGAAGACATCACCTCTGGTTCCCTCTCCCTGCTCGCTAGGACACAGACCACGAGGCAGACACACTGAATTCGCTGCCACCGTCCAGTGGTGCTTGCTCACGTAAGCCTGCTTTTGCACACACCACACTCCTGCTTTTGCACACACCGCACTCCTGTCCTGTCTGCTCTCCACCCCCAACCACCTGTTCAGCCAGCTCCCGATGATATTTCAATACATGTGTCAGGAGCAGGCCCACAATGACTCAGAAACGTTTTAAGGGATATGTGAACAATAGCCCTCATCTTAAGATTCGAAAGAAGGATTCTAGTGCAAATGACACGTACATTAAGGAGGGAAATAAGGAGAATCCCTGCAACTGTCAATTTGCAAACGCTTCTCTCGGAGGCAAGCATGAGGAGGCAGGGTGAGAGCGGCAGGCTTTAAACACAGCTCCACGTTTATGGCGGTGAGCTCGCAACAAAGCTGATCTTTCTAAGTTTCTAGAGAAGTAAGGGTGGAAAGAATAAGGCTTCGTTTTCAACTTTCGAATAGGAAACAACAGTGTCTCCCAGCACTGGCTGAAGTCAGATACAGAACACCCTCACGCTACTTGGCAAAGATTAGCTGGAAAATCCTTTCGGGAGAGCCGTGTTGCACATGCATCACTTATCTTAAAATATGTGTGCCTATTAAGTCAATAAATATTCTCCCACCAAGGAATACCAAGGAAATAAATAAATATATACATATTTTATGTACATAAGGATTAATGGGCTTCCCTGGTGGCTCAGTGGGTAAAGCGTCTGCCTGCAATGCAGGAGACCTGGGTTCGATCCCTGGGTCGGGAAGATCCCCTGGAGAAGGAAATGGCAACCCACTCCAGTATGCTTGCCTGGAAAATCCCATGGACTGAGAAGCCTGGTAGGCTACAGTCCACAGGGTCGCAAAGAGTCAGACACGACTGAGCGACTTTCCCTTCTCTTCCCTTCCCTTCAATGATTAATAACAAATGTGAAAATTAGAGGATAGCACACACACTGTTGCTTACTTGCTAAGAGGAGCCCGCCTGTTTTGCAAGCCCGTGGACTGTAAGCTGCCAGGCTCTTCTGTTCATGGGATGTCCCAGGCAAGAATACTGGAGTGAGTTGCCATTTCCTTCTCCAGGGGATCTTTCTGACCCAGGGGTGGAAACTGCATCTCCTGCACTGGCAGGCAGATTCTTTACCACTGAGCCACCAGGGATGATGTTATTTTAAATGGTAGACTATTCATAGCATAATAAGTTACAGAAATATTAATGGATATTGCCTACCCATTAACATCATATATAACAGAAAGAATTTTTAATGACTTAGGAGATGCTTATATATACTCTTCAGTTTAATTTAAAAAAATAATATATTATGATCCAAACTTGAAAATTAAAACCATATCTCTGGGTGCAGAGAATTCAATGATATAAACCATGTTGAACAGTTAGAGGTCATATATTTTTTATTATCTTAATTATTCCTTCCCTCAGTCATATATTTAATTATTCAACAAATGCCCATCGAGCTGCGGCTCTGTCCCAGAGTGCATTAGACATGGGCAATCATCATTAATGAACAAGGAACTCACACTTCAGACTCTCAAAGAACTTAAAATTCTGGAGCAATTTCGGCCCATATTTATTCTCTCAGATGTTCTGCTAAGATTTCCCTGGGGCGTGTCCCATGCTGTAGAGAACTTTTGAGAAGTGATATGTACAGGAATTGGTGGGTTTTTTTGTATCGGTGATTCACCACCACATTCACATCAATTGAAAACTAACTCAAACATCTGAAAAGGTTTTAAATTTATTTATTCATTCCTTCAGCAAATTTATAGTCCCTAGTATATATTAGACTCTATTCTGGGCCAGTGGAAGATACACCATCCTGTGTGTTTGGTGGGCCTTGCATTTAGAACCGTAGATTCTGAACACTTGTCCTCGTATGATATTCTATCTGCAAAATGGGAAATGTAAGAACAAATTCCTGTATTTTCAAAGGGCTACATAGATGTTTGATACTTAGTGCTAAAATACTTTTGCTACCATTTGCAATCACCCTCCAAAGCATAAAAGATGTTAGATATAAATCTAACATGCACAGGGTCTATAAGTTGGAAACTACAAAATGCTAATGAAAGAAATCAATGAAGACTGAGATAGATGGAGACCTTCTGTGTTCACAGGATGGAAGAGTCAACATAGTAAAGACATCAACTCTCCGCAAACTGATCTACAGCTTTAATGCAATTATGGTCAAAAATCCCAGGAGGATTCCTTGCAGATATATTAATAGATAAATTGATTCTAAAATTTATATAGAAGGGCAAAGGAATTAGACTATCAAGATTAATATTGTAAAAGAAGAATAAAGTTGGAGGGATCACACTAAGTTATTTTTAAGACTTGCTGTATAGCTATGCAATCAAGACAACATGGTGTCTGCAAAAGAACAGGTGCGTAGATCAATGACACAGAATTGAGAATTCGGAAGTAGCCCCTCATGAAGTATGATTCTTGCTGCTGCTGCTGCTAAGTCGCTTCAGTCGTGTCCGACTCTGTGCGACCCCGTGGACTGCGGCCCACCAGGCTCCCCTGTCCCTGGGACTCTCCAGGCAAGAACACTGGAGTGGGTTGCCATTTCCTTCTCCAGTGCACGACAGTGAAAAGTGTAAGTGAAGTTGCTCAGTCGTGTGCGACCCCCAGCGACCCCATGGACTGCAGCCCACCAGGCTCCTCCGTCCATGGGATTTTCCAGGCAAGAGTACTGGAGTGGGGTGCCATTTCCTTCTCCAGTGCATGACAGTGAAAAGTGTAAGTGAAGCCGCTCAGTCGTGTCCAACCCTCAGCGACCCCATGGACTGCAGCCGTCCAGGCTCCCCCGTCCCTGGGACTCTCCAGGCAGGAGCACTGGAGCGGGTGCCATCGCATGATTCTTGACCCAGGTGCAAAAGTGACTCAACACTGGAAGCGTAGTCTCTGTCTACTATCCTAGTAGAGTTTTGGATAAAATATTTAGATGATATAAAAATAATTCTGACATTTTTAAAGAAAGTATCTTTCAGTTGAGAGAATTTGTTTTTCTCACTTTCTTTATAACGTTCTCCTTAATTGTCGTTCTTTTAAAAAATGCTAGTTCTACAATTCTCATTGCAAGGAGGACACATTTCTAAAATCTAATCAGAAATGCTCACATCTTCTCTTACCCCCATAGTGATTACAAAGTACTTTAACCTATAACATTCCTCTAATCATGCACAGGGTGTAATTAGCTAATTGAGAGCATTAAGAACATTTTTAAGTAATTGAAGTTGTAGATACTCTGTCGTCCCTGTACCACATTTCTAATATATTTTCATGGGGAATGATATTAATATAAAAAGAGCCAATTACCCACAGACAGAGCTAGAGGGGGAGTCATGCTGCCTTTCTGATTAGCAATCGATTCGGAATGACTAGGGCTATAGGTAAAATAGAGCCAACACATTTGAAAGCGACACAAGAAGCAGATGGAAAAATATCAGAAGGAGAGATGGGGTCCTTACATCTCCAGGCTGGGCTTCTAAGCGTGCAGGACGGGTGGGAAGGCTGTCTGATGCTGAGGATGGCCAGACAGGAGACAGCCCTCATCCTTCTGACTCTTTCTCCAAGCGGACATCACTGCACGTGTGTGTGCCAAGTCGCTTCAGTCGTGTCTGACTCTGCTTAAAGAGCTTAAAGCTCAACATTCAGAAAACGAAGATCATGGCATCTGGTCCCATCACTTCATGGCAAATAGATGGGGAAAGAGTGGAAACTGTCAGACTTTATTTTGTGGGGGTGGGGGGGGGCTTCAAAATAACTGCAGATGGTGACTGCAGCCATGAAATTAAAAGATGCTTTCTCCTTGGAAGAAAAGTTATGACCAACCTAGACAGCATATTAAAAAGCAGAGACATTACTTTGCCAACAAAGGTCCATCTATTTATAGCCATGGTTTTTCCAGTGGTCATGTGTGGTTGTGAGAACTGGACTATAAGGAAAGCTGAGCGCTGAAGAATTGATGCTTTTGAGCTGTGGTGTTGGAGAAGATTCTTGAGAGTTCCTTGGACTGCAAGGAGATCCAACCAGTCCATCCTCAAGGAGATCAGTCCTGAATATTTACTGGAAGGACTGATGCTAAAGCTGAAACTCCAATACTTTGGCCACCTGATGCAAAGACTTGACATTAGAAGAGACCCTGATGCTGGGAAAGATTGAGGGCAGGAAGAGAAGGGGACGACAGAGGATGAGATGGTTGGATGGCATCACCGACTTGATGGGCATGAGTTTGAGCAACTCTGGGAGTTGGACAAGGAAGCCTGGCATGCTGCAGTCTACGGGGTCACAAAGAGTCAGACACGGCTGAGTGACTGAACTGTACATGTTCAAACATCTCATCTTCAAACAACCAGCAAATACAAACACAGGCACCTACTATTGTTTGTGGATCTAAAAATCATTAGGAGAATATGGAGGACTTGTTACCTTCCCTGTCATTCGTCCTCTAGGTTTTAGATCTCATGCCGTCATGGTGTTAAATATCAGCATTAAATAACAACTCAATATACACGTGTACATCAAACTTTTCCCTTTGAACTTTAGGCTCCTTCATCCAACTTGCCTACTCAAATTTCCACTTGTGTACCTAAGAGATATTTAAATCTTTAACAGATCTCAAACTGAATTTATGATTTTCTCCTCCATACCCCTCTTTATATGGCCTTCTCATCTCATAAACGGTTGAGTCTATTCATCCCAGACTTTAGGTCACAATCTTAGAGTCACTGCTGACTCGTGTTTTTCACTGAGCCCATCAGCACAGCAAGTGCACAGCCTGGATTCTGGCTGGTGTCCCTGTGTTTTTATTAGCAACACATCCTTCTACTGCAAAGTGTTCCTGGTTTGGGCCCCCAGTCCAATGTCAAGTAGAGTCTGGCTACCAGAGTCTGGCCACATCTCGCATCTCCACCTCCACTACTTTGGTTCCTGTCACCGTGGTCTTTCATAGCCCTCTGCTTCCACATCCATCCTCTATAATCTGTAACACGGGCTGCCGCACAACTGCCACCAACTAGGTGGCTCAAAACAGAAGCAACATAAGTGTTCCCTCACACTTACGGAATCGGCAAGTCCAAAGTAAGGTGCTGGCAGGGCTGCAGCCCCTCTGACGCTTCCAGGGAAGAGCCTTCATTGCTGTTTCTGCTTCTAGTGGCTTCCAGCAAGCGCTGGTGTCCCTTAGCCTGCAGGTGCATCGTTCTCATTCCTGCCTCATTCTTCACATGGTCTTCATCTCTGCATTCGGATTCCCCTCTTCTTACAGGGATACCAATTATGTTAGATTAAGATTAATCTCGAATGACCTTATCTTGGTTACATCTGCAAAGACCTTATTTCCAGACACTGGGGATTTGGTCTTGAATATGTCTTATTGGGTGACATAGTTCAATGCACAGCTGTGACTCATTTAAAACAGGAGAAGAAGCACATCACGTGTCTGCCTCAAATCCTACAGGGTCTTTCATCTCCGTGAGAATAAATCTCCAGCTCTGATGCTGACCTACACGATCCAGCCCCTGACCACCTCTTTGATCACATCCTTGGCTCACTTTTTCTACCCCAGCCATACTGACTTCCTTATTCTTCCTCAAGGATGTCAAGAATCTGGCTAGTCAGGTCCTCTGATCTTCTTGTTTCTTCTGCCCGGAACTCTCTTCTCCCACATGCCTACCAGACCCACAAATCCACTTTGTTGATGAATGCTTTCATTCCATTTCAGCAAAAACTGAGTTTCCTCATGGCTACATCCCCAGAATATAGAGAGGCCCTAGCAAATGCCATTCATTTAAAAAGCAAGAAACAAACAAATGACAACAACAACAGAAACTGAAGGGATCAAGAGGAAAAGAATCCACATTTATTAACCACTGAGTGCATTACAGATGATCACGTACCTGAGAAAAATGCATTGTCTCATTTAATCCCGAAGCAACACTGAAAGTTGAGTAATATTACCTCTTTTTATGGAGAGTAAGTTGAGATTCAGAAATTTTATAAAACTTTACAAAGAATACATAGCCCACAAGGGACAGTCCAGTTCTGTCCCGGGTTTAACGGACCCTCCAAAGTTGTTCCAAATATAAAACTCTATGCACCAAAGCAGTGGAGCAGGTGACCAAGATTTTGTACAAAAAGTGGGAGAAATGCCACACAAAGAAATGTGAAACCTGGCTTCTACTCCCCTATCTAGCACATGTGAAGGCCATTCTGTTAACTCATTGGCTTCCATTCATTCACATGTCAAATGGATTAAGGATATGTGTG
Source organism: Bos indicus x Bos taurus (assembly GCF_003369695.1). Lineage (NCBI taxonomy): Eukaryota > Metazoa > Chordata > Mammalia > Artiodactyla > Bovidae > Bos > Bos indicus x Bos taurus. The sequence continues at coordinate 834,159 of NC_040088.1, forward strand.
CTTATTTGACACAATTTATTGGGAGGAGTAAGGGCTTCCTAGATGGTAAAGAATCTGCCTGCCAACTCAGGAGACCTAAGAGACATGGGTTCAATCCCTGAGTTGGGTAAATCCCCAGGAAGTAGGCATGGCAACCCACTCCATTATTCTTGCCTGGAGAATCCCAGAGACAGAGGCGCCTGGTGGGCTATAGTCCATGGGGTCACAAAAGAGTCAGACATTACCAAAGTGACTTAGCGTGCATGCAAGCACACACAGGGAGGAGTAAAAGAGGATGCAGATGTTAGAAACACGATGTGTACATAATCTCAAAAAAAACCTCTCCCTAAATTATTTAACTACAAACAGAAGGAAAAATCAACTTTACAACGGAGAAATCTGATGGACACCATCCTAACACTGACACTATATAAACCGATATTAAAGCAGGGATCAATATCGCCATCAGCATTGGCACGCTGCCATGGGCGTCTGAACACGATGCAGAAACAGACGGAATAAGATGCACAGAAAGCATCTACCTTGAATCTGATCATGTGAAAAATCAGAAAACCCCAAATTTAGGGACATTCTACAAAAAACTAGTTTTATACCTTTCAAAAATGTCCGGGTCAGGGCTTTCCTGGTGACTCCATGGTCAAGAATTCACTGTCAAGGCAGAAGACAGGGGTTCCATCCCTGGCCCAGGAAGATCCCACGTGCCCTGGAGCAATGAATCCCGTGTGCCACGGCTATTGTGCCTGCGTTCCAGAGCCCAGGAGCCACAGCTACTGAGCCCACGACTGCTGAAGCCCCCGCTCCGCAGAGCCCATGCTCCACAGAGAAGCCATCGCAAAGAGAAGCCCGCACACCAATAGGGAGGAGCCCCACCTCACTGCGGCCAGAGGAAGCCCAGGCGCAGCAATCAAGACACAGCACAGCCAAAGATAAATGAATAAACAAAAGTTCTTTAAAAATATCCACATCAGAAACAACAGAGAAAAGCAATGCAACTGTTCAGCGATAAAGAATTCCAAAAGGAAGAGAAACTACAGCCAGTGCCTAGGAATAGTGGATGTAACCTGAACCAGCAGGAAAGCAATTTTTTAAAACTAACATCACTGGAGTAATTTCAAAAAAATTAAACAAGCAGTTGATTACATGATAGCATCGTTCCAATGCTAACTTTTCTAATTTGATCATCATAATATAGCTATGTAAAAAAATCCTTGCTTTTAGGACATGCACTCCATAGAATCCAGGGGAAAGGACAGTAGGTTTCAACTTGCCCCATTAAGAGAGATGGACAGAGCCAGGGGGGAAGGCATCGACTACTGGATCGATGTAGGAAAAAGACAGAGGGAAGCTGCTTGTCCTACTCTTGAGATCTGATGAGAGTCTGAAATGATTTCAAAATAACAGCCATGTTTTACATACTTAATTTGAACTTGTTTCAATATAAAAAGAAAATATTCTCCATTGACAAACGTCACCAATGTGGTTTGCACAATTCCGGGAAGAAAGGCAAGATTCTGATAGTCTAAAAATCCAGGAAGTATTTTCTCCGATTTTAAAGAGCTTAACCCATTAAGATGCTTGGTAATTCCACAGAGAGTTCTCAAAAGAGGCTATTTGAACACTTGTGATTGATACATAAGCTGAGATTTCTGACACTTTGCCTAATTAAATAAAGATACAGTAATTATTAATGGACTGTTAACTAATCAAGAAGCAAATGAAGACAATTCAGTTAAATAAGGTATCAGTGAAAGGAAATGGTCCCTGGGAAAATACAGTGATAGGAATTAAGCATCAGAAGGGCAAAACTTAACAAAAGTCACCCAGAACTTGCTGGGGTGTGGAGATGAGTGTGAAGATTACCTGTTTGAATGACAGTCTTCTAAGCAGGTATGTTATGACTCCAAGATGCGTTTATTGAGCAGTAACAGTTATTTGTCACAGCATGTCCTGAGGTAACTAATGCCCTGAGTCTGATTTCATGCTCAACTAATTCCCTACTGGCTTTAGTTTACTTTCTCATATGTACAAGGCGCTGTTCAGTGTAGCTCAAATCTGCTGGTCCAGTAAGAAGTTATATTTTTTACGGACAATGAACAAGCCAGAGTTCCTATGCCTCAGTCTCTACGAGGTGGGTTGGCACAAGTCATTATCCCAGAGACCAAGGGTAACCTACGGCAATAACAAACGAGGTTTTTAGACCTGCAAATCTAAAGGGCAGACTCTGGGCCACCGTCTCTTGTTCTTTCTTTTTTTTAAAGGGCAAAATCACCACGAGGACCAGACAGGAAGGCCATCTCCTCCTTTGTGTCACGCAGTGCGAGACTGGCAGGGCGGGGGCGGGGGCGGGGACGGGGGGTGGGGGGGGAGCGGTGGGGGCGGGGGCGGCGGGGGAGGCTTATTCTGGTTCTGTTTTCTTGTAACAACAATCAGTAGTTTCCTCTGGGAACCTACTCACTTCCCATCTTTATTGCGTGGCTTAGATGGGGATGATGTAACAGCTGATTTCAAACCCAGCCAATTCTATTATCAGCTTCTTCTATTATCAGTTAGATGAGTGGACAGCTTCCCCAGTGCAGTCCAGGGAGCATTCTCTCTCCAACTTTTGCTAAAATCACTGAGTTAAACACAGTCTCTCTTCCTGGGGCTACCTAGAGCTCCTGGTAGGTATTATGCCACAACTTAAGAGCAGCCTGTTTGAGAATGAATCCTGCAAATTCATGACAATATCATTTAGGCACCTGGATATAGCTATGCCAAGATCTTTCAACTACATGAGCCAATGAAATCCTTTTGTTTGCTCATAACTATTCAAATTATATTTCTCTCATTTTTGACCAAGAAATTCCTCTCTTGTGCATACCTTCAAACTCCAACTCTGAAATCAGGATATGCTTGGAAATAAAGTCACTTTATGAAAAATCACATTACCAGCTTCTTTCTTTAAAAATTACATTCTAATTACATTCCAGTTAGCAATTGGTGTTGATTAAAATTATACTGGAGTATGAGTGCACTCCAGATCTTGTAGGACATTCTGAGAGAAGAGGGAAGAGACGCCTCGTGGCTGTTGTGACGCTGTGTGCTCACCACGTCCTACTTCCATCTCCTTCTAAGAGCACGTGTTTGTCCCCATGTGGCAGGGTAGCACGTGACCACGTGAAGACTGGGCACGTGAAGACTTCCTTCCCGGCCCCTGTGCAAGGTAAGGTCATGTGACTATTTCTAGGCCAAAAAAATGTGGGCAGAGTGAGATGTCCTGCTTCTCAGGTTGAGGCATTTAAACCCAATGTATACCTTTGCATTTTGCCTTTCCCTTTGGGAGTAACCATGGAGACCATCAAGCAGACCCATGAGAGAAAAGCATCCTGAATCCTGAGACAAACAGTCCTAGAGTATTGCTCCAACTGTTTATAGGCTGTTCCCATTGCATTAGAATTTCTGCAAAAGTGAAATAAGCTCTCTTACATTACAAAAAGAATCTGTGAATTTATTTGTCATCAAACATAGCTTATCTAGTTTAATCTAATTATTAGGCATGACTTCATAGTGTCCCTTGCAGTTAAGTGAGTGCAATGTGGCAGAAATGATGCATATTGACTTCCAGGGCCTCAAATTTTAAAAGCAGTATGTATGATTCTTCCCTGGTGGTTCAGATGGCAAAGAATCTGCCCGCTATACAGGAGACCAGGGTTCTATCCCTGGGTTGGGAAGATCCCCTGGAAGAGGAAATGACTACCCACTCCAGGATTCTTGCCTGGAGAATTCCACGGACAGAGGAGCCTGGCGGCCTAGAGTTCATGGGGTTGCAAAGAGCCGGACACGACTGAGTGCCTAACACACGCACATGATCCCCACATTCTTCTCTCACTGGCTCAGTGGAGTGGACCCGGTAGATGACCCCAAGCCCCTGAAGATAACAGTACTCTAGGGGAAAGGCCTGGGTCTCTGAATGATTCTAAGAAACAGAGACCCTCCCCTCCAGCACATCCCAACAACCTGTGTTAAACTGACTGCTGAACAATAACTAAACTGATTTGGTGTTATTTGTTTGGCTTGCTAGTGCACAATAAGTGATTAGCTGGAGACTCTTGAGTGTGAGTATACGACGGAAGTTTAAAAGGACTTGAAGCTGTGGAAGCTGTGGCTACGGATGAAATTTACAGAGATTAGGTTTCTCCTAAAATGAAGTCAGAGCTCAATACTGATGACAATGGTGCCTCCTGGGACCCAAATGAATGAAACCTGAGTGACCTCATGCTTTGCATCTGTGGGCACTGTGAGTGCTTAGTTATGGATGAGGATCAATGGTCCCACCTCATTCTTTGCATCTGTGGGCACTGTGAATGCTTAGTTATGGATGAGGATCAATGGTCCCACCTCATGCTTTGCATCTGTGGGCACTGTGAATGCTTAGTTATGGATGAGGATCAATGGTCCCATTGAAATAAAAGAAGACTAGTGAATTCCAAGCAAGGATAACACTAGATTTCATCTCTTGGGTGAGCTCAGTTCAGTTCAGTCACTCAGTTGTGCCTGACTCTTTGCAAGCCCATGGACTGTAGCACTCCAGGGTTCCCTGTCCATCACCAGCTCCCAAAGCATGCTCAAACTCATGTCTACCAAGTCGGTGATGCCATCCAACCATCTCATCCTCTGTCATCCCCTTCTCCTCCCACCGTCAATCTTTCCCAGCATCAGGCTCTTTTCCAGTGAGTCAGTTCTTCACATCAGGTGGCCAAAGAACTGGAGCTTCAGCTTCACATCAGTCCTTCCAATGAATATTCAGGACTGATTTCCTTTAGGATTTACTAGTTTGATCTCCTTGAAGTCCAAGGGACTCTCAATAGTCTTCTCCAACACCACAGTTCAAAGGCATCAATTTTTCAGAGCTCAGCTTTCTTTAAGATCTACCAAACATATCCATAGATGGACATTTGTCAGAAATGTCTCTGCTTTTTAATATGCTGTCTAGGTTTGTCATAGCTCTTTCCTTCTAATGAGCAAGTGTCTTTTAATTTCATCGCTGTCCTCACCATCCTCAGTGATTTTAGAGCCCAAGAAAATGAAGTCTGTCACTGTTTCCACTGTTTCCCCATCTAATTCCCATGAAGTGATGGGACCAGATGCCGTGATCTTAGTTTTCTGAATGTTGAGCTTTAAGCCAACTCTTTACTCTCCTCTTTCTCTTTCATTAGGAGGCTCTTTAGTTCTTCTTCGTTTTTCTGCCATAATGGTGGTGTCATCTGCATATCTGAGGTTATTGATATTTCTCCCTGCAACCTTGATTCCAGCTTGTGTTTCTTCCAGTCCAGTGTTTCTCATGATGTACTCTGCATATAAGTTAAATAAGCAGGGTGACAATATACAGCTTTGACGTACTCCTTTTCCTATTTGGAACCAGTCTGTTGTTCCATATTCAGTTCTAACTGTCGCTTCTTGACCTGCGTACAGATTTCTCAGGAGGCAGGTAAGGTGGTCTGGTATTCCCATCTCTTGAAGAATTTTCCGGTTTGTTGTGATCTGTACAATCAAAGGCTTTAACATAGTGAAGCAGAAGTAGATGTTTTTTTCTGGAATTCTCTTGCTTTTTGGATGATCCAATAGATGTTGGCAATTTTATTTCTGGTTCCTCTGCCATTTCAAAATCTAGTTTCAACATCTGGAAGTTCTCAGTTCATGTAATATTAAAGTCTAGCTTGGAGAATTTTGAGCATTACTTTGCTAGCATGTGAGGTGAGTGCAATTGTGCAGTAGTTTGAGCATTCTTTGGCATTGCCTTTCTTTGAGATCAGAATGAAAACTGACCTTTTCCAGTCCTGTGGCCACTGCTGAGTTCTCCAAATTTGCTGGCATATTGAGTGCAGCACTTTCACAGCATAATCTTCCAGGATTTGAAATAGCTCAGCTGGAATTCCATCACCTCCACTAGCTTTGTTCATAGTGATGCCTCCTAAGGCCCACTTGACTTCACATTCCAGGATGTCTGGCTCTAGGTCAGTGATCACACCATCGTGATTATCTTGGTCGTGAAGATCTTTTTTGTTCAGTTCTTCTGTGTATTCTGGCCACCTCTTCTCAATATCTTCTGCTTCTGTCAGGTCCATACCATTTCTGTCCTTTATTGTGCCCATCTTTGCATGAAATGTTCCCTTGATATCTCTAATATTCTTGAAGAGGTCTCTAGTCTTTCCCACCCAACTGTTTTCCTCTATTGCTTTGCACCGATCACTTAGGAAGGCTTTCTTACGCCTCCTTGCTAGTCTTTGGGGCTCTGATTCAGATGGGGCACCTTTCCTTTTCTGCTTTGTCTTTCACATCTCTTCTTTTCTCAGCTATTTGTGAGGCCTCCTCAGACAGCCATTTTGCCTCATTGCATTTCTTCTTCTGGGGAATGGTTTTGATCACTGCCTCCTGTACAATGTCATGAACCTCTGTCCATAGTTCTTCAGGCACTTGGTCTATCAGATTTAATCCCCTGAATCTATTTGTCACTTCCAGTGTATAATCAAGGGGCTTACCTAGGAATTCAGCTGGTAAAGAATTCACCTGCCAGGCAGGAGACCCCGGTTTGATTTCTATGTTGGGAAGATGTCCTGGAGAAGGGATAGGCTACCCACTCCAATATTTTTCAGATTCCCTGGTGGCTCAGTTGGCAAAGAATCCACCTGCAATGTGGGAGACCTGGGTTCGATCCCTGCGTTGGAAAGATCCCCTGGAGAAGGGAACAGCTACCCGCACCAGTATTCTGGCCTAGAGAATTCCACAGACTATACAGTGCATGGGGCTGCAAAGAGTCGGACACGACTGAGCAACTTTGACCTTTCAATGTATAATCGTAAGGGATTTGATTTAGGTCATACCTGAATGGTCTAGTGGTTTTACCTACTTTCTTCAATTTAAGTCTGAATTTGGCAATAAGGAGTTCATGATCTGAGCCACAGTCAGCTCCTGATCTTGTTTTTGCTGACTGTATAGAGCTTCTCCATTTTTGGCTGCAAAGAATATAATTAATCTGATTTCAGTATTGACCATCGGGTGATGTCTATGTGGAGAGTCATCTCTTATGTTGTCGGAAGAGGGTGTTTGCTATGACAGGTGCATTCTCTTGGCAAAACTGTTAGCCTTTGCCCTGCTTCATTTTGTACTCCAAGGCAAAACTTGCCTGTTACTCCAGGTATGTCTTTACTTCTGCTTTTGCATTCCAGCCCCCTGTAATGAAAAGGACATCTTTTTTGGTTTTAGTTCTAGAAGGTCTCATAGGTCTTCAGAGAGGCATTCAACTTCAGCTTCTTTGGCATCAGTGGTTGGGACGCAGACTTGGATTACTGTGATACTGAATGGTTTGCCTTGGAAACGAACAGACTTCATTCTGTCATTTTTGAGACTGCACTCACATCCTGCATGTCAGACTCTTTTGTTGACCATGATGGCTACTCCATTTATTCCAAGGGATTCTTGCCCACAGTAGTAGATATAATGGTCATCTGAGTTAAATTCACCCATTCCAGTCCTTTTTAGTTCGCTGATCCTGAAAAAGTCGATGTTCACTCTTGCTGTCTCCTGTTTGACCACTTCCAATTTGCCTTGATTCATGGACCTAACATTCCAGGTTCCTATGCAATATTGCTCTTTACAGCATCGGACTTTACTTCCATCACCAGCCACACCCACAGTTGTGCATTGTTTTTGCTTTGGCTCCATCCCTTCATTCTTTCTGGAGTAATTTCTCCACTGATCTCCATAGCATATTGGGCACCTACCAACCTGAGGAGTTCATCTTTCAGTGTCCTATCTTTTTGCCTTTTCATACTGTTCATGGGGTTCTCAAGGCAAGAATACTGAAGTGGTTTGCCATTCCCTTCTCCAGTGGACCACATTCTGTCAGAACGCTCCACCATGACCCGTCCGTCTTGAGTGGCCCTACATGGCATGGCTTATAGTTTCAGTGAGTTAGACAAGGCTGTGGTCCACGTGATCAGTTTGGTTTTCTGTTATTATGGTTTTTATTCTGTCTGCCCTTGATGAATAAGGATAAGGGGTTATCCTGGGTCAGTACTAACTGGTTTATTTGGTTGCCAGGAGCAGTAGTATATTAAAAAAAGGCCAACTGCTATTTAGTCACTAAGTTGTGTCTGACTCTTTTGTGACCCCTTGGACTGCAGCCTGCCGGGCTCCTCTGTCCATGCGATTCTCCAGGCAAGAATACTGGAATGGGTTGCCATGCCCTCCTTCAGGGGATCTTCCCAACCCAGGGATTAAACCCAAGTCTCCTGCATTGCAGGCAGATTCTTTACCAGCTGAGCCACTGGGGAAGCCCAAGAATACTGGAGTGGGTAGCCTATCCCTTCTCCAGGGGAACTTCCCTACCCGGGAATCAAACTGGGGTCTGCTGCATCAGAGATGGATTTTTTACTAGCTGAGCTACCCTGGAAGCCCACTGAGCCTCCAGGAATATATTAGCAGGTCAAAGGAAGTGCTAAATTTCAGTGAAGAAGTGTGAGCTAAACTCTTACCAGTGTCTACCACGGAGAGTGGAGTAGATGATGGAGACACCCTTGATTTAGAACTGACCTTCCTGTTCTGAAGGCCCCCAGAGCCTTGCAAGCACTTCTACACTTGAGGGTCCCCCTCAAATCTTATCATTTGAGAGATAAGATATAAACTGGGCCTCAGGTGGAATTGCTCAGATAAAAGCAGTGGTCAAGCCTGCCCCCACAGCAGAGGGAGGCGTGTCTGAGTCCCCGTGGGGACGTGTGTATGAGAGTGCCAATCCCCCGGGAGGGCGTCCTGCCTGCTTCATCTTCACACCTTCTGCATCTACACATCTCCATCAATAAATGCAAGAAAACGCTCTCGATGAATATTCCTTGAATAAATGAGTGACCAAATTAAGAATAACAGGATAGTCATATGACAATGAGTAGTATAAATTTAAATCTACCTTCACAGATCATACTTGAGAACAATAAAAGATAGATGGCGGGGTGCATAACGCAGAACTGGATGGAAAGCTGTAATGCCTCTTCTGTGACTCTGGGTGAGTCTGTGGCTTGCCCAGGTAAGGAAGGGAAGATCAGGGGCTGCCAGCAAGGTGCCGGGAGCAGCCCAAGAAGCAGAACGCCAGATGTTTCTCCTTGCCCAAGGCGCTGCTGACTGCAGCTGCAGGGCATTTAGTGCAGATAAAGACTGTTTTCTGAGCTCCTGAACCCCAACTGAGAGGCCTCCCTATTCATTCTTGATCAAAAAAATGTGGCTGTAACTCGAGTTTCTGGAGCAGATGACATTTTCTCATCTCTGTCTTCTAACGGGGCTGAGAAAGCTGTTGCCTCTAACGCTGAAACCCAACAGTCAGAATGGCTTCTGCCGTGCTGCTCTCTGATGTGGCAGCAGAAGAGAGAGTGCCTGTGCGCTTGTTGCTGCTTTCATTATTTACCTGCTTGGCCTGGCTTTGTAACTTTGGTTTATCAGACTTGAGAGCAGTAATCGACTTGGAAATTCAGATAGACAAACCTACTTTTGCTTTACTTTAATATAGAATCTTTAGCATCAAAAGGTAGATATTATAAAAGAAAGAGCATTTGTGGCTACCATTTGCAAACCCCAGGAATACCCTGCAGGAGCCACAGGGATCGTCCGTGAGTGTAGCTGCTTGGGCATGTGAAGAGCGTGACCCAGCTTTACAGCTGCATAGACAGATGTGTCTCTAGGCACACCAGATGCGATGTTTTTAAGCTGTACGTTTAGAAAATGCAGTCATTCAGCGGCTGATGTCTTCCTTGCCCTCTTTGAAATGAGATGTTAGGCTGTACTTCTGAAGAGAATTCCCAGAGGAAAGATTCAGAACAAATAAACTATTTATTGGGCTGTTTACGCAAACCGGAGCCCATCTAAATAAGACACTGGCAGTGACTGTGAGTTCACAAAGGACGATGTTTTCCTGAGCAAGATTTCCAACACTCTGGGGTCATGGTAGGAGCAGTGAAAAATGCTGGAAATGGACAGCTGTCAACTGTCAAAGGGCGTCCTCAAGGATGGTTCGATGGCACTTTTTCTGAAAGCATGTTCTCATGTCTACTGTCTCCTTCATAACCTCAGAACACTGTGGAGATCAGCGGGGCAAATGTTATCCCCAGTAACTAGAAAATAAACTCAAGAAGTGAATTTGACTCAAGGACATAGTTCGAGCACCACAGAGTCTATACTTGAATATATTTATCTTGACTTAATACAGTGGTCTGCTCTCTGCTAAAAGACATCACACAGTCTTGTAAGTAAGTGCGAACTTAACAAGAGTCAGCTACACATACCAACAGAACAACAAATGGAAACTCACCAAAACACAACAGTCTACTTTTCTTTAGCTTAAGCTTCTTTCACACATTATGTTATTAATTTATAAGTCTCATAGAAGACTTTGAGGAGGGCATGGCAGTCTACTCCAGTATTCTTGCCTGGAGAATCCCATGAACAGAGAAGCCTGGTAGACTAAAGTCCATGGGGTTGCAAATAGTCAGATATGACTGAAGCAACTTAGCATGCACGCATGCATAAGAGACTTCAGGTGTTATATTGCAAGGAGCCTTCTCCTTGCAGGGCTGACCTTCCCTCAGAACTGACTGACAAGTCAGCTGTTTCAAGGCAGATTTACCCTGGCAAATACCAGTTGCAAAATAGTATTATTATGTAGAGTCGGGAGCTGTTTGGAGTTGTAGTAGGTGATTTTGTTCCAACAGCAGCCCAAACCAGGTTGACAGTAAGTTTAACATGAGAAAAAGAGACTATCCGGGAAAATTGTGATAATGATTTTTGTTTTATAAATATGCACCTGATACTTAAATACCTTATTTTACAAATCACGGGCTTCCCTGCTGGCTCAGCTGGTAAAGAATTCCCTGCAGTGCCGTAGATCTGGGTTCCATCCCTGGGTTGAGAAGGTCCCCTGGAGAAGGGACAGGCTCCCAACTCCAGCATTCTGGCCTGGAGAATTCCATGGACTGTATAGTCCCTGGGGTGGCAAAGAGTTGGACGCGACTGAGTGATGCTATTTTGTCGTCTGGAAAGGCTTGTGGGTAAACTGTTGCTGACCAAAGTTTGAGTTGAATGCCTTCTTTTGTTTTTTATTCCTTTGAATGCAGATGACACCACCTTTATGGCAGAAAGTGAAGAGGAACTAAAAAGCCTCTTGATGAAAGTGAAAGTGGAGAGTGAAAAAGTTGGGTTAAAGCTCAACATTCAGAAAACGAAGATCATGGCATCCATTCCCATCACTTCATGGGAAATAGATGGAGAAACAGTGGAAACAGTGTCAGACTTTATTTTTGGGGGCTCCAAAATCACTGCAGATGGTGACAGCAGCCATGAAATTAAAAGATGCTTACTCCTTGGAAGGAAAGTTATGACCAACCTAGATAGCATATTCAAAAGCAGAGACATTACTTTACCAACAAAGGTCCATCTAGTCAAGGCTATGGTTTTTCCTGTGGTCATGTATGGATGTGAGAGTTGGACTGTGAAGAAATCTGAGCACCGAAGAATTGATGCTTTTGAACTGTGGTGTTGGAGAAGACTCTTGAGAGTCCCTTGGATTGCAAGGAGATCCAACCAGTCCATTCTGAAGGAGATCAGCCCTGGGATTTCTTTGGAGGGAATGATGCTGAAGCTGAAACTCCAGTACTTTGGCCACCTTATGAGAAGAGCTGACTCATTGGAAAAGACTCTGATGCTGGGAGGGTTTGGGGGCAGGAGGAGAAGGGAACAACAGAGGATGAGATGGCTGGATGGCATCACTGATTCGATGGACGTGAGTCTCAGTGAACTCCAGGAGTTGGTGATGGACAGGGAGGCCTGGCATGCTGCAATTCATGGGGTCGCAAAAAGTCGGACACGACTGAGCGACTGAACTGACTGAATTGAATTATGTAAACATTATCTTATTTGTGAGGTTAAAAGTATACTTAGGAAAATAAAAATCTCCGACGGCCGCTAACGATCCAGATTCAGAGACTAGATGTGTTTATTCCGTGAGGATGAACAAACTGCACTCCGGTTTCTTACTATCGTAATGGGTATTTTATGTATAACCTCAGCTTCTTCAGAGTGGATGACTACTTAGTGATCTAACAGGCTGGATTTCTTGACTTTTGAGTTTTAGTCTCTTTTCTGTATAATCAAAAGTGTAATGTACCCATTCAGGAACATACCCAGCTGTGTGTTTATTATGAACTGGTTTTCACATAAAATGAGCAAAGCATGTCAGACTTAAGGTATTTTATCAGAACAATATGTGGATACTGCTTCTTAAACAAAGTTCAATTATTTTTTACATAACTGGAAAGTAGCAGAAAAGTTACCTAAGTTAATAAGTGTCTTAGTGTTTGTATTTTTTTTACAATTAAAATTAATAAATTATATGTATTGACTAAAGTCAATATTATTCTTCAGAAGTATAGAGCATTAATTAACTTTCAATGGAAACCAGTTTAATTTACTTAGTCAATACAGAAAAAAAGTATTTGTGATCTCCTATAATTATTTTTAAACATATATCTAGTTAACTTCCTTCTTGACCAGTGGGTATTACATAAACAAACTTCCCCCAATGTTGACTGATAGTAACTCTTCTAAGGCAAATTTATTATAGCAACTCAGCTTTTAAAGAGTTGCTAAAGAGATTTCTGTGGGTAAATTCTTGAATAGTCACTTCATAAAAAAAGATATATAAATGGCCAATATATAAGTGAAAAAGTACTCAGTATCAACAGTTATTGAAGAAATGTAAGTAAAAACCACAAAGAAAAACCTTTACACCCCCCATTAGAATGGCTAAAACTGATGAGGCTGACAACATCAAGTAGTGGTAAGGATACGGAGCAATCAGAGCTTTCCCATGTTTTATGTAATGCAAATGTGTATTTAAAATAATACCATCACTTTGGAAAAAATTCTGCCAGTTTCTTCTAAAACTATATCAATTCAGTTCAGTCGCTCAGTCGTGTCCGACTCTTTACGACCCCATGAATTGCAGCACGCCAGGCCTCCCTGTCCATCACAAACTCCTGGAGTTTACTCAGACTCACGTCCATCGAGTCAGTGATGCCATCCAGCCATCTCATCCTCTGTCCTCCCCTTCTCCTCCTGCCCCCAAACCCTCCCAGCATCAGAGTCTTTTCCAATGAGTCAACTCTTCACATCAGGTGGCCAAAGTATTGGAGTTTCAGCTTTAGCATCAGCCCTTCCAATGAACACCCAGGACTGATCTCCTTTAGGATGGACTGGTTGGATCTCCTTGCAGTCCAAGGGACTCTCAAGAGTCTTCTCCAACACCACAGTTCAAAAGCATCAATTCTTCGGTGCTCAGATTTCTTCACAGTCCAACTCTCACATCCATACATGACCACTGGAAAAACCATAATAGCCTTGACTAGACAGACCTTTGTTGGTAAAGTAATGTCTCTGCTTTTGAATATGCCATCTAGGTTGGTCATAACTTTCCTTCCAAGGAGTAAGCGTCTTTTAATTTCATGGCTGCTGTCACCATCTGCAGTGATTTTGGAGCCCCCAAAAATAAAGTCTGACACTGTTTCCACTGTTTCTCCATCTATTTCCCATGAAGTGATGGGAACGGATGCCATGATCTTTGTTTTCTGAATGTTGAGCTTTAACCCAACTTTTTCACTCTCCACTTTCACTTTCATCAAGAGGCTTTTTAGTTCCTCTTCACTTTCTGCCTTAAGGGTGGTGTCATCTGCATATCTGAGGTTATTGATATTTCTCCTGGCAATCTTGATTCCAGCTTGTGTTTCTTCCAGTCCAGCATTTCTCATGATGTACTTTGCATATAAGTTAAATAAGCAGGGTGACAATATACAGCCTTGACATACTCCTTTTCCTATTTGGAACCAGTCTGTTGTTCCATGTCCAGTTCTAACTGTTGCTTCCTGACCTGCATACAAATTTCTCAAGAGGCAGGTCAGGTGGTCTGGTATTCCCATCTCTTGAAGAATTGTCCACAGTTTATTGTGATCCACACAGTCAAAGGCTTTAGCATAGTCAATAAAGCAGAAATAGATGTTTTTCTGGAACTCTCTTGCTTTTTCCATGATCCAGCAGATGTTGGCAATTTGATCTCTGGTTCCTCTGCCTTTCCTAAAACCAGCTTGAACATCTGGAAGTTCACGGTTCACATATTGCTGAAGCCTTGCTTGGAGAATTTTGAGCATTACTTTACTAGTGTGTGAGATGAGTGCAATTGTGCAGTAGTTTGAGCATTCTTTGGCATTGCCTTTCTTTGGGATTGGAATGAAAACTGACCTTTTCCAGTCCTGTGGCCACTGCTGAGTTTTCCAAATTTGCTGGTATACTGAGTGCAGCACTTTCACAGCAAACTATATATATACCTATATAATGGACCAATTCAACTGGGTATTTTCCCAAGAGAAATGAAAATATATGCCTAAGAGAAATGAAAAGAGGTATGTACAGAAAGAAATTGTAGCTTATTTACACAATGAAACACTGTCCAGCAATAAAAAGTAATAAACTACTGAAACACTTAATGAATCTTAAAACATGTTGAGTGAAAGACACCTTCCACAAAAGAGTACAAACTATAAGGTGCAATTCATGTGAAATTCAATTTATACAAAATTATAGAACAGGGAAACCAGAGCCCGAGGAGCCTGGTGGGTTCTAGTTCATGGGGTCGCAAAGTCAGACATGACTGAATGCCCCTCACCACACACACACACAGAACAGCTAAAATCTAAGGTCAGGAAAAACAAAAGGACCTAGTTCCAGATGTGGGATTTTCACAAATGTATACATCTGGTCTTCTCTGATGGCTCAGAGGTAAAGAGACACGGGCAATGCTGGAGACAGAGGAGATATAGGTTCAATCCCCGGGTTAGGAAGATCTGCAGGAGGAGAAAATGTAACCTACTCCAGAATTCTTGCCTGAAAAATCTCATGAACAGAGGAGCCTGGTGGGCTACAGTCCATGAGCTCGCAAAAGAGTCAGACATGACTGAGTGGCTCAGCACACAGGATATACTCATCTGGTAACACAAATCCCTATTAGGGTGCACATACAGAATGCTACCATCACCCCGGAAATAAATGGATCCATCTCAGGGAACTAATGCTCGACAAAACAATGATCTTGAAATAACGCACTAAATAGCATTTATTTTGTGTGTGTGTGTTTGTCACTCAGTCGTGTCCAACTCCTTGCACCCCTGTGGACTGCAGCCTCCAGGCTCCTCTGTCCATGGAATCCTCCAGGCAAGAATACTGGAGTGGGTAGCCATTGCCTTCTCCAGGGGATTTTCCCGACCCAGGGATTGAACCCAGGTCTTCAGTATCACAGGCAAATTCTTTACCATCTGAGCCACCAGAGAAGCCCACATTTTATACATATATAATACCAAATTTAAAAGTGTATTTATGACATTATTGACAGAACAGATTTGAGAACCGAAACACCTGGACCTATAACTCTAAGGGGGGGTGGGTGCTGCCAGGTGTGCTAGATACCAAAAGTAGTTCACTAATCCAGCACGTATTATGTTTTGAATGTTTTACAAAGGATATTACAAGAATCAATTAGTCAGTTAATCCTGGTTAAGTAGTAAAAATGGTAAGAGTGGATTTAATGCTTTTCTGAGCTTGCCTTATTTTCTTGGCCCTGGGAGAATGTTAGCAAACAAATTTTCTTTTATTTCATAACCCTTTTAATACCATAACCCTTCATAATATATACTTTACTAATGCAAGTATAATTGAAACATCATCTTTTAAACTAAAATCTCTGAAGCCAGTTATTGACTTCAGTAATCACATAGTCAAGAGTTTTCCACCAGGACACATCTCTGGAGTGCTGTGCAAGTATATGGAGCTGTATTTGCTGTGGCAACAATTAGCAGGCGGCACTGGTGTCTAATAATTCTAGATCCAGGGACGCCAAACGTCCTCCAGTCCTCACACTTGTCTTGAATAGCAAAGTACCATTCAACCCGAAATGCCAATAACACCTTTATATCATCTAACTTATCTCTACATTTTGTTTTTTAGCCACAAGCCTTATATCCCTTTTCTCCTCCATTTACATGAATTTCCTAATCTCAGGACTTAAATACTCTGTATGTTGATGATTCCCAAACTTCATATTTCCAGTCTTGAAATCTTCCTTTAAACCTGACTCTCTGTGATTCAACTGCCTGATGTGACATTGCTCCTTGGGTGTCTCAGAAGCATTCCAAACGTAAAGCATCTGAAGCCAATCCCAAAGCCCTGAGCACACCCGTTACTGTCAGTGAGCCCGCCACCCTAGCACTGGCATCTCCACTGATCAAGCTGTCATACCAGACATTTACAGTCATTTGGAATCTTGCCTTTCCCTCATAACCCACAACCAATTAATCAGCGAGTTCTACTGACGCTTGACCTTTAAAAGCAGGTCCTGAACCCAACCACTCCTCACCTCCGCCGTTCCTATCCACTGGGCACAAGCCGCCATCGCCACACACCTGGGTAACGACGTAGCTGTGTACTCGGCATCCCTAATTTCCACAACCAGAGTGAGACTTTAAAATAAAATCTGCCTAGATCACTTCCCTGTCCCAAATCTACAGTGACGTCCCATTATCCACAGAGTGAAATCCAACCTTGTTATCAGTCTGCGGGATCCTGGGCGCGTGCTCCGTGGGTGCCACTCAGACGCACCTTCCAGCTTCCCTTCCGTGTTCACCGCCTCCCCAGCCACATCGACCTTCCTGCTCCTCCCTGAATCTTCCGAAATCCACTCCTGCTTCCGGGTGCGGGGCCTCCTGGTCTGGACTGCCCTTTTTATTCCGGTCTCACCCCAGGGGCTTCCGTTACCCCCGTATTCACCGCAGCATCCGCTCTCCTCCGCACACACGCGCCTCCTGCTTACCTTCTTACAGCACGCACCGCTCCGTCACAGTATATATTCATCTTGTTTTTCAACGACATGGACCATTTTCAGTCTTTATTGAGGTTATTTCACTATTGCTTCCGTTTCATGTTTTGCTGTCTTGGCCACGAGGCACATGGGATCTTAGTCCCCAGCCAGGGCCTGAACCTGCACCCCCTGCCCTGGAAGAAGTCTTAGCCGCTGGTACGCTGGAGAAGCCCTACCATATTATTAGTTTTTATTTTCTTTATTCAGTTTTGTTTGAATTTTCTCTCTCCATTAGAATGGATATTTAAGAAATCTGGAAATGAGGGGAAAAAACCAAAAACCCAAGAATAGTTTTGGTACCTAATGAGTTTTCTGGTGGGGCTTCCCGGGTGGTATTAGTAGTAAAGAATCTGCCTGCCAGTGCAGGAGACTCAGGAGTGCAGATTTGACCCCTGGGTCGGGAAGACCCCCTGGAGGAGGGCACGGCAGCCCACTCCAGGATTCTTGCCTGGAGAGTCCCATGGACAGAGGAGCCTGGCGGGCTACAGTCCACAGGGTCGCAAAGAGTTAGACAGGACTGAAGTGATTTAGCTTGCACTCATGCAAGCTTCCTGCCCTTTATTGCGTCAGTGGGTAAATAAATAAATGTGACTATATCCCCAAATGTGTCATGTCAGAGTTCCTTAAGGATACTTAAAATATAGATTCTCAGATCTGAGCTCACCTCAACATACATATTGGATCTGATATTTCAGCAAGGTTTGAAACCACTGAAATAGGGTAATGCCCTCCTTGACACTCCCACTATATTTGTAGTGTTCAGATAAGTGGCCGTACTGATGCTGATGTAGCTGTTTCTGTCTTCCTTACAGCTGTTTGCTACTGCGTTCATTTTAAGATAACCATTGCCTTTACTTCTTGACTACAAGATGCGAGATTGTTGGTTCTGCTTTTTAGATTCTGTTAACACACTGCCTTTTGATAAATGACTGCTCTTTACCTATCATAGAGAATTCATCCTGTGGATATTCAATTACCCTGGATGCGTCCTCCTATCTGATGGGGCTGAACTGAATTCCTCCACCTTCATATACTCATTTCTTGCTCTGAGAAAGGCTCAGCAAGTTGATACTCAAAGAAGAAAAGCAAGTATCTTACTCTAACTGAAATCCTCTCTCCCAAGCTCAAAGGGCATTGCTATCTTTCCAGGAACCATAACACAATCTGTGTTAAAGGTGGTTTTGTTAATAAGCTGCATATCTGGCCTATTTTTAAGCCTCTTGGAAAGAATGTAGTGGAACAAAGGGGTTTTCTCAGTCCACTCTAGGCCAGAGAGCACAAATCTCTGGGGATCTTTTATTAGTGAATTCAACAAATTTTCTAACAGTTAAAGCAGGTTTGTCTGCTTTGAGAAACTCTAAGTATTCAGTATTTTATAAAAGCTTCAGGTGGTAATGTTTGCTTCATCTGATATATTCTCATTGCGGAGAAAATTGAGAAGGTTGGAGAGACGAGAACAGCACAGCAATGATGATTGAGACCCCTAACTTGGCTTTTCACTATTCACAAGACAGATCAAATCATCCTTCTTCGAGATCATTGTTGAGGTGAAGTTGGCCACAACATAACCCTCATGAGATCATTACCCCCAGAAAACCTCCAGGTAGGTGTGGTCAGGTTTAGCAAATAAAAATGCAGGATGCATGCTTACATATGAATTTCAGGCAAATATCAAATGAATTTTTTAGTATAACCACACACTGTGAAATATGTGGAACATCAGTTCAGTCACTCAGTCGTGGTGGACTCTGCGACACCATGGACTCAGCACATCAGGCTTCCCTGTCCTCCACTAACTCCCGGAGCTTGCTCAAACTCATGTCCATCGAGTTGGTGATGCCATCCAACCATCTCATCCTCTGTCGTCCCCTTCTCCTCCCACCTTCAATCTTTCCCAGCATCAGGGTCTTTTCCAACAAGTCAGTACTTCGCGTCAGGTGGCCAAAGGATTGTAATTTCAGCTTCAACATCAGTCCTTCCAATGCATATTGAGGACTGATTTCCTTTAGGATTGACTGGTTTGATCTCCTTGCAGTCCAAGGGACTCTCAAGAGTCTTCTCCAACACCACAGTTCAAAAGCATCAATTCTTCGGTGCTCAGCTTTCTTTATAGTCCAACTCTCACATCCATACATGACCACTGGAAAAACCATAGCCTTGACTAGACGGACCTTTGTTGACAAAGTAATGTCTCTGCTTTTTAATATGCTCTCTAGGTTGGTCATAACTTTCCTTCCAAGGAGTAAGTGTCTTTTAATTTCATGGCTGCAATCACCATCTGAAGTGATTTTGGAGTCGCAAAAATAGAGTCAGCCACTGTTTCCACTCTTTCCCCATCATTTGCCATGAAGCAATGGGACTGGATATCATAATCTTCATTTTGTCAATGTTTAGTTTTAGGTCAGTTTTTTTTACTTTCACTTTCATGAAGAGGCTTTTGAGTTCCTCTTCACTTTCTGCCATAAGGGTGGTGTCATCTGCATATCTGAGGTTATTGATATTTCTCCCTGCAATCTTGATTCCAGCTTGAGCTTCATCCAGCCCAGCATTTCTCATGATGTACTCTGCCTATAAGTTAAATAAGCAGGGTGACAATATACAGCCTTGACGTACTCCTTTTCCTATTTGGAAACAGTCTGTTGTTCCATGTCCAGTTCTAACTGTTGCTTCTTGACGGGCATACAGATTTCTCAGGAGGCAGGTAAGGTAGTCTGGTATTTCCATCTCTTTAAGAATTTTCCACAGTCTGTTGAGATCCACACAGTCAAAGGCTTTGGCATAGTCAATAAAGCAGAAACAGATGTTTTTCTGGAACTCTCTTGCTTTTTCTATGATCCAACAGATGTTGGCAATTTGATCTGTGGTTCCTCTTTTTCTAAATCCAGCTTGAACATCTGGAAGTTCTCGGATCACGTACTGTTGAAGCCTGGCTTAGAGAATTTTGAGCATTACTTTGCTAGCATGTGAAATGAATGCACTTGCGTGGTAGTTTGAACAATGTTTGGCGTTGCCCTTCTTTGGGACTGGAATGAAAACTGAACTTTTCCAGTCCTGTGGTCACTGCTGAGTTTTCCAAATTTGCTGGCATATTGAGTGAAGCGCTTTCACAGCATCATCTTTTACGATTTGAAATAATTCAACTGGAATTCCATCACCTCCACTAGCTTTGTTCGTAGTGATGCTTCCTAAGGCCCACTTGACTTCGCATTCCAGCATGTCTGGCTCTAGGTGAGTGATCACAACATCGTGGTTACCTGGGTCATTGATGTCTTTTTTGTACAGTTCTGTGTGTTCTTGCACCTCTTCTCGACCCCGTCTGCTCCGGTCAGGCCCATGCCGTTTCTGCCCGTCATCGAGCCCATCTTCACATGAAACGTTCCCTTGGTATCTCATGTGGTTGAAGAGATCTCTAGTCTTTCCCATTGCATCAGTTTCCTGTTTCTTTGCGTTGACCACTGAGGAAGGCTTTCTTATCTCTCCTTGCTATTCTCCAGAACTCTGCATTCACGTGGGTATATCCTTCCTCTTCTCCTTTGCCTTTCACTTGTCTGTTTTTCACAGCTATTTGTGAGGCCTCCTCAGACAGCCATTTTACCTCTCACATTTCTTTTTCTTGGGGACCGTTTTGATCACCATCTCCTGTACAAACCTTCACCCAGTATTGTAGGAGCCTGTTTTAAGTTCCCAAATTGACCTCAGTAAAACACACTCAGGGTTAGGGCTATGAGGAGCAATCAAGAGACCCATGGCTCAAAATTTAAGGAGACACTCACTCCCAGGGCCACTCAATTACAGAGTCACCATTTGCACAGCTCTGAGAGTAAGTTCTTCCTTAAATTTAGCATCCTAATCAGCCTCGCCTCAGTCTAGCCCAGGTCTGGACGCAGGTTTGTGACCCTTTTCCATTGTCTGCTTTGTACTCAAAGGACTGAGGTGAAGAAGAGTGAGGGCCGCCTTACTGCAGTTCTTCCTGGAAGCCTTTTAACGGAATTCTGCTGTCTACACGGGGGTGCACATTGCTCCACGCATTGTTATAAGAATGAGAAGGGGCCACGTTTTCCAAAACACTCTCTCGAAGAACCCGTTACGTACAGCACAGTCACCTCAGAACTGAGAGAAAAGAACAACAGTAAGTCACAGGAGATATTGCCCCCCTGGTAGCTTATATTCTAGTGAAGAAGATAACTGAACACTTAAAGTGACACTTGAAAGGCTGATACGGACAGGAGATCATGGCCCTCTTATAGCCTACATTCTAACGAAGAGGACAACTGGACACTTGAAGTGACATCTAAAAGGCTGATATGGTTTAGACTGATGGGCTTGACAGTCGGGGTGGGGACGGTATTTGACTGTGTCATAAAAATCTCAAAAAAGAGGGGCTTAGGCCCTCAAATAAAAGTAGGAGTAAAGGCAGTGAGAGGGAGAGATTTTAAGAAAGAGCGTTTCCAGGTGGCAGGTCAGCAGGGGCAGGGCGTGCACTGGTATTAGACAGAGGGGCCTGAGAAAGCTATCACTCATACATTTTTCGGTTTTACTCAAAATGAAAAGTGTGGTGACTTAGCAGCAGCAGCAGCAGGCTCTACAGAGTGAGTCAAGAAACAGTAGAGGAAGAAAGAAGGCCATTAGTTACTTCCGCTCCCATTACAAACGCTGTTCCAGCTCTGCCCCGTGTCATCTTTAAGGTGGGGTCTGAAGTCGTTAGGCATGTCACCTCCAAGAGAAATTTCTTCATCATAAAAGCTTCAATTCTGGCTTATCCTATCTAACTTTAGGATTCAATTTCCCCTGGCCATTCAGCGTTCATTGACAAGAACCACCCCCCCCCAAATCCCACAAAAGCACAAACAAAATGTCCAAACTGAGACTCCACACAAAGAAGAGAAAAGAAGCGTCTGTACATCCACATCGTCTTCCCTTACGTTGTTGTCTTTCACTGCAGACTGTGCTCTGTGATGGCTTTTGCAGACATCAGTTTGAGTTTTAGGAGAGAAGAAATAAGATGGTAAGTAC
The DNA here is from genome assembly GCF_003369695.1 of Bos indicus x Bos taurus. Taxonomy (NCBI): domain Eukaryota; kingdom Metazoa; phylum Chordata; class Mammalia; order Artiodactyla; family Bovidae; genus Bos; species Bos indicus x Bos taurus. Next base: position 856,150 of record NC_040088.1, read on the forward strand.
TAAGTCAAAAGGTGAATCATGATCCCAGGCTGGATATGATTTCTTTCCCAGACAGATGCTGCAAAAGAGGCTTGGGAAAGACATTATTTTTATCATGATCTGTTTGGTTGTCTGACACTCAACTTGCAACATGGAGGTTTATGTCTTCCCCAACAACTTTCAACACCAGCAGGCTGTCTAAGAATTCAACTCAATTGTGACACTGTCTACCCAGAGATAGCATCTGATTGTACAGGTTAAAGGCTCAGTCCTACAGGATTGCAGCCTCCCTTGCTCACACTTCAGAGGCCAGCGGCAGACCCAGACTGCTACCTGTGCTTCTCATCAATCAGCTACAGATTAGAGGTTCTCTAACTCAGAACGCCAGTCACAAGCCCAGGCTGTTACCTCAACTTCTGACCAGCTGGTTATAAAGCAGATGATCCCCAAGACCACGCCTTGGGTTCTATTAATCTGTTAAAATGACTCAGAGAAATGTTTTAAAAGAGTATAATTCAGAAACAACCAGAAGGAGAGCTATACAGAGTTTTAGGAGCCCTACGTCAAAAATGGGTTGAAGAGCAAATATATATCTCATATTATACATCACAACATCACACGATCACATCCGATTCTACATTATCTGACTCCAAAGCAGAGACGTTACTTTGCCAACAAAGGTCCGTCTAGTCAAGGCTATGGTTTTTCCAGTGGTCGTGTATGGATGTGAGAGTTGGACTGTGAAGAAAGCTGAGCACCGAAGAATTGATGCTTTTGAACTGTGGTGTTGGAGAAGACTCTTAAGAGTCCCTTAAACTGCAAGGAGATCCAACCAGTCCATCCTAAAGGAGATCAGTCGTGAATATTCATTGGAAGGACTGATGCTGAAGTTGAAACTCCAATCCTTTGGCCACGTGATGCAAAGAACTGACTCACTGGAGAAGACCCTGATGCTAGGAAAGATTGAAGGTGAGAGGAGATGGGGACGACAGAGGATGAGATGGTTGGATGGCATCACTGACTCGATGGACATGAGTCTGAGTGAACTCTGGGAGTTGGTGATGGACAGGGAGGCCTGGCGTGCTGCGATTCATGGGGTCGTAAAGAGTCAGACACGACTGAGCAACTGAACTGAGCTGAGCTGAAAGCACTAGAGGCGCACGATGGAAAGGTGCATTTTCACAGCAGAATTATTACAGGGAAATAAAGAAAACGAACGAAGATAAATGACAGGAAAAAAACCTGAACTCCTAAGGAGAGATTTGAGAGATAATAGCGGAGAGAAAAGAAACGGAAATTAAGGACTCTGGCCGGTTATGAATAAAAATGTAGTTCTTTGAAAAGATCATTCTAGTGATTGTCAGTCTAGCAATCTACACGAAACCAGTAAGGAAACACATGAAATTGAGCACATTAGCATGAGAATAATAGCAGTTTATTGGTGAATACATACTTATGTATATAGTATGAGAAGTAACATTGGTATTTGGGGAAAAATGAGAAAAATAATGATATGGAGAGATATCGGAGTGTGAAAGATTCTGTGTGTGACATAGGTTTGAAAGTGAAAGTGTTACTTGCTCAGTCGTGTCCAACTCTTTGCGACCTCATGAATCGTAGCCTGCCAGGTTCCCCCGTCCATGGGATTCTCCAGGTGGGAATACTGAAGTAGCTTGCCATTCCCTTCTCCGGGGGATCTTCCCAAACCAAAGACTGAACCCAAGACTCCTGCCAATGACACCTTGATTTCAGACTTCTGTCCTCCAGGACTATGAGAAAAAAGACGGATGTTGTTTTCAGCCACCCAGTTTGTGGAATTTATTACGGCAGCCACGGGAAGCTAATATCATATGCTCTGTTAAATTTCTCTGATCATCAAGACAAACCCGAAGAATTTTTATATTTATATGATAGTAATGTATTAAGCAGGAAGAAGGCCTGATGATCTTGGTACACCTGTGAAAATAAGAGCAAGCTCTCTTGAAGGCTCAGGGGGAGTTTGGTGAAGAGAATCCGTTTCTACCAGCTCCTGTTGCTATCTGCTCTGGTCACTGAGTCCTCTCCTGAGGTTAAAGACACCAAAATGAGAAAAACCACGTAACTAAGGAATAAACACTAATCTGGAGCAAAACAACATGTGAGCCAGTCAGGCTCCATTTGGCGGAAGGACTGAAATGAGTTTGGTGAGAATTTACTCCATAGGCCAGTGATGGAATAGCAATGGAGTTGCAGCTAAAGTGGAATGTCGGGAAAGAAATCAACTAAAGTGGAATGTCGGGAAAGAAATTCCACTGGCCTGTCTGCACAAGAGGCTCCTGAGAACCTTCCAGGCTCCTCTAAGTCCAAGGAGGTAAACGCGTATTTTACCATCACAATGACACCCAGCTTTGCCTGCGGACTCCCACCGGGCAGGCAGGCAGGTTTCCTTCTCAGGTAGCCAGTGTGGATTAGCTGGAACTAGTAGATATTCTACAAGAATCCTGCTTACACTGCTCTCTCTGGCCTTGCTGGAACCAAGAATTTGAGCCCATCTCAAGGGTTAAGGAAATGGAATAAAGTAAACACAGGAAAAGACTGCATACTAGGCACTATTTTCCCTGATACTAGTTCTAGTGAGATACACACACACACATATACTTTGAGGGCCTGGGCGACTAAACGTCAAGTAGAAGGTGCTGTTATTAATAAAGTGCTTTGTAAATATCTTAAAGTCTTCTAAGGAGATTTTGATGGTTCCCCCAATATCAACTTTATATATTTGGGGCCCACACATTAACTTTTTAAGCACTCAATAAGATCCTACTTTAAGATTTTTATGGGATTTTTGTTTGCTTTGCACCAGAATAACCATGTTATGATGTTTAGAAGTTACAGAATCCTGAAGCCATTGTGAGAATGTCATGTCAATATCAATATCAAATGGATGGTACTAGAAACTTAAACTAGTTAGAAAATAACTTTGATTCTTTTGTTAGCTGTTAATAAGTGCTCGAGAGATTAAAGAAATTCCAAATTAAAAAATACTGGTTATAACTAAGTTAAAATATAAAATGCATCATCATTCTAGTCGCTGGTCAAATATCACATCACTTTCATTTCCTTATGCATGTGAAGAACCCAGAATGTAACCTCCTGCTAGAAAACTAGACAGAATACAGAAATCTATTGTCTAAGGACACTGGACAAAGCACAGGACATAGGACATTTGATCACACAAAAGCATGATCCATGAGGGAAAGGAAACAAACGAAGTAAGGTCTGTGATTGTACAGACTTTCTATCAGAGGGAAATTTTCTGACCAGACATATGGAATGGAGGAAAACCAAACATAAAGTGGAAGTGAAAGTGAAGTCACTCAGTCATGTCCGACTCTTTGCAACCCCGTGGACTGTAGCCCGCCAGGCTCCTCTGTCCATGGGATTCTCCAGGCAAGAATACTGGAGTGGTTTGCCATTTCCTCCTCCAGGGCATCTTCCTGACCCAGGAATGCAGTACTTGGGTACAATCTCAAAAATGACAGAATGATCTCTGTTCCTTTCCAGCGCAAACCATTCAATATCACAGTAATCCAAGTGTATGCCCTGACCAGTAATGCCAAAGAAGCTGAACGGTTCTATGAAGAGCTATAAGATCTAGAACTAACACCAAAAAGAGATGTCATTTTCATCATAGGGGACTGGAATGCAAAAGCAGGAAGTCAAGAGAAACCTGGAGTAACAGGCAAGGTTGGTCTTGGAGTACAGAATGAATCAGAACAAAGGCTAATAGAGTTTTGCCAAGAGAATGTGTTGGTCACAGCAAACACCCTCTTCATACAGCACAAGAGACGACTCTACACATGGACATCACCAGATGGTCAATATCAAAATCAGACTGATTATATTCTTTGCAGCCAAAGATGGATAAGCTCTATACAGTCAGCAAAAACAAGACCAGGAGCTGACTGTGCCTCAGATCATGAACTCCTTATCACAAAATTCAGACTTAAAATGAAGAAAGTAGGGAAAACCACTAGACTACTCAGGTATGACTTAAATCAAATTCCTTATGATTATACAGTGGAAGTGAGAAATGGATTCAAGAGATTAGATCTGATAGACAGAGTGCCTGAAGAACTATGGACAGAGGTTTGTAACATTATACAGGAGGCAGTGATCAAAACCATTCCCAAAAAAGAAATGCAAAAAGGCAAAATGGTTGTCTGAGGAGGCCTTCTCTTCTTTTATCAAGTCTTAGCTGAGAAAAGAAGAGAAGCAAAAGGCAAAGGAGAAAAGGAATGTAGAATTCCAAAGAATAGCAAAGAGAGATAAGAAAGCCTTCCTAATGATCAGTGCAAAGAAATAGAGGAAAATGATGCAACAGGCAAAACTAGAGAGCTCGTCAAGAATATCAGAGATACCAAGGAACATTTCATGCAAAGATGGGCACAACAGAGGACAGAAACAGCATGGACCTAACAGAAGCAGAAGATATTAAGAAAAGGTGGCAAAAATACACAGAAGAACCACATAGAAAAGATCTTAGTGACCTGGATAACAACAGTGGTGTGCTCACTCGCCTAGAGCCAGGCATCCTGAGGTGTGAAGTCAAGTGGGCCTTAGGAAGCATCACTACTAATGAAGCCAGTGGAGGTGATGGAGTTCCAGCTGAGCTGTTTCAAGTCCTAAAAGATGACACTGTTAAAGTGCTGCACTTAATATGCCAGAAAACTTGGAAACCTCAGCAGTGGCCACAGCAATGGAAAAGGTCAGTTTTCATTCCAATCCCAAAGAAGGGCAATGCCAAAGAATGCTCAAATGACCGCACAATTGCACTCATTTCACATACTACCAAAGTAATGCTCAAAATTCTCCAAGCTAGTCTTCAACAGTACATGAACTGAGAACTTTTAGATATACAAGCTAGATTTAAAAAGGCAGTGGAACCAGGAATTGAAATGTGAGTATCCACAGGTAAAGCTAGAGAATTCCAGAAAAATATCTACTTCTGCTTTACTGACTATGATAAAGCCTTTGACTGTGAATCACAACAAATTATGGAAAATTCTTAAAGAGATGGGAATACCAGACCACCTCACCTGCCTCCTGAGAAACCTGTATTTTGGTAAAGAAGTAACAGAACAGAACTGGACTTGGAACAACATGGAACCATGAACAATATTGTTCAAAATTTGGAAAGGAGTACTTCAAGGCTGTATATTGTCACCCTGCTTATTTAACTTACGTAGAGTACATCATCGGAGAAGGCAATGGCACCCTACTCCACTACTCTTGCCTGGAAAATCCCATGGACAGAGGAGCCTGGTAGGCTGAAGTCCATGGGGTCACTAAGAGTCGGACACGACTGAGCAACTTCACTTTCACTTTTCACTTTCATGCATTGGAGAAGGAAATGGCAACCCACTCCAGTGTTCTTGCCTGGAGAATCCCAGGGATGGGGGAGCCTGGTGGGCTGCCGTCTATGGGGTCGCACAGAGTCAGACACCACTGAAGCGACTTAGCAGCAAGAGCAGAGTACATCATTCGAAATGCCGGGCTGGATGAATCACAAGTGGGGATCAAGATTGCCTGGAGAAATATCAATAACCTCAGATATGTAGACGGCACCACCCTTATGCAGAAAATGAAGAGGAAGAAAAAAAGGAAAAAAAAAAGAAAGAAGAGGATGAAGGTGGAAGAGGAGAGTGAAAAAGCTGGCTTAAAACTCAACATTCAAAAAATGAGGATCATGGCATCCGGTGCCATCACTTCATGGAGAAGAGATGGGGAAACAATGAAAACAGTGACAGACTTTATTTTCTTGGGCTCCAAAATCACTGTGGATGGTGACTGCAGCCATGAAATTAAAACACACTTGCTCCTTGGAAGAAAAGCTATGACAAACCTAGAAAGCATATCAAGAAACAGAGGCATTACTTTGCTGACAAAATTCATATAGTCAAAGCTATGGTTTTCCAGTAGTCATGTATGGATGTGAGAGCCAGACGATAAAAAAAGGTGAGCACCAAAGAATTGATGTGTTTGGACTGTGGTGTTGGAGAAGACTCTTGAGAGTTCCTTGCATAGCAAGGAGATCAAATCAGGGAATCCTGAAGGAAAGCAACCCTAAATATGCATTGGAACGACTGATGCTGAAGCTCCAATACTTTGGTCATCTGATGCAAAGCGCCAACTCATTGGAAAGGAGTCCTGATGCTGGGAAAGATTGAAGGCGGGACGAGAAGGGACGACAGAGGATGAGATGGTTGGATGGCATCACTGACTCAATGGCCATGATTTGAGCAAGCTCCAGGAGATGATGAAGAACAGGGAAGCCTGGCATACTGCAGTCTGTGGGGTCACAGAGAATTGGACATGACTGAGCAATTAAACAACAATAAAAGGAAAGAAACAGCTATACCAATATTGAAGTAGATCTCAGACAAAGGCATCTTACCGGAGGTTAAAAATTAGTATTTCATAGTGATAGAAGACTTTTTGTGTGTCGTGGTAATCACTTTCTATATCTTACATCTCAGTCTTCACAGACAGCATATTGGAGAAATATTTATGTTTATTTCCATTTTACAGGTAAGAATAATAAAGCTCTAGCTGGTTAAGCAAACTGACCAAAAGGATTTAGCGCAGAGACACACCGGAACCCAAATCTGCTTCTGTCGCCTGGTCTACTGCTGTAGACACCAGACTGCTTTTCTTTGCGCCTGCTCCTGCTTTCTTCCAATGCTTTCTCTACCAGGTAGCTAGAGAAATCTTTTAGAATGCAAGAAATCTAGTTTCCTTCCCCATTTATGCCTTCCAGGCTTTCTCGCGCTCCCTTCATCTCTCCCCTGACCTCTCACCCCAAGCTCATCTTAGTCCCTCTTCCTGCATGCCATAACAGCTGGTCACACGGCCTTCCCTCAGGCCCTCAGAGGAAGCTGCTCTCCTGGCGTTCGCATCTTTGCACGGGCTGCTCCCCCTGTCTGGACCACTCACCCGTCCCCTCCGGCGTGTGAGCATCCCGCCTGCCTCCGTAACTCCCCTTCCTGCTTCAGGTCGCAGCAAAAAGGCTATTTTGCCCTGCAGTCTTTCTGGTGCCCCAGCCTCGATGAGGCAGCCCAAATTATATTCTCAGGACAAACTGCATTTTTTTGTTATAATTATGTATGTATGCTAAGTCACTTCAGTCGTGTTCGACTCTGTGCAACCCCATAGACGGCAACCCACTAGGCTTCTCTGTCCCTGGGATTCTCCAGGCAAGTTGCCATTTCCTTCTCCAACGCATGAAAATGAAAAGTGAAAGTGAAGTCACTCAGTCGTGTCTGACCCTCAGCGACCCCATGGACTGCAGCCCACCAGGCTCCTCCGTCCATGGGATTTTCCAGGCAAGAATACTGGAGTGGGGTACCATTGCCTTCTCCCATGTATGTATATATGTGTGCATTTGATTATTTGATTAATGTCTTTCTCTTCCCAACTAGACTGTCAGTTCATGGGGAGAAAGATTATTGATAGGTTGCTATTTTATTTCCAACACCCAGGATAGTATCATGCATTAATATTTGCTAAATAAAAAGACTATAGACAGAGAAGGATCAGAAGGGAAGGGTAACATGTGAAACATTTGAAATGATGGACCATCGAAACTCAAATAAGTATTTAAAAAGTAATTCAATTAGAGGCTCATCATTCGATCTATATCGAATACTTTTATTTTTTACTAACAGTAACTCTAGGATACTTTAAATATACTCTGATTTACATAGATCTTTTGAGATACCAATCTGACATATACAGTGATTTCAAGTATGTATTTAAGGTCACTAAAATATAGCAATTATTTTAAGTTTTGAATCTTAGCACTCTGAAAGCAGCAAAATCTTACCAACTAGTCCTTTTTATATAAAGACTGTCTGGTTTGGGGATTGAAAAATGCAGTGGTAAGATCAGACTTTTTAAATGATTTATTTTATTTTATTTTGATGTGCCTTTGCTTTTCTAAGCCCTGCAGTTTCAGGATATGACTGTTAGAGAATATTTTCAGCTCTCTGCACTCTGAACTAGCTTTGTTTATTTTGATCTGTCAAGGTGATTTTTATATAATGTCATCGCTGGCATCAATACAGGCAATAGTGGGGAATTGGGAATGGTAGATATTCCTCATTGACTGCATTCAGGAATCTATTATCCAAAGAGTTTCTAGGGAAGTTTCTAACATACATTAGTATGTCTTCCACCCAAGGTAAACTGAAATACACAAACATATTATGTTCAACATAAGAGTTCTGAGGAAGTTCTGAGGATTTATCTAAGTGAAACAAACAGCATTTTGGTGCTATCGTTGCCATTTAGTTGCTAAGTCATGTCTGACTCTCTGCGACCCCATGGACTGCAGCCTGTCAGGCTTCCCTGTCCTTCACCATCACCCGGAGCTTGCTCACACTCACGTCCATCGAGTCGGTGATGCCATCCAGCCATCTCATCCTCTGCTGCCCCTTCTCCTCCTGTCCTCAGTCTTTCCTAGCATCAGGGTCTTTTCCAGTGAGTTGGCTCTTCCCACCAGGTGGCCAAACAGTATGAAAACTGCAAATAACTTCAGCTCAGTTGTTGACTTGCCTGACTTTTCTCACAAAAATGGCTGTTCTAAGGCTCAAAAGGGCAGGAACTGTGTGGGGAAGATGGGGCTCTACAGGGGACTGAACACCTTGGAGAAGCTATTCTGTATTCCTTCCTGTGGTCAACACCCCATCCTTTATTTCATGTGGCTCCAAACTGCTGCGGGAATTTGGACCAATACCCCTTATAAGGGTAGACACACATCCAGACAAAGCCCATGATACATCTGCGTATTTCAGGAGAGGCACGGAGGGGTGGTGGCAGAACGGAAAAGAAGCTGACCGTGTGATCCCCTTTCTGAGGTCCCCAATTGTGCTTATTCTTCTCTCTCATAAGGCCTGGCTTTTCAGCACTCCATTTTGTAAACTATTTAATAACTTTCCAATAAATGCCTTTATGTTGTTCCTTTTGTAGAAAGATAAGGTTAAATTAATCAGCAGGATTCTGTGACTTATAAAAACACAGGGACTGAAACCAGGCAGATTTGGATCGAATCTGATTTTGTATCTCGTTATATATACAAACGTAGCTTGCACAATTACAAATGCATACATATAATATATAAAGACATATATATATAAACATATATACCTCTTCAGCATTCATTTCCCCTTGTTTTTTCCTACCAACTGTGCTTTGCTTTTTAAAAAATTTTCCATCTATACTTCAGTCGTGTCCAACTCTGTGCGACCCCATAGACGGCAGCCCACCAGGATCCCCCATCCCTGAAATTCTCCAGGCAAGAACACTGGAGTGGGCCGTTTCCTTCTCCAATGCATGAAAGTGAAAAGTGAAAGTGAAGTCGCTCAGTTGTGTCCGACTCTTAGCAACCCCATGGACTGCAGCCCACCAGGCTCCTTCGTCCATGGGATTTTCCAGACAAGAGTACTGGAGTGCCATTGCTTTCTCTGAAGAATACTGCAGGGGGTAGCTATTCCCTTCTCCAGGGAACCTTCCTGACCTAGGCATCAAACCTGGTCTCCTGCACTGTAGGCAGATTCTTCACCTTCTGAATAATTAAATAGCCCTAAATATATAAACATAATTATATATGTATAATATTCATAAAGACATATATACAACATATACACATCTTCAGCATTCATTTCCCCTAAACTTTTCCTACCAACTGTGCTTCGGATTTTTAAAAAACTTTCCATCTATATTCCATCTCCAGATATGACATTTTCTAAGTATTCAGCACATCCACAACTCGAGGTTTACATAGAGATAAGTGTAAACTAGCTTAATCTTACATCCCACTCGTCTATCCCAACCTTAGGCACAGTGATTAGTACAGGAATGTACATACGGACTGATTTGGACTAAAATGAGAGAATGAATGCCAAGCAATACTTGAGGACTAAAGAAGATTCTTCTTCCCTGGACTATGTAGCTTAAGAAAATGAGGCTTGAAATTGCTGCACTATCTGGTATCAAAAGGAAAATGTCTGGAATTGTGGGTTTCTATCAAATTAAGTTAGTAAAGTTTCCACCATGGAGCAAATACAGGGAGAAACTGGGTTGTGAACAGTATCTTTTGACTGTCTCAGTCACTAATACGAATCCAATGCTACTTTGAAATTTTCACTTAAATGAAACTATGGATTCCTTTTACTAAACCCAGTGTAGGTTAAATTTATCTGCTGCTGCTGCTAAGTCGCTTCAGTCGTGTCCGACTCTGTGCGACCCCATAGACGGCAGCCCACTAGGCCCCGCCGTCCCTGGAATTCTCCAGGCAAGAACATTGGAGTGGGTTGCCATTTCCTTCTCCAATGCATGAAAGTGAAAAGTGAAAGTGAAATCACTCAGTCGTGTCCGACTCTAGCAACCCCATGGACTGCAGCCCACCAGGCTCCTCCGTCCATGGGATTTTCCAGGCAAAAGTACTGGAGTGGGGTGCCATTGCCTTCTCCTAAATTTATCTAAATTATACCAAGTGCTAATAACTGCCAGTGCAGGAAATATAAGAAACATGGGTTCAATGCCTGGCTCAGGAAGATCCCCTGGAGGAGGGCATGGCAACTCACTCCAGTATTCTTGCTTGGAGAATCCCATGGACAGAAGAGCCTGGTGTGTTGTGGTCCATAGGGTCACAAAGAGTCAGACATGACTGAGGAGACTTAGCACACAGGCTATGGTGATTTAGTTGCTGTGTCCAACTTTTTTGATCCACGGACTGCAGCCCACCAGGCTCCTCTGTCCATGGGATTCCCAGGCAAGTATACTGGAGTGGGTTGCCCTTTCCTTCTCCAGGGGATCTTCCTGACCCAGGGACTGAACCCGAGTCTTCTGCATTGGCAGGCAAATTCTTTTCCGACTGAACCAAGAGCAATATAGACCCAGTCATCTCAGCTGTCTGGCCCTTAAGACCAAATCTTATGAACGGGACTCACTGGCATGGGTCACATTCATCCTTGAAACAACTGATTGTGAACAGGATAATAGAGTCATGTAAGAACATGGTATCTTCCACAGGGACCATGTGATTAGGGCCTGAAGAAGGGCAGTTATCAGAAGGATGGGCTAGGAATTCACCTCATAGCCACTGACTGTTATCTTGGAGAACGGCTACATTAGGGCCTCACCTAGGACACGTCAATAAGAGACGACTGAGTTACGTCGTTGTACACTTCCTCATGGCTTCATTCGACTTCTCTAAAACTTAACGACTGCCATGCAATTATAAATTTTATAGTATTGCTGTAAACACAACTGAGTTTATGCTCCAGATATAGCTATTTTTGTGATTGATTAGCCTCATATCCCGTGTGTAAAACAGGAGTTTTACATGCACCTCATGGTGATTTGTTTTTCATTATTGTTTAAGACAATATTTGAGATCAGATATTGCAAGTATTTGCCATATGGCATGAAATCAGTAATTATTAGCTTCTGTTTTTTTCATTCTATTATTTTATCTAATTATTCCATGACATAGACATATGGAATAGCTAGGGTAAAAAATTTCTATAAATGTGCATTTAGTTGAATAATGGAAATTTTATCCTATCAGCAATGTTTCGGGGTTCCCTCATTAGACCCACAGAGAGAAGGGGACGATTCGTCTTTATATTTTGTTGTTGTTGTTCAGTCACGTCTAACTCTGTCCAACCCCATGGACTGCAGTGCGCCAGGCCTCCCTGTCCCCCACCATCTCCTGGAGTTTGCCCAAGTTCATGTTCATTGTATCCATGAAGCCATCCAACCATCTCATCCTCTGTTGCCCTCTCCTCCTGCCCTCAATCTTTCCCAGCATCAGGGTCTTTTTCCAGTGAATCAGTTCTTCTCATCAGATGACCAAAATTCTGAAGTTTCAGCTTCACCAGCAGTCTTTCCAGACTGACTGGTTTGATCTCCTTGCTCTCCGGTTACTTTCAGGAGTCTTCTCCAGCACCGTAGTTCAAAGGCATCAATTCTTTGCTGTTCTACCTTCTTAATGGTCCAGCTCTCACAACCATATGTGACCACTGGGAAGACCACAGCCTTGACTATATGGACCTTTGTCAGCAGAGTAATGTCTCTGCTTTTCAACATACTATCTAGGTTGTCATTGCTTTCCTGCGAAGAAGCAATTATCTGATTTCATGACTGCAGTCACCATTCATAGTGATTTTGGAGCCCCCAAAAAAGAAATCTGTCATTACTTCCACCTTTTCCCCCTCTATTTTTTTTTTATGCTGTAATGGGGCTGGATGCCATGATCTTAGTTTTTTTTAATATTTATTCCTAGCTGGCTCTTTCACTCTCCTCCTTCACCCTCATCAAGAGGCTCTTTAGTTCCTCTTAACTTTCTGCCATTAGAGTGGTGTCATCCACATCTGAGGCTGTTGATGTTTCTCCCACCTATCTTAATTCCAGCTTATAAATCATCCAGCCTGGCATTTCTCATGATGTGCTCAGCGTACAGATTAAACGAACAGAGTGGCAGCAGGCAGCCCTGCCGTACTCCTTTCTCCATCTTGAGCCAATCGCTGTTCCATGCAGGGTTCTAACTGTTGCTTCTTGACCCACATACAGGTTTCTCAGGACCCAGGTCAGATGGTCTGGTATTCCCATCAAAGAGCCATGATCCACACAGTCAAAGGCTTTAGTGTAGTCAGTGAAACAGAGAGAGGTTTTTTTGTTTTTGTTTTTGTTTTTTTTCCTGAAATTCCGTGCTTTCTCTGTGATCCAGCAAATGTTGGCAATTTGATCTCTGGTTCCTCTTCCTTTTCTAAACCCAGGTTGACACCTGGAAGTTCTCGGTTCACACAATGCTGGAGCCTAGTATGGAAGATTTTACGTGTGACCTTCCTAGCATGGGAGGTGAGTGCAACTGTCTGATGGTTAGCACGTTCTTTAGTACTACCCTTCTTGGGAATCGGGATGAGGATTCACTTTTTCCAGTCTTGGGGCCGCTGCTGCATCTTCCAGATTTGCTGACATAATAAATGTAAAACCTTGACGGCATTGTCCTTTAGGGATCTGAATAGTTCTTCTGGAATTTTATTGCATCCATAGCTTTATTAACAGCAGTGCTTCTTGAGGCCCACTTGACTGTACTCCAGAATGTCTGGCTCTGGGTGATTAACCTCACCATTGTAGTAATCCAGTTCATGAAGATATTTTTTACACAGTTCTTCTGTGTACTCTTTCCATCTCTTCTTGATCTCTTCAGCATCTACTAGGTCTCTACCATTTTTATCCGTTATTGTGCCCATCTTTGGGCAGAACGCTCCCTTGATGTTTCTAATTTTCCTGATGAGATCTCTAGTCTTTCCCCTTCGTCTATTATTATACACTGTTCGTTGAAGAAGGCCTTCTTGTCTCTCCTAGCTACTCTCTGGAATTCTGCATTCAACTGGTGTTTATTCTTACCATCTCCTGCTTGCCCACGTTCAATTTTCTTGGATTCATGGACCTAGCACACCAGGTTCCTATTAATACTGTTCTTTGCAGCATTGATTTTACTTTCATCACCATATCCGCAACTGAGTGTCACATCCTCTTTGGCCCAGCCGCTCCATTCATTCTGGGGCTGTTGGTAACTCTCCTCCACTCTTCCCCAGGAGCATGTTGGGCCCTGCAGAGCTGGAGGCTCATCTTCTGGTGTCATTTATCCTTTCGGCCTTCTGTGCAGTTCATGAGGTTCTCAAGGCAAGCATACTGGGGTGGTTTGCCCTTCCCTCCTCCGGTGGATCATGTTTTATCAGAACTCTCTGCTAGAACCCGTCCATTGTGGTTGGCCCTGAATGGCATGGCTCACAGCTTCCCTGAGTTATGCAAGCCTCTTTGCCACAAGGCAGTGATCCATGAAGGGGCATCTTTATGTTACTAATGCACAGAATACTGCCGTATTATATATGCCTATTGTAAAACATCTACTTCTGCTTTATTCACTACACTAAAGCCTTTGACTGTGTTGATCACAGAAAACTGTGGAAAATTCTGAAAGGGATGGGACTACCAGACCACCTTACCTGCCTCCTGAGAAGCCTATATGAAGGATAAGAAGCAACAGTTAGAACCAGACATGGAACAGTGGACTGGTTAAAAATTGGGAAAGGAGTACGTCAAGGCTGTATATTGTTACCCTGCTTATTTAACTTATATGCAAAATACATCATGTGAAATGCCAGGCTGGATGACTCACAAGCTGGAATCAATATTGCTGAGAGACATATCACCAATCTCAGATATGCAGATGATACCACTTCAATGGCAGAAAGCTGGCTTAAAATTCAACATTCAAAAAACTAAGATCCTGGCATCCAGTCCTATCACTTCGTGATAAATACATGGGGGAAAGTGGAAACAGTGACAGATGTTATTTTCTTGGGCCCCAAAACCACTGCGACTGCGGCCATAAAATTAAAAGATGCTTGGTCTTTGAAAGAAAAAACTACGACAAACCTAGACAGAGTATTAAAAAGCAGAGACATGACTTTGCTGACAAAGACCCGTATAGTCAAAGCTATGGTTTCTCCAGTAGTCATGTATTTATTGATGTGAGAGCTGGACAATAAAAAAAGCTGAGCACCAGAGAATTGGTGCTTTTGAACTGTGGTGTTGGAGAAGACTCTTGAGAGTCCCTTGGACATCAAGGAGATCCAACCAGTCAATCCTAAAGGAAATGAGTCCTGAATATTCGTTGGAAGGACTGATGCTGAAACTGATGCTCCAATAGTCTGGCCACCTGATGTGAAGAGCTGATTCATTGGAAAGGACCCTGATGCGGGAAAAGATTGAGGGCAGGAGGAGAAGGGGATGACAGAGGATGAGATGGTTGGATGGCATCACTGACTCAATGGACATGAGTTTGAACAACCTCTGGGAGATAGTGAAGGACAGGGAGGCCTGGTGTGCTTCAGTGCATGGTATGATAAAGAGTCAGACACAACTGAACAAATGAAAAACAGTTGGATCAAAAAATGGATAGAGTTATCAATGGTTATATTGATCAAATGTATTTGATTATATTGACCAAAGGTCATAGCTCATACCTTTGAACGCTTATCTATGCCAGGAACTAAGCTAGATTTTTAAAAATATATTGTTTTATTTCATCTTAACAAGTCTAAAAATTCACTTCACAGAGGAGGAAAATCCAAAGTCAAGGACCCACCAGTGAATGGTGAATCCAGGTGTCATCCTCACGACATCCCTCCTGTTGGACTCAAAGCCCAGGCTTTGCCAGAACAATTGACTTAAAAGCTTCTCAAAGGTGATGATCAAATTCTAACCACTCTATGTCTTCACCTGCACCTTCTAGCCATACTGAGCACACAAAACAGGTTTATTTACTTATTTATTGGCTCAACTTGCATTGATGTCTATATAAATGGAAGAAAGCGTGAGTTGACTATACTGGAATTAGTTAGACTTGACCTAAACCAGTAAAAGAAAGCTTTTGACTTCAGCCTTAGAAGTACTAATTTTTAAATAAACAAGCTATAAAAATAACCTAGTGTGCTGCTATTATTCAACTGAAAGCCAAAGGGAAAAAAATGACTAATATTTTTCACTATGCTGAATACATTCATGCACGGTTTTACACCTAAATCCACTCTATTTTCTTCTAAATAATAAATGGCCAGTGACTTTTAAAAGCACCAATATGTCAGTATAATTATGTAAAATCTAACAAAAATGTGTATTCCTTTCTAGACTAGAAGGGCATATTTTAAATGCAAATGAAATATTTTTAGAACCTGTACATCATCTTAGCCTTTGAAAAAGTTCCCATATTTCTTATTCTTCATTGTTGAAAATCCTCAGTTCCTTTTCCTTGTCACCATTGTGGGATAAAAGAATTCTGGCTGTGAACTGGTCCTTCTTAAAGAATCCATTAAAGTTTAAGCTTGTGCATTGCATCAAGCAAGTAACACGTTCATTTCCCCAGAGTGGATCACGACTCTTTTGTGTTACTTAATACAAGAGGGAAAAAAGAGGAAAAGAAGGGAAGAAACAAAGCGGTGTTTGCAGCGAGAACCTGCACATACAGGGTTTGGCCGTTAGGTCTCACAGCGGCTGCGGGGAAAGATAACAGGTGTGCACTACTCTCACTAACTGGAAAACAGTGCTTCAGAATTCCACCAATTAGTCCACAGTAAACAAAAACACAAAAGCCAGAGACAGAGACTCATGACCTTTTCTGTGAATACATCAGCTATTTTTTGGAAATAAATTTGGGGGTTATCCTGGGACCGAGGTACACATTCTGTGCTATCTTGCAATCACTTTCTGACATGTGTTTGTTTTGGGAGGAAAAACAAAAAACCCTTAGATTTCTTGATGAAAATATCCCAGAGGTTTGCTTTGGGAACATCTGTAAAGTGATTCCTGATTTGAATAATATATTCAAAGCACTCCACACCCAGCAGAACAGTTAGTACCTCTGATGAGGGAGGGCTAGTTGGCTGTCCAGAATGACAAATTCACCCTTCCAAACTCAGGTACACGCTCCTGTCATTGTGCTGGAGCTGATCTGACTTGGGGATACCGCACCACACTAATAAAGCTCAAAGAGACTGATGGGCTTTGCCAGAATGACAACTACTCAATTCCAATGAGAATAAAATTATCATGTAAACAGGACACCAGGTTGACGGCATACTCTTTCCCTGTAGGCAAGCTCTGACTAAAGCAAAATGATCAGAGGGTTATTGGTTTTGTAGCATCAGAATAAGGGTAGGTAATAATACCTGTTTGCGTGTTTAATGGCTCACTTAATCTGATGACCCACATACCTCTGCAACAGAGACAGAGCTTCTCTTAGAAGGACCCTCCGATCCCCACCCTGGGATGGACATCTGACATTTTACTCTGTGAGTGTCTTTCTTTGGTTGATCTCATGTCCATTAATTTTCATTGATCCCTTCTTCATACATATTACTAGTTTTAGTCGTGTTTTATTCGATATAGATTCCATTTTATTTTTAATTATGAGGAAAATAGCTTGGATTAAAGGTGCATGCTTGCTCAGCTGGTAGGTCTGACTCTTTGCCACCACATGGACTGTAGCCCACCAGGCTCCTCTGTTCATGGCATTCTCTAGGCACACACAGATACTGAAGTGGGTTGCTATTTCTTCCTCCAGGGGATCCTCCCCAGTCAGGGATCGAACCCATGTCTCCTGCTTGGCAGGTGGATTCTTTACCACCAAGCTGCCTGGGAAGCCCCAAAGTGGGGGTAGGACATTAGTAACTTTGAATAACAACTGATATATTGCTTTTTTCCAGTATCAGAGAAAGGAGCTTCCATATCTTCCACACTATTCTTTATATTAATGTAACTCCATTTCGTTCAACATTCTTCCAGCAATTTTGGTAAACATACGGAAGGCAACATTGTCACAATTGTGGACGATGCACAGTGAGTAGCAACACAAAATCTTATACAGCAAGGACTAATGGGTGGAGAAGAAGCAGCTATTTATTCAGCAATGTTTCCCGAATGCCTGCTACGTGCTGGGCACCATTCCAGGCACTGGACATACAGCAGTGAGCAAATCAAGTCCCTGACCTCGTGGAGCCCACATTCTAATGGGAAAACAACAGTTCACAAATAAACCAAAATGGATACAATGAAAGGGATACGAGAAACACTATAAAAAAAAAAAAAAAAAACTAGAGCAAAGTGAGGGGACAGACAAAGATGGGGAAACGTTCTACCAGACATGATGATCACCCATGTGACCCACGGGAAGGATTAAGGCAGATTTTGCTGCCGCGGAAGAAAGAACTCGTTATGAATCCCATCAGGCGGCAAGCTCCGCTCAGTGGAATATTCTGGAGTGGAGGACTTCTCAACACTAAGTTCTGTATCAGAGATTCTCTCAAGTAGTTCTCATATCAGCCTGTTCCAAAATTCTTTTTAATTACTGATCAAAATTTGTAAATATAAGCTTGCAACTCCAACTGAAGTTAAAATTTGACCACAGCCACTACATAGGATTTTTGATAAAGGAAATATTTGGAATAGAAATTTACTGAATGATGTTTCTAACATACTTACCCATTTGATAAAGAAAACTTATGAACGTTGCTATCTTCTCTCTGATTTAGAAATAAATAGTATAGAAAATAATAGCCCCTTCTCTACCTTCTACAAAGATATGGTTCCTTCCCACGCCAGGGCACCATTTCTTCCCCACTGAGACTTGCATATGTTTCATCATCAGACAGGAATCCTGACCTTCTGTTGGCATTGTGCTGTTGCTGTTCAATCGCTAAGTCCTGTCTGACTCTTCGCAACCCCGTGAACTGCAGCTCACCAGGTTTCCCTGTCCTTCAGAATTTCTCAGTTTGCTCAGACTCACATCCATTGAGTTGGTGATCCCATCCAATCATCTCATTCTCTATCATCCCCTTCTCCTCCTGGCCTCAATCTTTCCCAGCATGAGGGTCTTTTCCAAGGAGTCAGCTCTTCACATCAGGTGGCCAAAGTATTGGACCTTCAGCTTCAGCATCAGTCCTTCCAATGAATATTAAGGACTGATTTTCTTTAGGATGGACTGGTTTGATCTCCTTGCAGTCCAAGGGACTCTCGTCCTCTCCAGCATCACAATTCAAAAGCAACAATTCTTCGGCACTCAGCTTTCTTTATGGTCCAACTCACATCCACACATGACTACTGGAAAAACCACAGCTTTATATGGATCTTGGTCTGCAAAGTAATGTCTCTGCTTTTTAATACACTGTCTAGGTTTGTCATAGTTCCATATATTGTGGTAATTAAATTATCATCAGATAGGTATTCTGATACTATATTGGCTTTATATTTTGTGGCAGTTAAATTAATATGTAGGCTCAGTTCAGTTCAGTCACTCAGTCATGCCCGACTCTTTGTGACCCCATGAACCACAGCACGCCAGGCCTCCCTGTGCTTCACCAACTCCTGCAGTCCACCCGAACCCATGTCCATTGAGTTGGTGATGCCATCCAACCATCTTATCCTCTGTCGTCCCCTCCTCCTCCTGCCCTCAATCTTTCCCAGCATCAGGGTCTTTTCCAGTGAGTCAGCTCTTCGCATCAGGTGGCCAAAGTACTGGAGTTTCAGCTTCAGCATCAGTCCTTCCAATGAACACCCAGGACTGATCTCCTTTATGATGGACTGGTTGGATCTCCTGCAGTCCAAGGGACTCTCAAGAGTCTTCTCCAACACCACAGTTTAAAACCATCAATTCTTTGGTGCTCAGCTTTCTTCACAGTCCAACTCTCACATCCATACATGACCACTGGAAAAACCATAGCCTTGACCAGATGAACCTTTGTTAATAAAGTAATGTCTCTGCTTTTGAATATGCTATCTAGGTTGGTCATAACCTTCCTTCCAAGGAGTAAGCGTCTTTTAGTTTCATGGCTGCAGTCACCATCTGCAGTGACTTTGGAGCCCCCAAAAATAAAGTCAGCCATTGTTTCCACTGTTTCCCCATCTATTTCCCATGAAGTGATGGGACCAGATGCCATATGATCTTAGTTTTCTGAATGTTGAGCTTTAAGCCAACTGTTTCACTCTCCTCTCTCACTTTCATCAAGAGGCTCTTTAGTTCTTCACTTTCTGCCGTAAGGGTGGTGTCATCTGCATATCTGAGTTTATTGATATTTCTCCCTGCAATCTTGATTCCAGCTTGTACTTCCTCCAGCCCAGCATTTCTCCTGATGTACTCTGCATAGAAATTAAATAAGCAGGGTGACAATATACAGTCCTGATGTACTCCTTTTCCTATTTGGAACCAGTCTGTTGTTCCATGTCCAGTTCTAACTGTTGCTTCCTGACCTGCATACAGGTTTCTCAAGAGGCAGATCAGGTGGTCTGGTATTCCCATCTCTTTCAGAATTTGCCGCAGTTTATTGTGATCCACACAGTCAAGGGCTTTGGCATAGTCAATAAAGCAGAAATCGATGTTTTTCTGGAACTCTTAATATAATATAACAATATTATATAATATAGGTAGTGTTCTGTAATTATATTATGCCTTCCCTGGTGGTTCAGTCCACAAGGAATCCTCCTGCCAATGCAGGAGACCTGGGTTCGATCCCTGGGGATGGGAAGATCCCTTGGAGAAGGAAATGGCAACTCACCCCAGTATTCTTGCCTGGAAAATCCCATGGCCAGAGGAGCCTGTTGGGCTACAGTCCATGGGGTCGCAAAGAGTCATCCAAGACCTTTGGATTAAACACGCGCACACACACGTTTGATATAAGGCCTGCCACGTGGTAAGTTCTGGCAGGTTGACTGCTTAGAGGGCTGCAGTTCACCGCTCTTCCCTGCATCTGTGCCCTTTGCCCTGTGACTTTCCATCAAAAGGTGGAAGCTATTTCTCACCCTGGCGTAGCCTTTTGCCTTGTTTTGGCTGGCAGATGTGGCAACAGTAAAGGTATAACACTTTCAAACCGACACCTCAAGAGGTTCTTGAATGCTTTTGTTTTCTCTTGGAACCATGTCTCCACCATGAAAATAAATCCACTTTATCCAAGTAGATAATGAGAGACCACAGAGAGACAAATAGATCCCAGCCACGGCTTTACTCAGCCTGCAGTTAGCTTTCCTTAAGAATGAGCCAGCCTGCTTACACCAGCCATGTCTCACTCAAGACGGTACAAATTCCTAACCAATGCACACACTTACATCTTTTATCCCAGTTTTGCTTTTCAGACACACAGAAATAGTTAACTGAAACACACATGTTCAATACATGGTATCTGTCATCATCATCAACCTGTTACAAATACATACAGATACTGGGCTTTTAGACTACTGCAACAGATACGAGGAAAAATGCTTTACTAAAAAGTCTCCAGACTGCCTGCTGCTCAGTTCCTTCTAAATTCTCCCAGGCACCCCAACTGAGAAAATTAACTCTCCATTCAATCTCCACTTTTCCCTTATCTCATCTGTGTAGAACCCACACAATCCTTGGGAGAGTAATTCAAGGTCACACGGCCTTGACATTCATTCATAGAATGAAGATTCTTTCACTCACAAGATCATTTGTCCAATGGTCAACACCAACTTACAGTTCTAGAATCAACAGCAAACATCAAGTTTACTAAATATTAAAAAGCAGAGATATTACTTTGCCAACAAATGTCCATCTAGTCAAGGCTATGGTTTTTCCAGTGGTCATGTATGGATGTGAGAGTTGGACTGTGAAGAAAGCTGAGCACCGAAGAATTGATGCTTTTGAACTGTGGTGTTGGAGAAGACTCTTGAGAGTCCCTTGGACTGCAAGGAGATCCAACCAGTCCATCCTAAAGGAGACCAGTCCTGGGTGTTCATTGGAAGGACTGATGCTGAAGCTGAAACTCCAATATTTTGGCCACCTGATGCAAAGAGTTGACTCATTGGAAAAGACTCTGATGCTGGGAGGGACTGGGGGCAGGAGGAGAAGGGGACGACAGAGGATGAGATGGCTGGATGGCATCACTGACTCAATGCACGTGAGTTTGAGTGAACTCCGGGAGTTGTTGATGGGCAGGGATGCCTGGCGTGCTGTGGTTCATGGGGTCGCAAAGAGTCAGGCACGACTGAGCGACTGAACTGAACTGAAATGGCATTATAATTAAAATGAGAAAAGCCATTTTTAACACTATTGTTTCAAGTTTGCCAGTAATGAAATAAATATATACAAAATTAATTATATTCTTCCCAGAAAATATTCAATTATTTATACATTTACAAACAGCCATGCATATAGATATGGAAATGACAGGATTTCCAGCTCATGAGGAGAACATTAAATGGTACAGCTCTTTAGAATGGGAATCTGGATGTGTTTATAAAAAAAAAAAAACTCTAAAAATCATTATCTCTATTGTTTTGGCAATTCTAACTCTAGATATTTACCTAGAGGGAATAATTAGAAATGTGTGGAAAGGTGTGTGCATGCAAAGGGTATCTATAACAGCACTAATCATTTGGCAACCCACTCTCATGTTCTTGCCTGGAGAATCCCGGGGGCGGGGGAGCCTGGTGGGCTGCCGTCTATGGGGTCGCACAGAGTCGGGCACGACTGAAGTGACTTAGCAGCAGCAGCAGTCATAACACTGAAGAACTGGAACACACTAACAGTGAGGAGTCGGTCAGTGCGCTCTCGCATGCACACGCTCCTGCCACCCTGAGCCAGAGGACTCCGCTGTGGGACCTTCCTGTGCGCTGTGGAACGCCCAGCGGCACCCCTGACCCCCACCCACTGGCAGTAACACCCTCCAGCTGTGACAACCACAAACGACTCCAGAAATCGCCAAATGTCGCCAGATGGCAAAATCTCTCCCAGATGAGAATCAGTGATACATATATAGCTTCCCATATACAGTGATAAAAAATTTATATTTAATTGTATATCTCTTAATAATTCAATAAAGCTAAAGGGAGAAAGATATTACACTTCGGTTGAAACCAGGATTTTATAATAAATCCCACATCCTTTCCCCCAGCCCCATTAAAAAGAGCAAAGTTATCAGAGAGCGTTTCTGAAATAGAAAATTGTTTGTTATATATTTTTAAGCAAAAAGCAGGCAGAAGACTAGTGAATATCTCATTCTGAGTATGAAAAATAATATGAGAAGGATATACGCTAAAATGTTAAAATCTGTTATATCTGGATGGTGGGATTATAGTTACTCTTTTTTTCTCTTTCGTTCATATATTTTCTTGTAATCTATGATTTAGCACAGGTTCTTTTAATAATCAGAAAAGTAAATTTAAAGTAAGTATCTACAAAGTCTCTGCAGATCAGATCCTGAGTTGAAAACTGTAGGAACCAGCTCTTGGTTACTGGAATAGAAGGTGTGTAGAGGCAGCAGCAGCGGTTGGCTATTGTCGGTTACAGAGGTGATGAGAAGTCTGGGGAGCCAGGCTTGAAAGGCGCATCACAGGAGCATCAGCCGCATCTCAGGCCAAGGCCGAGGCTGAGCGATGGGAGCAGCCTCATCGGTGCAGAGAGGCTGAGACACCATGGCCACTGGGCTCACTTTGGCCGCTAGCTCTTTTTTTTAGGTAATATTTTCACCTTTCTATGTGTCTGTATTTGCTAGGTTGTATGTTTGGGAAACAAAACCAACCAGAACAATTCTTTAATCCTATAATCAGGAGTGGCATCTATCTACCCATACAGAGAATACTCTATGCACCTAATCAACACCACTCGCTCATGTCTATTTCTCTTGAGCTAATTCTAAATATTAGAATTTTTCTTAACATTAATTTAATTCAAATCCTGAGAGGTCACCCTGACATTCCAGGCAAGACAGCCGTTCTCCACCGTGGATGAACAAAATGCAGTGTGGTCTGGCCCAGTGAGTGTTAGCAGTGAGGACAGCCAAGGGAATTATCTTTTGTTTCTTTCTGAACCATTCACTAAATATTTAATCTGACCCCAATAAAATACAGTCTTCCCCTCTCCTGAAGATATTTTAAGTCTCCTGAAGGCCTGCCCCCACAAGTCAGTCACAGGACTTATTTCGGATGAAAACATACACCATTCACATAATCCAAAGGAAAGGACTTGTCAGTCTCTTTTCTGACGGGTCAGGTTCGCGTCAGCACTTCCCACGCTTTCCATCCTCATCTTTAGGGGTTGGTATTTGTGGGATGTGATAGGGTCAGAAGTCCATGAAACAAACCAGTTGTTTAAGAGGGAATTAAAGAGCTTTATGTAACCCCTTGACTTCTGGCCACTTGAAAGAACACACTCTATTGAATGGAACGACAAGAAACTAAAACCCATAGATAATACACAGACCTATCTGCTTTTAATTTTGTTCTGAATCACCCCTGTTCTCTTTATCCATTAACTGTTCATTGATGAACCACCTAAAAGTGTCCCTGAAATAGAGAAAGCTTTCCTGGTTTAAGCTTCAACTATTCTGTACACTTCTCATCCCATCTAAAAATGACCACTAGGAATCCCTGGAGGAGGAAAAGGAAACCCACTCTAGTATTCTTGCCTGGGAAATCCCACGGATTTCCAGTCTGGTGGACTCCAGTCCATGTGGTTGCAAAGAGTCGGACACAATTTAGTGACTTCGATCCTGCTAAGTCGCTTTAGTTATCTCCGGCTCTTTGAGATCATATGGACCATAACTCGCCACTGTCCTCTGTCCACGGGATTCTCCGGGCAAGAATACTAGAATGGATTGCCATCCCCTCCTCCAGGGGATCTTTCCAACCCAGGGATCCAACCTTCGTCTCTCAGGGCTCTTGCACCGGCAGGCGGGATCTTCACCACTAGCGCCACCCGGGAAGCAACTCAACAAAAACAAGCGAGAAGCAGAGGGGGAGTGAGGCTCTAGGGTGTGAAGTGGGAAGTGCAGGGAGGGGAGCGAGGCTCCAGGGTGTGCAGGGGGGAAGTGCAGGGGGGAGAGTGAGGCTCCAGGGTGTGCAGTGGGAAGTGCAGGGGGGAGAGTGAGGCTCCAGGGTGTGAAGTGGGAAGTGCAGGGGGGAGAGTGAGGCTCCAGGGTGTGAAGTGGAAAGTGCAGGGAGGGGAGCGAGGCTCCAGGGTGTGCAGTGGGAAGTGCAGGGGGGAGAGTGAGGCTCCAGGGTGTGAAGTGGGAAGTGCAGGGGGGAGAGTGAGGCTCCAGGGTGTGCAGTGGGAAGTGCAGGCGGTGGGACTTGGAGTCTTGTACTGGGTTGGGGGTGCAGCCAGGGGGTGAGGACTGCAGGCTTGAAAGTCAAAAAGGCTTTCAGTTTTCTTTCCTGAAAATGGAAAACCTTGAGTATAGCCAGTAGGACATAAGTGACTCCATACATTCTACCTGTTATTATTTTTGCAACATCTGTTTCTACTTACACTAGAGATGGGTAGAGAAAGGACAGACGGACTGACAGGTCCAAGATGCTTTCCTCATCCAGCACTAAATCAGCATCAGCAATACCCACATTCCGGCCAGGGGAAGGAAACGTGCTTAAGTCACCACTAACTTCCTGTCTGGTGACTTTAGAAATGGAAATGTTTCCAGTAATGGAAAATAAGTTCAAGTATGAAGCTGGTTAAGACTTATGAGATGTGCTCATAATTGCATGCTGCAGATAATGGTAAATGCTGCTATTACATTAATAATATAGAAAATTCCAAAAACAACTAGGATTCTGTAGCAGCTGCAAGGACCATTAGCCGTCTTCATTGATTTGTGCAGTTGGTTTGGAAGTGGTGATTCTTATACTGTACTGAGAAACCGTTTTTGTGCTGCCACTTTTTAATATCAAATGATATTTCAGTATAAACACATTGGCCAGTTAAACAAATGAGTGGAAATCCACGTTAACTAATGCTAAGTATGGAAAGCATGATGGGCATAGTAATCTATGGACGGCTAACAACCTGGGCTAAGGCTTCAGCGGGGGCCCCCATCTACATGCAGCTTCTCACCCAAGCTCTCCTTAGGGTAAACTGAGCTCCTGACAGAGTTCACCCTCCCCAACCTGTTAGATGCCAGCTACATACTGCCCATTGCTGAAACCAGCTGTGATGTCGTCCTCTTTTTTTTTATGCTTCTACCCAACTGATGGGCAAATTCCATCAGTTTCACTTTTAAATGTGTATCCAGAATCTTATCACTTCTTTGAAGTGTAGTTCACATGGCCATCACCTTTTGTCAGTGTTATTCCAATAATGATAATATTAACAAATAGTTGACAGTCTAATGGCTTGCCAATATAATTCCCAGGTTGTTCAGCAGTGAAGAACTCACCTGCCAAAGCAGCAAACATGGGTTCCATCTCTGGGTTGGGAAGATCCCCTGGAGAAGGAAATGGCAACCCACTCCAGTATTCTTGGCTGGGAAATCCCATGAACAGAGGAGCCGGGTGGGCTAGAGTCCACGGGATCTCAAAGACTCGGACATGACTGAGCAACTCAGCATGCCACAGGCTAATGTCACAGGTATATTTTATACATAACACTTCAATTCATCCTCATACCAACCTGATGAAATATGTACTATTATCACTTATTTGTGAGCTTCCCAGGAGGCGCTAGTGGTAAATAACCTGCCCACCTGCCAATGCAGGAGACGAAGAGACTCAGGATCGATCCCTGGGTCGGGAAGGTCCCCCAGAGGAGGACACGGCAACCCACGTGCAGTGTTCTTGCCTGGAGAGTCCCACGGACAGAGGAGCCTGGAGGGCTGCAGTCAGTGGGGTCGCAAAGGCAGACGCGCCTGGAGCCATTTAGTGTGTACGCATCCCTGTTTTGCAGACGAGGGAACCGAGGCGCTGGCTTCACGAAAGTGAGCTTCTCGAAAACGGCAGAACCGGTGTCCGGGCCGCACTGCTGTCTGCGCCCACCACGAGGGTCCATTCTCAGCGCGTGCACGCGTGCTCAGTCACGCTCCACTCTTTGTGACCCCGTGGACTGTAGCCCCCACAGGCGCCTCTGTCCATGGGATTTCCCAGGAATGGGTTGCCATTTTCTCCTCCAGTGGATCTTCTGGACCCAGGGATTGAACCTGAGTGTCCTGCATTGGGAGGTGGATTCTTTACCACTGAGCCATCAGGGAAGCCCCTATTCTCAGCACAGCAGCTGTCATGTAAGTCTTGTCAAGACAGTCCTGTAACCTAAACTTTCCAAGGGCTTCCTACATCACTCAGAAAAAAAAAAAAAAAAAGCCAAGCCTGGAGGAAGGCCCACAGCATCCTAAATGACCTCATTTCCTTCACATGTCCTCACCAGTCACCAACACCAGTTAGTTCAGAAAATTCCAGGTACACTCTGCTTTAGGCCCATGCACAGAAATCTACATAAAGAAGACTGAGCACCGAAGAACCGATGGTTTCAAATTATGGTTCTAGAGAAGACTCTTGAGAGTCCCTTGGACTGCAAGAAGATCAAAGCAGTCCATCCTAAAAGAAATCAGGCCTGAATATTCATTGGAAGGACTGATGCTGAAGCTGAAGCTCCAATACTTTGGCCACCTGATGCAAAGAGCAGACTCTGAAAAAGTCCCGGAAGCTGGGAAAGATTGAAGGCAGGAGAAGGGGACTGCAAAAGATGAGATGGTTGGATGGCATCACTGACTCAGTGTGCGTGAGTTTGAGCAAGCTCTGGCTTACAGTGAAGGACAGGGAAGCCTGGCGTGCTGCAGTCCATGGGGTTGCAAAGGGTCGGACACAACTGAGTGACCGAACAACAGCAGCAGAAATCCGTACTGCCCTCTCCTTCTCATCCACCAGCTCGTGACTCAAAGGTCGCCTTCTCACTGAACGCAGCCCTGATCACCATTTAGGCGTGCACCTCTCCCCACCCCAGAATTTCTGATCTGCTCTTCTGGATTTGCTTTTCTCCATAGCAGTCATCATTTTTCTAACACAATATGTTAGAATATGATTTATTTAGAATAAAATATGTATTTTGCTTTTCTGTTTTATTATCTTTCTTCCCTTATCAACCGCCAAAGGCCACTGCTTTTTGTCTTCATCGCTGTGTCCATACTGCCTAGAATAGGGTCTGGCACATAGTACATGCTTAATATATATGCGTTGAATTAATGCATAAACATGTGTATCTTATATGAGGTAAAAATCATTATCTGGCTTGAAAAATTATGTCTGTAGTGTTTATAAGTGAAGTCTTGTAAAGAACATGAGCATACTTGTGATGGTTATAAAATGGACCAATGGGTTATATACTTCCACTTAGGATAGAGCCTAATCTTGTCCCTGCTAACCACACTGAACTCTAAGCATATGTCCTTTTCTTAGAAAACAGTCCTATTTATTTACTTATTTTTGGCCATGCCAGGTCTTCATCGCCGCGTGCAGCCGTCTCCCTAGCTGCAGCCCAGGGCTTCTCACTGCGGCGGCTTCCCGTTGCAGAGCAGGGGCACCGGGGTGCGTGGGCTTCAGTAGTTTCGGCACAGCGGCTTAGTTGCTATGTGGCGTGTGGATCTTCCCTGACCAGGGGTTGAACCTGTGTCTCCTGCACTGGCAGGCAGATTCTTAACCACTGGACCCCCAGGGAAGTCCTAAGCATTTACACTTTAATCTTTACACTCCACCTTATCCCTCCTTTTCTCCAAGACTGTAGACTTTTGTTTTGTCCTCTTTCTTTCTTTCGTTTCTTTTATTTCAATGTTAATCTGGTTTTGCTGCATAAAAAGACTGATGAGTTGGGTTTTGCCTGAAGCAATTTAATAGAAGCCCTTCACAATCCAGCCCTAGCCCATGGACTCTATAAATTGGATGCTCATCTCTCAAATAATCAGGAAATAGCTATACTTTGAATTTGCCTTCTCCTAGGAGGGCTCTGAAAATCTGATCTATTTATTCCTAAGTTTCTACTGCTATCATCTTTTTTCTCTACTATTCCATATCTTTGGGCATTTCAGCTGCATTGTAATTACTTCGGCATCCTATTTCCTAGACAGGAAGTGGCTTCCACTAGCATGATTTTCTTTACAATATACTAAAGTTAAAACTGTATAGAATATTTGAATGTAGATTTTCATTTTCAAAGTCGTATGCACAAATTTGCTTTATTTTATAAGCTTGCAACATCATTGTGTGATTAAAAAATACCCCACACATTTGAATTTATGACTTGTTATAGCTCAAAGAAATCTTATGTTCAGAAAACAGAAGAGATCAACAGAACAAATCACAATAAGATTTCTCTTGTTTTTGTTTAAATATGTCTACATTCCACTTAAAGCTTAAGACTTTTAGTTTCAATGTTTACTCATTTATTTATGTCTCATTCATAAAACAACTCATAAAGATCAGCTTTCTATAGTACCCTTAATGGTCTTTTGAAGTAAAATTAAACTAAGCTACAACACAATGCCCTAAAGTCTGCAAATGTTTTAATTTACTAGAGTTATTGTAAGAGACTCTTCTCGCATATCAAACTGTATCTTAAGGGCAGACAGCTTTGTGTTAAATCCACTTCTATTTGCATTTTAACACCATGGTAAGTGAAGAAATTTGATTGCTACTCTTTTTTTTGTCTGCAGTATAAAATCCACAAATATAAACTGCTAAAAACTGCTTTTAGAAGTTGCATCTAATTCTTTATATTAACTAATGCTATCCATCAAAATTTTTGTTTATATCAAAATGGAAAATCCTAAATAACATGATGATTAAGGTGTTGCCTGAGGAAACAAAATTTAAATGTGATTCTAAATTTATTAAAAATATAACCCTGACGTCTTTTTTTTTAAAGCACTGTCTTTAGTATATGCAATATTTGGAAATTTCTTACCTAAGTACAAGCCAACAAAGGAAAAGAAACAGACCAAACGGAGATGCCCGAGATATATTAACACCATTCAATTGATGTAACTGCCGTTTCCTATTAAAAACTACTCAGGTCTAGTTGGAAATAAATGAAACAAAGAAGAGTGTTAAATTTATGTTAGAAAATGTCATAAATGGAGTATAGGCATAGGTTTTAATTAGAACTTTAGTTGATCAACAAACAACCTTTAAGTTTTCTATTTTACTTGCTACTTCATATTTCAAAATTTTCATCATTTGATGTGATCAAAATATGGCAGTCTCCTTATTGCATACACGATGGATTTAGGCAGTGTGGATAGAGTGTTATGAATTTAATTACAAAGAGGAAAACAAAGTCAATGGGAAAATAAAGCTGGTGCTTCAGGAAAAGAAAAAAAAAAAACACTGATAATTCACTAGCAAAACTGACAGGTTAAAAGTAAAAAGCTTTTTTCATATTGAATTACCAATATGAAGAATGAAACACGGTAATCACTACAGAGTCTATAACCACTGAAAGGCAGTGTGGGCATCCAGCAGTAGGATGAGCACATTTTATAATTTAGAGGCAATGAATCAATTCATCAGAAGCACGAACTATGATCTACATACCCAATATGATATGGACAATTTAAACACAATAATTACTAACGAAAATTTAGTTCATAATTTTAAAACTCCAGTTTGATTGACTTTTAAATTTGAACCAGCCTTCATGCTTGGAATAAACCCCACTTTGTCATGGTGTGTAATTTCGTTCATATTTTGCTTCATTGTATTTGCTAATATTTTATTGAGAATTTTTTTAAGTTAACGAGAGACTGGTCTATCGCTCTACCTATTGGTCTGCCTGAATTTGTTGTCTTTGGTATCAGAGCAATGGTAGCCTCATAAAATGAATTAGGACATGTTTCCTCCTCTTCTATTTTTTGAAACAGAGTGAGTAGAATTCATGTTAGCTCAGTAGAGTTCCCTAGTCAAATCCTCATAGCCTGGAGATATCTTTTACTGGATGTTTGTACTATTTACATTCATTTGTTTTCTAGTAAATAATCCAGTATCTTTTTCCATCAGTATTGGTGCCAGCGGATTTTCTCATGCTATTATTTTCTGGGTCTCAGGGACTTTCAAATGTACTGTAAAATGCTTGATTCTGTAAGAGTCTGGATCCTGTTTAGCCTCCTGTTTGCAGCAGGCAGTCCCCGTGAGGTGCGTGCCAGGGGCACGTGGGTGTGTCTGCTCAGCTTCTTGCTGCTCCTTGTCAACCCCCGCACCAAAGTGGGGCGCTGAGTCCCAGCAGTGGGGAGGGGAGGTTTAACCCCCAACAGCCTGGCTGATGCCCTCCCATGCGCTTAAGTGCCTCCAGGTGCAGCTGGAAGGGCCGCTTCCCACTGGGCTCGGCTGACATCAGGGCAGGAGAAGGACCGAGTGGAGGAGCACGTGGTTCAGCACCTAACACCTGTCCCTGCCTCACGGATGCTGGGAAAGGTGGAGTCTTAGCTTCCCCTGGGATCCACTGGAGGAAGGAGAAAGCAGATTATCAACTACCTCACCCCCCTACCCTCCCTCTTTCTGCTCGACTGCTGCCAAGGCTGGGTGCAGGCTCAGCTCCCCACGGGGGTCTTGCTGACCTGAGGCGGGGGTGAAGGCGAGTGGCCCCGAGTCCAGCCTCACACGGCTTCATGAATTCCAGTTGCTAAGGGTGACCATGGAGGTTCAGTTCACTGCTGTTTGCTTCCCCCAGGAAGAGCATCTCCCTGTTTAGTCCAGGAAGGTGATGAGGAATGGTAGGGATAGGGGAATCATTGTTTAATCCGAGGTTGTTTGAGAAGGCCTTGCTGAGAAGGTGATGTATGAGCAGAGCCCTCGTAGAATGAGGGACGAAGCCAGACGGGAAGATAGGCGTTATGTATTCTCAGATGGACACAGAGTCTACTTCAAAGTCCTTTGCCAGGAGGTGCCTACAGGGCCTGATGTAGAGCATATATAAGAAACAGTGTCAGATTGCTGTGGACGGACAGGGCATGACCCCTGTAGAAAGCTCTAGAAATGCTGACTTCTACCCTAAATGAGATGGGAAAACTTTGGAGTTTGGAGCAGAGAAGTGATGTAGCCACCATATGTTTTAAGATATTCTAGCATAAACTGGTGGCTTAGTGGTAAAGAATCTGCCTGCCAATGCAGGAGACACAGGTTCGATCTCTGTGTCAGGAAGATCCCCTGGAGGAGGAAAATGGTAACCTGCTTTAGTGCTCTTGCCTAGAATATCCCATAGACAGAGGAGCCTGGCGGGCTGCCGTCCATAGGGTCGCAGAGAGTGGGACATGACTGAGCAGTTGAGCTGCACAGCAGAAACTAGAAGCAGGACATAGGCAAAAACAGGACAATTAATAACCAGCAAGAATGTTACTTATTCTAAATGAGAGGCCTGCTGCTGCTGCTAAGTCACTCCAGTCGTGTCCGACTCTGTGCGACCCCACAGACGGCAGCCCACCAGGCTCTCCCGTCCCTGGGATTTTCCAGGCAAAAACACTGGAGTGGGGTGCCATTGCCTTCTCCGAAATGAGAGGACAGTGGTCTGAATAAGGATGGCAGTAGTGGAGGTGGCAAATACAGTCATATTCTAGATACACTCTGAAGGCAGAGCTGGGATGGGTTCATAGAGAAATGATGGATAACTCTAGGGTTTTCCATCTGAAGGGCTGAGAGGACCAGTCCTGGTTGCTTTAACACACTGCATAGATCCCTCTGCTGGGCTGACTGATTTTGCTTCCTCAGCTGTGGCACGTGTTGCCAGCAGATAGCCCTCAACCCCGAGGCTTCTCTGGAAACTGACTTCACAAAAATAAGGAAAACCCGAAAGTCTGGAGCTGAGCTGTCTAATATGATGGCTACTAGCCACATACGGCTATTAAAGTAAGTCGTGTCTGACTCTTTGCGACCCCATAGACTGTAGCCTATCAGGCTCCTCCCTCCACGGGATTTTCCAGGCAAGAGTGCTGGAGTGGATTGCCGTTTCCTTCTCCAGTGATAAAACAAAAGCGTCCTTAATTGCATCACCTACATTTCACATGTTTGATATAGACATGTGGCTGGTGGGTACTGTATCAGACACTGAAGGTTTTACAGATGATTTCCATCGCTGCAGAAAGTTCCATTAGATTGGGGCTGGAATAGAGCCACAGGTACCCACCACATTCCTGCCGGTTGAAAAGCATTGTTTGTTCTTTGATGAATCAGTTAGGACTCTTTTAGTTGCAGGTAACGGAATCCAGTTTTGGGTAACAAATAAAAATGGAGGGTTTTATTTTAAAGATGTGGTGATAACTCTGTCCAAGGGAGACACGAGGCCAAGTCTGGGGAGGCGTTGCCGTTTGGAAGTACTCTCTCGTGTTGCAGTCTCTGCCTTCATTCCTTACTTCATCCTCCTACTGCTCAGGTAATTAACCCCACAGCTCAGTAACTGACCTTTGGCAGTTTCCAGGAAAAGGACCTGACTGGCCCTTATCAGGGCATGTGACTACCCTTTCATATTAGCTACATGTGGATACATGAGAAGCTGCCACGTGGACACACTGGCCTAAAACACATCCCAGGGAACTGATGCCTCCAGAAGGAAGGTCCCTGTGAATTGAGAGATGCCTTTAACAAGGACTATTATCTGAGTTAGCTTCTGTCCATCAGCATCCTTCTAAGGCATTTTGCTTTGTCTCTGTTTGTTTTTAATTCCTGATTTGAGGTTCCAGAGTGATTTGGCTGTGATATGTGTTACCAGTCCATCCTAAAGGAGATCAGTCCTGAGTGTTCATTGGAAGGACTGATGTTGAAGCTGAAACTCCAATATTTTGGCCACCTGATGCAAAGAGCTGACTCATTGGAAAAGACCCTGATGCTGGGAAAGGTTGAGGGCAGGAGAAGGGGATGACAGAGGATGAGACGGTTGGATGGCATCACCGACACAATGGACATGGGTTTGGGTGGACTCCGGGAGTTGGTGATGGACAGGGAGGCCTGGTGTGCTGCAGTCTGTGGGGTCACGAGGAGTCTGACATGACCGATTGACTGAACCGAACTGAACTGAATTGTGTTACCCAATGTGGGTCAGGGACCCCAGAGAACTAATGTGGTTTCATAAAGGGGCTACACGCAAAGATGCGGGCTGAGGGTAGGGAACCACAAGGAGTAGTGGGGCAGCTGGGGGCTGGTTACAGAGCGGGTCACAGTGTCACCTACAGGCGTTACAGGGCAAGAGCGGGTTATACTGTCATCTACAGGCGTTACAAGGCAAGAAAAGGAAAATTTCCAGCCCTGGAGACAGAGAGGGCTGTGGGAGGGGTGCTGATCTGTGACAAAGGGAGCACGTCACCCACAGGAACCCGGAGATCAGAACAACGGAACACCTCCGCTCCACTCCTTTCTGTACTGAGGACTGGGCGGGTACTTCTCATCAGCTGCTTCAACTCTAAGTCAGGACGCAAGGGAGCCTGTTGACAATTTCCATACCAATGAGCCTCTGAGGGACTAAGATTTTTTTAAAAAGGCTAGGGACTTTTTCAGTGGTTAACAATTCCAGTGGTTAAGAATTTGCCTTGCAGTGCAAGGGATGTAGGCTTGACCCCTCATCAGGGAACTAAGAGCCCACACGGGGCAGGGACACTCAGCCCCCACGCCACAGCTAGAGAGCCCAGGTGCTGAGACTAAGACCCGACTCAGTGAAACAAAGAAAGATGCATTTAAAAATAGAGAATAAATTTAAAAAAATAACTTAAAGGAGAGCTACAGAGCAGTGGCCATGAGTACACACCCTGAAGTCTCTCTGCAAGGTAGACTATGCCTGCGCTGGCCAGCTGGACAAAGCTGCTTTTCCTCCACTGACGTGGGATTTCAATTTTTAAGCTTAAGCCTCTGTTAAGAAGACAATTTCGTGTTTTTGTCATATTTACTTAAAAAATAAAATAATAAAATGCACCATATTCTTGAACTTATCTGGAAGACAGCACATGCGCAATAGATTTAATCTGCTGAGTACTATTTTCAGGGAATTGCAACCTCCCCGTGTTATTTGTCTGCAGTGAGCCCAGTGAACAGTAGAAATAAACCTGGTCTGTCCCTGTTGGTAGGGTGCGACACAGGCGAGGCTGCCCGGGGACGGCTGTAGCCTCCACCGGGAAAAGGTGACAGACTAATCCCAATCGCCCAGGTGAGCTAGAGAGGCTCTCTTTTGTTGATTTTGGATTTCTCCTCCGTTGGAGCCTCAGGCTACTGTGTACTTCAGATGGCATGTTTGTTCAGATGCTTGCCTGCTCTCCGTCAAAGAGGATTTAGTAAGCTCGCTCTTGGGTTCTTTGGCTCTAATTGGTAACACAGGAGTCATACTGTATTTCAAGTTTTCAATTCCATTCTTCAGAGGTGCCCTGGGATTCTTGGCAAATGACTGGTCAGAGATGAATCATCATTAGACAAAGAGGGGCTCCTTTCTTGGTTGGTATGCTGTTCATGGTGCTTGGTGAGAAATCTGTGTTTCAGCAAGAACGTGGAAGTTTTAAAAGCGAACAAGAAGATAAATTTGCTTTCTGTTAAAAATGTTCCCTTTGCTTTATGAATGAAACAAATCCTCTCCTCCTCACTTTGAAGAGTTCCTTTTCCAAACAAGAAGTTAAGGAAAGGAATCCATAATTGACAATTTTAGCAGATGTTTATTCTGCCCGACAACAAACTAAGAATACCATTTCTTCAGCTCATTAATGAATTCTTCATTCCACAAGTGGTAACCTACTGAGAAGTGTGTGTCAAGTCACTAAACGTGAGAGTGTGTTTACGCGTGCTAAGTCACGTCTGCCGTATCCAGCTCTTTGCCACCCTAGGGACTGCAGCCCACCAGGCTCCTCTGTCCATGGGGATTCTCCAGCTGAACCCACATCTCTTGACTCCCGCTCGGCAGGGAGTTCTTTGCCACGAGAGCCACCTGTGCTGCGTGCTCTGCTGAGTCGCTCCGTCAGGTCTGACCCTTTGCGACCCCGTGGACTGCAGCTCGCCAGGCTCCTCTGTCCATGGGATTCTCCAGGCAAGAGTACTGGAGTGGGTTCCCACGCCCTCCTCCAGCGGATCTTCCTGACCCAGGGATCGAGCCCAGATCTCCCGCATTACGGGCAGATTCTTTACTTTCTGAGCCACCAGGGAAGCCCCGCGCCAACTGGGAAGCCCCAAATATTAGAGTACTCAAGGCTATTTCTGTGTCTTCTTATTTCACTTTGTATACTTTTAGGTCAGTTTCATCCCCACTCATAAATTCAATGACCATCTCTAGTTCAGAGTTTTATTTTAGACTTCTTTTCTACTACCTTTTTGTCCTCTCTTGTTCTATTTTTTCAAAAGTACTTCAAATTAAATAGATGTAGAACCAAACTCATGATCGTCCCAGAAAACTTGGTTTTTATCCCATATGTCTTTCCCTACATTCTTCTTACAATCATGTAAGTAAGAAACCAGGAATAAACTTTAGCATTTTTCTGGGTAACTCTTCATCCAATCCATTACCAATTCCTATCAATTTTCTGATGAAACTTCTATTTAGCTTCATCAGTAACACTCTAGTAAAGCCACTGTCAGAATTCATCCCAGTCTACCTGCAATAGCTCATAATTTATGCCCTTATTCTGTCCTCCTTACAATCTACTCTTCATTCTAAGACCAGGGGGCTCCTTGAAAACAAAAACTAATCATAACAGGCAAACACACGCTCTCATGCTCAACACCACTTAAACAACCGATGGCTTTCCAGTGCTTTGGTGCTTCCACTGCTAATTACATCGGAGAAAACCCTGGTCACACAGGCAACAGAGCCTTGCGTGTTCCGGCCGCCGCCTCCCTTTCCAGCTGCGCCTCTCCAGGCCGGCCCCGACTCTCCCACGAGCCGCAGGACTGTGCTCTTCCAGGCACAGGGATTTTGCACCTGCTGTTTTCCCTGGCCAGGAAGTTCCTGTCCTCCTTGTTACGTTAAGGAAATCCTCTTAGGCCCACCTGACTCAATCACACAGCCCTGTATGCTGGGTCCATACTCTGCAACCTTCCCTTCCCCGGCTGTGAGGGCCCAGACTGTGCTCAGTGCATCTTTGGCAGTTTTACCTCAGGAGGGACTCCCTGTGCTTCAGCTGCCTCACCTGTACACAGGAATAATGAGATGTCCTTCGCAGGGTTTCTTTAACTGTTAAACGAGACACATCACCTTCTTAGGACAAGGCCCGAGTTGGACAGAGACAGCTCCTGACGCCGGCCACCGTCACTGCGTCTCTTGTTCGTTTAACCTCCAGGGCCCTGCGGTTCATAAACAGTGGCTGCTCCACTTACATTCGGAAGATTGGTGAGAACCTACTGTATGACCCGGGGAAGAAACAGGCAGGCATGACCTCCTTGTAGGACGTTTATTAGGTTAACCTTAAAACATGCATTGGGCGCAGACAAGCACTGTCTGATTCCACTTCAACCACGTACCTAGCATCGTCAGATTCATAGCGTCAAAAAACAGACTGGCAGACGCCGGGGGCCAGGGGCTGGGGGAGCAGGGGATTGAGGCTTAGCGTTTAATGAGGACAAAGTTTCAGTTTATGAAGGTGAAAGCTGCCCGGGATGGATGATGGTGGGAGCTGCAGGGCTGTGTGAAGGCGCTCAGTGCCACTGAGCCGCACAGTTACACATGGCTAAGATACTATGTTCTGGATTATGCGACTTCGACCACAGTAAAAAAAGAAGACGACTGGAAGACTGAGTAGCTTTCTATCTTAGACGCCAAATGATCCTCAAATTAGCCTTTCACAGCTGAACTGAAAGCGAGCGTCTACACCTCACATCTAGTTGCACACGCCTTCCAAGCTCTTGCAGTGAGTTGCTTTCTGAGTGCTATTAAGTAGCACGTGCATTCTCCCTAGAGGCTGGCAGGGAGTGATCCACCTGAGGCATGAAACTTTAAATCAACATTTTGTTCCTTAATGGGAAAGTCTTCACTGCTGTTTACATGTCCTCCACTGACAAACACAACATGCCATTTCAGGGCATCAGGACCAACCCCGCAGATAATAGGTCATCGATGACATTTTCAGCCTCAGTAACTATGCCTTTTGTTTGGAGCTTCTTGACGTGTCAAACTCAAGCTGAGCCGTTGAAGAGTGGATGAGAGAGGATCAGTTACAGATCGGTAACTGTTTACTCCGCAGGGAAAACTGACTGTGCGGTGGGCCTCCCGGCCCAGAATGGCTGATGGCAGGAAGAGCAACGGCACCAGAGGCACGGTGCTGACCCGCGTGGACTCCCTGCTGACTGACCCGCGTGGACTCCCCGCTGACTCCCTGCTGGGACCCCCTTTCCCGAGGGGTGCCCATCTCCAGGTCGCCAGGGTCGGTGCTGACCCGCGTGGACTCCCTGCTGACTCCCTGCTGGGACCCCCTTTCCCGAGGGGTGCCCATCTCCAGGTCGCCAGGGTCGGTGCTGACCCGTGTGGACTCCCTGCTGACTCCCCGCTGGGACCCCCTTTCCCCAGGGGTGCCCATCTCCAGGTCGCCAGGGTCGGTGCTGACCCGCGTGGACTCCCTGCTGACTCCCCGCTGGGACCCCCTTTCCCGAGGGGTGCCCATCTCCAGGTCGCCAGGGTCGGTGCTGACCCGCGTGGACTCCCCGCTGACTCCCTGCTGGGACCCCCTTTCCCGAGGGGTGCCCATCTCCAGGTCGCCAGGGTTGGTGCTGACCCGCGTGGACTCCCTGCTGACTCCCTGCTGGGACCCCCTTTCCCGAGGGGTGCCCATCTCCAGGTCGCCAGGGTCGGTGCTGACCTGTGTGGACTCCCTGCTGACTCCCCGCTGGGACCCCCTTTCCCGAGGGGTGCCCATCTCCAGGTCGCCAGGGTCGGTGCTGACCTGTGTGGACTCCCTGCTGACTCCCCGCTGGGACCCCCTTTCCCGAGGGGTGCCCATCTCCAGGTCGCCAGGATCATTGGGTCCTCACAGCTCCTGGCTGCTCCCTTTGGGAGGACTTCCAGGTCCCGACAGGACCCGCCTCACCCAGAGATGCCTGATGAAGAGCAGGCCCCTGTCCCCCGGGAGGACCCACAGCTAACGCCCGGTGGTTCCCACGGTGTAAAAACCCATCCTCTTCTCAAACTGGGACAACTCTGGTGTTCCTTTGGCTCCAGAACTCCCTGTGGGATGAGGCTGAGTCGAGTCAGCACCTAAACCACATCTTTACCCAGCTTTCCCCCAGCCCCCATCCTGCTTCCTGTACATCCAATCAGGCTTCTCTCCTGAGAGCACCCCCTTACTAATCAGAATCGGTCTCAGACACGGTCTGAAGGAAAGGTGATGTAAGTTTCACTGTGATCATTTCAATCCACCACACAGGCATATCTTAGTACAGAGTCGAAGCTCTGAGGTCGGCATTGGAGAGTTTTGGAAGGAGCCGTGGAAAACCAAGCGAAAGAGCAGAAGGCAGAGTTTTAGTCTGAATGAAGCAACAACCTACTGATACTGTGTCTGCGTGATCTGGCCTCTGGTGATATGAACCGGAAAATCTCTCTGAACTCTGAGATCTAAAAATCCATACCGCCCGGCAGAGGACTGACTGAAGGAAAACCCAGCTAAAGCGATTTTCGGGTGTTCAGATCCTCTGTGCTTAGACTGGAGACACAGGAAGTTCCCTTGAGGAATAAAATGAGTGAGAAAGGCTATAAGGGCGGCCATTAGGGACTGTCTCAGCAAAAGGGATTTTCCCAGACTGAATCAGCAGAGAACGATCATTCATAAAATCTGGCAGATATGAAGAAGCCCTTGCTAAGAGAGCACCGATAGCTTCCAGAATATATAAAATAGAGCAGGTGAAAGACTCAGTGAAGAGCTATTTCTCAGGTCTTTGTGTTGGTAGATGTTTAAAGATTCTGTCGCTATGATGATGCCTCTGAACAACTTTTAATAAAAACAAACGTCTTTCCCCAGCTGTGTTTTGAAGCACATTTTTCACGTATTTGAATACGTTAAGATCCATTTAGCACAGCTTTTAATTTTTTTGAAATGGTGATTGTCAATTGCTGAATGTTTCTCTGCTCTTTGTTATGCCAGTTATTCTTGGTATCCTGAACCCAGAGAATTTTAAAACTAACACTGCAAAAGGTGGTATTGCTTGCCCTAAAGGCAGAAGTAGGAAAAAAAAAAACAAAACAAACACCTTATCCTCAGAACACTCTCAACAACTACCCTGAATTAGGAGGGGAAAACTATCAAAACTCGCTAACCACAAGGGAAGCGCTTTCTGTCTAAAGGGAAAACTGGTAAAGTGGGATGTTTTTGCTTGTGCGTTTTCAGAACCATAGACGTTTAGAAGGAATAGATGAAAATAATGTGAACTCAAAGAGGGAGAAAGGCTGCTTATAAAAATTAGCATGGCACTTCTGCTGCTGCTGCTTCTAAGTCGCTTCAGTCGTGTCCGACTGTGCGACCCCAAAGACAGCAGTCCATCAGGCTCCACCGTCCCTGGGATTCTCCAGGCAAGAACACTGGAGTGAGTTGCCATTTCCTCCTCCAATGCATGAAAGTGAAAAGTGAAAGTGAAGTTGCTCAGTCATGTCCGACTCTTAGCGACCCCATGGACTGCAGCCTACCAGGCTCCTCCGTCCATGGGACTTTGCACTTCAGATATCGACAATTAAACAATAATATTTAATTCTCTATTGAATAATTCAGTCCTCAATCCTCCAGGCCCAGCACTTTCGGTGACAGATTCACTTCTGTTATGCAGATTTCTTAGCTTAAAATCTCGCTCTCTCTGGGGCCTCTCCTGAGTCCCATCTACACAGCCATCTACAGAGCCATGCAGTCATGCTCTGGAACACCACCCTGTTCTATCTCCTTGCACATTTCCCCTCCAGAAACCCCCATCTGTCTATCTCCCTAACAATCAGCTTGGTTAATTTCCATCCCTTCCTTATAGTGTGTTCAGCTTCCTGTCTAGAACAAGAGCTGGCTTGGTGAACAAGGGCTCACTGGTCAAATATGTGAAGAAAAATAGCCCCACTAGACTCATAGCTCCAATAAAAGAGAAGACTAGGCATCTTTTGCTCAATGCCTTGGCGGTGTTCTTGGTGCCTGGCATGAAGTAGATGCTCAAGAAACATTTGCTGAATAAATAAACTATCCTGGATGTGGATGACAGAGCAGAAAGCAAGTAAGAAAAGGCCCCTGCCCTCAAGGATGCTGTTAAATCATTAACAATACTTGGAGTGGCTCATTAACTCTTGACTCAATGGGAGAAAAAAAAGAAAGCAAAACAATTGTTTAGAATGAATGGGCCTCCTCTCTGGAATGAGACTTAAATCTGTTTAGCTGTTACATTTTTGTAAATGGCTTAAAGACTGTGTATACTTTGTAAATACTATTTAGGGATATTTGATGTCAATTTTTATTTTCTTCTCCTAAGAATCTGGGATAAGGACATTTTATCTGTTCTCATGTGATCAGATCAAGTCTAGTCTCTTCTGAAAATCTACTTTGCACATGTGCCTGACCCCTCTCCACACGCCCTGCACTGGAGCCGGTTGATTCCATTTTTCAGAAACGTATTAATATCATTACATGCTGCTTTTCACAGGCGCTATTACTTCACTTGCTCAAGAGTTCACTTTAGCGTCAATGCTTATCAGTTCATATCCAAAAGTTCTGCTTCTTCCAACACATGCTGTGAAATGCCACCGTAATTGCCGACCCAGGGAGGTGACCTCAGTCCCTGAGCTTGGCTCTATAGACACTGCTCTGCCAGAGCAATTAGTTGTCTCCAATGGTTGTTTTATTTTTGCTCAGAGAAGGAGAACAGTTCAACTCATTTTTACTAGTAAATTCAACTTCTATACGTATTGTTGTTGAAAAGAGATTTTCTCATTTTTCAGCTCCATGACACTTCTCATAGACCACCATGGAGTTCCCCTAGATGGGGAAATCTAACCTGTGTAGTCATTCTATGCCTGACGGCATGCCAGCTATATAGGGGGCACTTATTTAATCTACTGTATTTATTCACATATATTTTTCAATAAAAATATTGGGCATCTGTATGCCACTCATATACAGATGAAGGCAGTAGGGTCCCTGTCCTCAGACACTCAGTCGATGGCATGAAGACAGGCACAGGACTGAATAAAAACAAGGATGTTTCTCTCTTTGACCACTCTGGATAATGGGAAACTGACAGTTTCGGAACTCTGAGTATCCATAGCACGTATGCGTCTCGGCTTTGTTAACTTAAGAGAGCGCGTCTCTTCTCATGCTGCTTGACTCTGAATCAGCTCCATTTCTGCCGTAATGCCAGGGAAAGAGAAAGCATTACCGTCACTGTTCTATTAAAGGCTGTTTTCCATTACACAAAGCACTTGGGGGGACCTGGAAGAGGAGTGCCCACCAAGAGAAGCCAATTCTATTCTCTGTTCTATTGATCCACAAGGGAAATAATTCCAAAGATATACTGGTTGGGGAGAGAAATTGAACTTCCTGGGTTAGCTTTATAATAGTATTTCTAAACAGAGCCATCTACATAAACACCATTCCCCACGATGGATTGGCTCTCATTTCCATGAGGAAGTGCAATTTCTCCGAGAGTGAGAATACGGTCTGGAAATCAACTCAGTTCAGTTCAGTTCAGTCACTCAGTTGTGTCCGACTCTTTGCAACCCCATGAATTGCAGCACGCCAGGCCTCCCTATCTATCACCAACTCCCGGAGTTCACCCAGACTCACGTCCATCGAGTCAGTGATGCCATCCAGCCATCTCATCCTCTGTCGTCCCCTTCTCCTCCTGCCTCCAATCCCTCCCAGCATCAGAGTCTTTTCCAATGAGCCAACTCTTCACATGACGTTGTCAAAGTACTGGCGTTTCAGCTTTAGCATCAGGCTGATCTCCTTCAGAATGGACTGGTTGGATCTCCTTTCAGTCCAAGGGACTCTCAAGAGTCTTCTCCAACACCACAGTTCAAAAGCATCAATTCTTTGGTGCTCAGCCTTCTTCACAGTCCAACTCTCACATCCGTATGTGACCACAGGAAAAACCATAGCCTTGACTAGATGGAAC
Source organism: Bos indicus x Bos taurus (assembly GCF_003369695.1). Lineage (NCBI taxonomy): Eukaryota > Metazoa > Chordata > Mammalia > Artiodactyla > Bovidae > Bos > Bos indicus x Bos taurus. The sequence continues at coordinate 898,522 of NC_040088.1, forward strand.
TTTGTTGGCAAAGTAATGTCCCTGCTTTTGAATTTGCTATCTAGGTTGGTCATAACTTTCTTTCCAAGGAGTAAGTGTCTTTTAATTTCATGGCTGCAGTCACCATCTGCAGTGATTTTGGAGCCCAAAAAAATAACGTCTGACACTGTTTCCCCATCTATTTCCCATGAAGTGATGGGACTGGATGCCATGATCTTCGTTTTCTGAATGTTGAGCTTTAAGCCAACTTTTTCACTCTCCACTTTGAGAACAGAGCAATGTTTACAGGTGGTGACCTGATTCTCAGATTCTTTGGTCTCCTTGAACAAAAACCACAGCTCACCCAGCACAGACTGCTATTGTTAACATTACTCCTATTTCTGTTGAAATTTCTTTTTGTCACTTGAAGTTTTGTGTAAGTTGGCAGACAATTAGATAATGTTTCTTTAATTTTCCAAAAATGCATACACCAACAAAGATATTAACAACATTTGAATTCCATGAATGTATATACATATATATCATGGATATAAAGTTCAGTGTATTTTTACAGTTTTGAATAAAATTATATTTACAATGAATTACTAGAATATTGTAACCATTCTGTAAAATGTCATCTATCAGGTACTATGATGGCTACCAGGAGATTTAGTTATGTTTGTCCGCAATCCCTGAGGATGCAGCTATGGGAGACTTTTCTTGTTCCTTGAACCCCACACTCAAGCAGGGAGCTACATGAGGCAAAATGGGGTGGGGAAAGTGGAGAGAAACAGACAGCTCCTTTCACTGTTCCCTGCCTCTGCTCCTGGGACCACAAAGCAGCACAACCGTTCTGGAAAATCTCGTGGCATTGTTTGATACAACTGAAGAGGCACATAACTTACAGTCAGACTTACAGGCTGTAAACTTGTAGACCCAAGGACTGGCCCAAGAGTGTTTACACCACAGCACTTGTAATAGCAAACAAACTGATACAAGCAAGTGCCTTCAACTTCAGACTAGATATTTTCCTAAAAAACAAATCCTGGGGACTTCCCAGGTGGTCCAGTGGTTAAGACTCCACCTCGCAATGGAAGGGCCAGGGCTCAGCCCCTGGTCTGGGAACTAAGATCCCACGTGCCGCAGAGCCACTGAGTGCACACTCTGCGACTCCCGCGCCAGCACCCCTCAGCTGCAGAGCCTGCTCCGGAACACAGGCCTCGCACGGCACAGTGGGAGCCTGTGCTCCACAGCTAAGATTGGACGCAGCCAAATGAATACAGAGCTCACGTTTTTTCTTACAATGAAATTAATGACCTAAAGGGCTAGGGCACAGGTCAGCAAACTTTTTCTTCAAGAGCCAAAAAGTAAATGTGTTAGACTTCACCTGCTAAGAAGCAAAACAGGATAATATATAGAGACATGTATAGATGCTATATTAATGTAACTATTTAAAATATATCCATCTAAAAGTGTGAGGAGAAAAGCCATTTTTAACTAACTGGTCATTTAAAAAAATAAATGACATAAAATAAAATAATGAAACAGAAGTAGTGAGCTAGATTTGGCTTCTGGGTGGTTGGTTGCTGGTCTCCCGCCCAGACCATCACACCAGCATAGAGGAATCTGAAACAGTCAACGTGGAGCGGGGGCGTGGCTGAAGCACCCGTGATGCACAAGCCCACGTGGAGACAGTCCCGAAGCCTCAGAGCAGCCTCTGGATGGTGCTCCCAGCGGTGCCCATTCCCGAAGCCTGCAGAGCAGCCTCTGAATGGTGCTTCCGGCGGTGCCCATTCCCGAAGCCTGCAGAACAGCCTCTGGATGCTGCTCCCGGCGGTGCCCGTTCCCGAAGCCTGCAGAGCAGCCTCTGGATGATGCTCCCGGCGGTGCCCACGAAGCAGAAGCACAAAGGAAAACAGGGTGGCGCACCCCATCCTCACAGTAATCATGGCTTGTTTGTGGAGAGGACGATAAATGGGATCCATGAGGGTCACGGGGACAAGGGGGTAGGCATTAGTAAAAATTCCTTAAGCTAGAAGATGAACATATGGTGTTTAGATTTTTTCTCATATATGTGATATAAATATACTTCGTACATATTAAATAATTAGTAACAATACAAGATGAAGATCAATGCCACTTTATGGATATCATACAAATTTTAAGTGACAGAGAAAATAAAACACAATTGGGTCAAAAATCAGAGCCATCACATCCAACAGTTTATATAAAGGAGACTTACTAAAATCAGTCTGGGAAAAACATCTGCTTCACTGCATGTTGGAAATGTTGCGCTCAGATTTCCAAATGAGGAAAACAAACCACCTCTCTGCGCCCACAGCCATGTGGCTGAACCACCAATGCAACTGAGCTGCGGAAGCTCCTGGTCTACTTTTGCACTTCTTTGTTCCAGTGAGACCTCTGGAACTACCTGAATATCAAGTCCCAGGAACACTTCTACAGCTGAAAAAACGACATAAACAGAAAAGAGCGCCTTCCTTGGCCCCCAGAATGGCGTCTGTGATGATTTCCATCAGGGCTCGCATTAACCCAAAGAGGCCACTGCACTTGCATCGTCCCTTTATCTCCGCTCTCTGACGTTTGTTCATAAATAGTGAAGGGAACAATCAGAAGAGGCTCTGGTTCGGGGGAAGCGGGGGCACCAGCCTGGGACACTGCACTTGATCAATGTCACTGCCAGTGTCAAGAGATGGTCATTACTGCCCGGCAGATTTATTGCCTGGGTCAAAGCAAATTACTTTCTCTTCCTCTGGCCCTGGCTCCCGAGGTTTTTAATCTTTCTCCTTTGCTTTGTCGGTTTTCGTGCTTGGCTTCAGGCGATGGGAACACCAAGTTTGTTTGTTTGTTTGTTTGGATGGAGGGGGCAATTATCATGATAATTGACACCTTAGAAATGGTGACTTAATGAGGAATGCATACAATCATTGAATTAAATGATTGTTGTTCAGTTGCTAAGTCTTGTCCGATCCCTTAGAACGCTTCCTCGTTCTTCTCCTTTAGCTGCCCCCTTCTCCTTCTGCCTTCCATCTGTCCCACCATCCGGGTCTTTTCCAATGAGTTGGCTCTTTGCATTGGTGGCCAAAGTATTGGATGCCAGGCTCCTCTCTTCTTCACTATCACCCACAGCTTGCTCAAACTCATGTCCATTGAGTTGGTGATACCATCCAACCATCTCATCCTCTGTCGTTCCCTTTTCCTCCCACCTTCAATCTTTCCCAGCATCAGGGTCTTTTCCAGTGAGTCAGTTCTTCGCATGAGGTGGCCAAAGTATTGGAGCTTCAGCTTCACCATCAGTCCTTCCAGTCAATATTCAGGACTGATTTCCTTTAGGATTGACTGGTTTGATCCCCTACTGTCCAAAGGACTCTCAAGAGTCTTCTCCAACAGCACAATTTGACAATTCGTATCACCCAACACAGCCTCATCTATGCAATCACCTCTGCATAATTTGCAGCAACTTCCTCACTGGGTTTACCAACAATGATCATGTCTGTTTCTGTCATTCATACTAATTACATATATTTTTCCATCGTGTTACTGTTAATTGATTTGTTTTACATTCATCTACTTCAGCTCTATTTGTGTTCAGTAGAAAGCATTCAACATACACTGATTCTTCCCGGTAATGAATCCCCCCCCAGGAGCCATTCCATAAATGCCTCTTTCATAAGATGTGCTCTAGGATTCTTCTGACTCAACCAAGGTTTTCCATAAGTGAATGACATTGGGGGGGCGGGGGGGGGGGCGGGGGTGGATGGCTTGAAAGGAGACCGGTTGGGAGGGGAGGACTCATTTCATTGACAGGGACTGGCTGCTGGCTCCACCCCAGCTTGGGAGTCAGATGTGCCACACCGTCCTCTGCAAGAGAAGGCAGAGGTTGTTGTCTTTAAGTGAAACTTCCCAGTTTTAAAAACATCAGGAGCGTTCAACAAAGCATATATGAGTTAGCCAAACATAGCTAAAAGCAGCTGTTTTTCAACTTCTGACCTCTTATTTATGTTTCTACACTTTTCCTGAGCCACTCTATAGTTCTTTAGTTCATTCCCTAACTCCTTCTACCACTGAAATCCACATCAGGCCCTGCTCAAAGGTGACCTCCTGTTCTTAAGTGCAGCTTTGCTTCTGGCGCGTGTCCTATCATTACTTCCTTAACAGTTGTGTGCTTATCCGCCTGTGGCCTCCCTCCCCAAGACGGCTCAGCCTGGGGTCCGGTGTTTGTCTCCTTGGCACCGTGAGGCTGGCTCTGCACTGCGCACAGCAGAACCCCCTCGGGCCACACGGCCCTGGGGGCCCCACTGTGAGCCGGTGCTGGTGCCGATGCTGCAGAGGGCAGGTCAAGGTCCGCGAGCTCATGAAGCTCACATTCCATCAATGGAGAGAAAAGTCAAGAAAGTCGAAAATTAAAAAAGAGGGTGAGTCTCTTAACCTCATTTGTACTAGCCAGAAATTGTCTTCAAAGTGTTTCTTTTTTTTTATATACACATGGGTGATGTTCAGAAAAAGGATGTCTGTAATCAATTCTCACAGGGATCTGTGACCTCAGATAAATAAACACCTCACAGCAATATTGTTTTAAACAAACAGCAAGATGCCTGTTCCCTCCTCACTTCAATCTTCTTTCACATCAAGCGTTCCTTGTAACCAGCTACTTAGTAGTGAGAGCTTGAACTTATATCGCTTATTTGCAGTTTTCAAAGCACATTTCCTTTCATGACTTACTCTTGCCTCTGTAAAAATGCTATGAAGGGCTTATTTACCATCACAAGGCTTTGCAGACGGGAAATTGAGGTTCAGAGGTGTTCAGTGGCTTAAGCAGTATCACGTGGCTTGTACGGCACTAAAGCAGTGCCTAATTCCTGACCCAGCATCTCACCACACGTTGCATGACTTCAAATTGCCTCTATGACTGACCCAAATCGCTTCCCACCCCCATGGGTCTCTTCATATGGGAATAGTTGCTGATGAAAGACAGAATCTCAATACATTTCTCAACTCACCATGGTCCTTAACTCATAAACTATCCAGGCAGAGGAGAAAACACCCTTGAGCAACTCGGGTTTGAAATGTGTGGGCCCACCCATACATGGGTCCTTTTTTCAACACCAAAAGCTACAGTACTATACAATCTGAGGTTGACTGAATCCACAGATGTAGAACCAGGGATACAGAGGAGCCAGAGATGAAGAGAGCCAATTAGAAATTACACGTGGATTTCTGACTATCCAGAGAGTCATTGCTCCTAACCCCATGTTGTTCAAGAGTCAAATATATATGTGTGTGTGTGTTCAGTTCAGTCGCTCAGTCGTGTCCCACTCTTTGCAACGACATGGACTGCAGCACGCCAGGCTTCCCTGTCCATCACCAACTCCTGGAGCTGACTCAAACTCAGGTCCATTGAGTTGGGGAGGCCATCCAACCATCCATCACCAACTCCTGGAGCTGACTCAAACTCAGGTCCATTGAGTTGGGGAGGCCATCCAACCATCCATCACCAACTCCTGGAGCTGACTCAAACTCAGGTCCATGAGTTGGGGAGGCCATCCAACCATCCATCACCAACTCCTGGAGCTGACTCACACTCAGGTCCATTGAGTTGGTGAGGCCATCCAACCATCCATCACCAACTCCTGGAGCTGACTCACACTCAGGTCCATTGAGTTGGTGAGGCCATCCAACCATCTCATCCTCTGTTGTCACCCTCTCCTCCTGCCTTCAATCAGTATATGTGTGTGTGTGTGTGTGTGTGTGTGTACATATATTCCGCCCCCCCCCAGTTCTCTTTTAGCTATGCTTCCTTGAATCAATCTGCTCTACTCCCTCCTAAAGGAGGCTTTCTGAAAAGATGGCCATAATAATCTCAAACACACATGTTTATATCTCATGATGCAAGAGCTACAGAGATTTAACTTCCAAATTCCAGTTTATAACAATCTGGATAAAGACAGATTAGCCTGGCCTGCATTACTTCCCTAAAAATACGCAGTCTTATGGGTGCCTAGACCTAGGTCACTGATCCACCTCTGTGGGCTTCACCAGGACAGTATGGAGTGAGGAAGGAGTCTGCATAAAGAAAGCATGTGTGCATGTCTGACTCTCTGAGACCCACCAGGCTCCTCTGCCCATGGGATTCTCCAGGCAGGAATACCGGAGTGGGTTGCCATGCCCTCCTCCAGGGCATCTTCCAGCTCAGGGATGGAGCCCGTGTCTCTTATGTCTCCTGAACCGGCGGGCGGGTTCTTTACCACTAGTGCCACCTGGGAAGCCAGAAGAAAGGAGAGAACTGACAGGAACAAGAGATGGGGAGATGTTGGGGGCCAGCGTGAGGCACTCCGCCCATGGCAAAGGTCATGAGGAAGGAGGCTCGACATATGCAAAGGCAGGATCGAGCCTCAGGAGTCCCCCTGGAAATTCTCGAGCATCTACCCCCATAACCAGAGCCTGCCTACTTTACTACTTTGTGCTCTCCCCTACACCTCTGACTTTATGGGGGGCTGTCCCCCACCACCTCTTTCAGAGAAGGAGTTAACTTAGAGCTCCAGTTAATAAAAACTCCTGGGCGTGACAAGAGTGTTTTAACCTACAAACTCCTCTGAAGGTTCTCTAGCCTGCCTGACGGGCTTGTCCGGCCACATGTGATTGCTCACAGCCTCCCAACCAAGAGGCACGAGATGCTTTAAACCTTCTAAAAACAGGTTCCTTAGAAAAGTTAGAAAACCATTAGTATAAGTATAGTGGGCTGATTAGAAATTGTGTTGGTGAAGGGTTTTTCATTTGTTGAGCCAATGTTTGTTGCTAAGTCTCCACATCCCCTGCCCTTACACACATTAATGAATATATAGAAGAAATAAGTATTAACCTTTGATATTAATCACGTTAGACCTTAGGCTAAGCAAATTCTTTCCTTAACTAAACCAACTATACCCTCACCCTATAGGAATGTAACTTTATTTGGGTGGCGTCTGTTTTAAGAATAATCACCCCTGGAGAAATAAGTGTTCTGGTTGACTGACCACTGTCACAAGGAGAGGGTCATAAATTGTCAGCAGGCCCCCCTGGCCAGAAGATGATGTAACACCCCTAAGACCTCTGTATACATTTGTATGAAGCACCTGACTTTAATAAAAGTCAGGACTGCTGTCCCACGTGACTTTTGTATAACATCTCAGTGTATAAAAACAGACTCTGGAAAATAAAGAATTGGGATCAGTTCCTCGAAAGACTGGTCTCCCCATGTCACTCTCTCTCTCTCACTCTGGCTGAGTCTCCATCTGGAGCGTGGAACTCGCCATGCTTACTAATTATGCCTGGGCTTCTAAGATCCGACCAGGGAGGCCTCAGTGTCTCCTCTCCTTTGGGAGAATGGAAGGACGCCTGTGGCCTACGTAAGTGGTGCAAGCTTCTTGTCTTGAAGTTTTATTGGTCTCCCGCGTAAACCAAGCTACTCAGCCTCTTTTCTCCACTGAATTTTCCTACTGAGCTATCCTCATTCTATTACTCTTTACATCTCTAATTAATGTCTAATTGAAGCTATTGTATCCTGATCCTCTGGATCCTGTACCCTGGATCAGCCGGGGCTGGACCCCGGCAGGGAGAATAAGGTGCTTTTCTACATCACCTGGTTAAGAATATCTGATTTATGGTAAAGACTGAGAACAACAGACAGAAATAGAAAGTTAATGCGTACATGAATTAGACTCCCTTGTATCTGCATTTTTTAAATTCATGGTGTGTGTGTGCTTAGTTCTGACTCTTGCGGCCCCATGGACTGCAGCCCACCAGGCTCCTCTGTCCATGGGATTCTCCAGGCAGGAATACTGGAGTGGGTTGCCATGCCCTCCTCCAGGGGATCTTCCCAATCCAGGGATTGACCCCAGGTCTCCCACATTTCAGGCGAATTCTTTTCTATCTGAGTCACCAGGGAAGCCCAAATTTGTGGTATAAACATCAAATAGTTGATATGTATGAACTGAAGACTTACATATAATAACGACATTGTTTTAAAGATGAGCAAGATGCAGCCAACAGTGGGGAAGAGTTGGTGACACTGTCTTCAGTGCTTACAGAAAGACACCCAGAGAGAAGTGCAGGCTAGTCAATTCCCCTTAAGGAAGGCATTCCCAGGGATTTATGAATGCATTCACTCACTTGTTCCATGCACATGACAAATGCACTAACAGTGGGTACAGGGCTTAACTCATTACCTTTAGCACATGAACCATTCACAAACTTGAGAACTTTAACCAGTATGAACAACATATTTATACTTAGAGTGCCAGGAAATAATCAAGTGAACTTTATAAATCCGCACTTTGGAGAGAGTACAGAGATGCCAAAAGCTGTGGGCGACAGCTTTTATCATGAAGCATTTTCACGCTATTTCAGGCAGTTATGAACTCCAGTTTGGCCTGCTTTCTACAGCATCCTCTTACTGACTTATGCCTGGATCAGGGTTTACAATGTCCCAATTTGTTTTCTGGTTTTCCGTGGGGAAAAAATAAATAAAATTACATTATGGAGTGACCCATTTTTATCTCTCTCTGTTTATCCCCGTGTAGAATTATTCCTCCTAGAAAAGGTCTGAGGAAGATGGATAATTCCCTAAATAATAAAACCCTGCAGTCTTTTTCTCTGACAATACCCCTAGTGAAGAGGTGCAGAGAAGTCACTGCCAGGCGGAGCCAAGAGATAAGGTCAGATGCTGGCATTTATTCATGAAAATAGTAGCAAGATGGTTGGGTGCATTATTTTTAAGGTCCCTTCGAAATGCACGACAATGCCTTTAACAGGAATTCTGCATAAGAATGTCAGCACAGCAGGGCACAGGAAACCAGGGCTGTGGTCTCTGGAGGTACTGGGGGGAGTCTGCAAGGCTCACGGCCTAAGTGCACATCATCATTGTACTGTGAGGAGCACTGTGTCAGTGCTTCAGGAAACTCAGGTGCAGGAGAGAAACTGCTCTTGTTCAAAGGACACTCTCACTTCTCCTACTGTTACAAACATATACACAGGCATTGGAGGCCAAGGGATAACCCATGGAGCTTTACAATCCAAAAGAAGAGTAGCTTTCCAAATAGAAATATTCTGTGAAAAGCTTGGACATTTTAACATGATTTGTTCTCATAGCATCATAACAATCATAGCATCATAGCATCAATCATAGTTCTCATAGCATCATAGCAATCATAACATGATTTGTTCTTGTAGCATCGCTGACTCAATAGACATGAGTTTGAGCAAACTCCAGGAGATAGTGAAGGACAGGGAAGCCTGGCGTGCTGCAGTCCATGGTTGCAAAGAGTCAGACACTGTTCAGACTTAGTGACTGAAGAATAACAACAAAAAAAAGAATAATCATCCTACATATTTCTTTTTTTCTGGTATATGCTTGTGTAAAACTTTCTCACTGTCCCAGGGAGGGAGCCAATTCTGACTCCACGTGGGGAACTTTCTTTGGCTTGCTTTTCGATGACTCAGTGGCTGGGCTGGAGGACCCTGCCCCTCCGCGTGACTGTGAACTAATTGCCTCTATTCAGCTCTGGAGGGACAGCTTGTCCCTGCCGCCTGTGACCAGAAGAGAGGAACACTCCCCTTCCGAAGGCGGGCCACTCCCTGGAGATGCTCTGCAGGACTAAAGACCCCTTCCCTTTACTACCCGCCCTCTAGTCTGCCTTTTGACTCTAGTTCCTTATTGCTTCTTTCTCTCTAATCTATAAAAGAACCTAGTATCCAGATAACGTTAAGATGGTTATTTTGAGGCTCTAGCCCACCATCTTCTCAGGCAGCTGCTTTCCGAGTAAAGTCGCTTCCTCACCTCAACACCTCATGCCTCGTATTCACTGGCCTGTTTGCAGCGAGCAGGGTGAGCTGGGACTTGGTAAGAAGACAGACAGTTTTTAAAACGTGAACTTTGGGAATTTAACCATAATGGAACCCTGCATGTGTCTTTTAGGCTTTATTCGTATTTGGGGAACGTACTGAGTAATGTATTGTGCTGGTCAAAAACTTCATTTGAGCTTTTCTGTAACATCTTATGGAAAAACCCAAACGAACTTTTTTGGACAACCCAAATAAATCACAGTTCTGAGACACTCAGCTCCAAATAGCCCACAAATTTTGAGTCGTAAAAAAAAAAAAAAATCATGAACCCAAGGGAAAAGGAAAAAATAGACTAAATGTTAATTGCTTGGAGAAAGAAAAGATAACAACCCCTGACTTACAGGTAACTGGAAAGCAATTTTCAAAACCCAGTCCCATTTTCACGAAGGATAACAAAGTGCCAAAATAATTTCAAATAAAGTATATTTAGGAATCACAGGAAGCAGTGTTATCAGGCTAGGAACTTCAAAAATATCACCTGCCAAAAGCAGGGAATCATCCTGTACTTCCCAACATTACTATGCCATTTACATGCTGGACTTTCAATTCAAAAATGAGAGGAAAAAAGGTAATTTTATGAACTGATGAATACTAACAATCAAAAGCTCCCAACAAGGCTCTGCTGGAATCTCAGGCATTTTTAAGAAAAGCAAAATTATGATGAAAATCTAAATGGCACTGGCAGTTAGAGATAAGCAATGTAATTGTTAAGTTGCAAGGTGAAGAAATGGTTTTGTTGGTCTCTTAGAAAGGAGACACAAAAGTTTGGAGCAATATTACCGAAGAGTAGGATCTATTGCAAAACAAAACCCAGCAAAGCCCCCTTTATCTTTCTTTTAGTCAGTATTCTTGGCTTTCTTTGTCTCTTAGGTATGTTAATTTACAAAGCATCCTCCTTAAAAACTAGGCATCACCATGGAGATGATGCATGGAGACCGTTTTTATCAGAGTCACCGAGACTTTCTGTTCTGTCAGTTTGGTGTTCTGATGCTTGCTGGCAGGCACTTGTGTGTGTGTTCAAGTCTAGTCTTTTTAGAAAGAGAGTGACATCCTCCAATTGTATTCCTGTTGACACTTCATCCAGGCTCTACACGTCCACATGTAGCCTTCACCAGACTTGTTTTTATAGAATTAGGGAGCTTGTCAAGGTAGATTAAAATAACAGTGTCTCCACAGGGCATGATCAAGTACATCAACAGAGTGCAAATTTGGGATCTATAGAACTTAGGTAGATGGTACAAATTAGCATCGTGAGTCTGGTGGGACCATGAAGACATGCAGCTCTATGTTCTTCAGACAGAAGGCAGTGCCTACTCCATGGAGCAGTCTGTTGCCTTGCTGAAATTTGTCTCCCAGAATCCTGAGAACTGATACTTTAGAATAAGTAAAAACAATCAGAATATACATATATATATGGGCTTCCCCAGTAGCTCCTCGGTAAAGAATTCGCCTGCAAGTCAGGAGACATCCCCTGGAGTAGGAAACAACAACCCACCCCAGCATTCTTGCCTGGAGAATCCCATGGACAGAGGAGCCTGGAGAGCTACAGTCCATGGGGTTGCAAAGAGTTGGACACGACTGAAGTGCCTTAGCATGCATGCATGTGTGTGTGTATGTGTACATACATGTGGGGCTTCCCAGGCAGCACCAGTGATATAGGACCCACTTACCAATGCAGGGGACACAGGGGACAAGGGTTTGATCCCTGGACTGGGAAGATCCCCTGGAGAAGGAACGGAAACCCACTCCAGTGTTCTTGCCTAGAGAATCCCATGGACAGAGGAGCCTGGCGGGCCACGGTCTTTGGCGTCGCAGAGTCTGATGTGACTGAAGTGATTTAGCATGCACGCGTACATATATGTTGTTGCTGCTGCTTTTAATCACTAAGAAATGTCTGACTCTTTGTGACCCCGTGGACTGTAGCCCACTACGCTCCTCTATCCATGGGATGTCCCTAGCTAGAATGCTGGAGTAGGTTGCCATTTCCTTCTCCAGGGGATCTTCCTAACCCAGGGATCGAACCCAAGTCTCTTGACGCTCCTGACTTGCAGGTGGATTCTTTACTGCTCAACCACCAAGGAAGCCCATTTGTTTATTTGTGTGGGATCTCCTCTCATGTTTGCAAGTGAATGGAAATGATATGTTATTGTTGTTGACAGGAGATATGGGTTTAATCCCTGGGTCAGGAAGATCCCCCTGAAGGAAAGGGCAACCCACTCCAGTATTCTTGCCTGGGAAATCCCATGGACAGAGGAGCCTGGGAGGCTACAGTTTATGGGGTCACGAAGAATTGGACATGACTTAAAACTAAACAGCAACAAGTTAATGTGGGATCTTGCTTCATGTTTGCAAGGAGATGGAAATGATGTACCTGACCTAAAAACAAGACTGACTTTGCGTGGCAGACATGGAAAGATCACATCCTTACTAAACGAGAAGCCCAGTGTTCCTCTGCAGACAGAGCTCCCAGGGGACCCTCCTCTTTCTGAGATGCTATTTGATTCCGCTTCTGAGGTTTCCCGTGGCAAGGGACCCAAAGTTTACATCTTGAACACCTTTTTCTTCCTCTAGTCCTTCGCCTCAGTCTCCCTGTTGTTCTATGGTTGATTAAATAATTTTTGTCAAGATAACTGGACTTGGTAAAGTGTGATGAACAACTTTAGGTTAAAGGGACACATTTACTTTCCCACATTAAGCAGTCAGATCAATTTTCTGAAGCGGCAGTCTGCCAATAAAATACTTTGTCTCTTCACTGCTGCTGCTGCTGCTAAGTCACTTCAGTCGTGTCTGACTCTGTGCAACCCCAGAGACGGCAGCCCACCAGGCCCCACCGTCCCTGGGATTCTCCAGGCAAGAACACTGGAGTGGGTTGCCATTTCCTTCTCCAATGCATGAAAGTGAAAAGTGAAAGTGAAGTAGCTTCAGTTGTGTCTGACTCTTCTCGACCCCATGGACTGCAGCCCACCAGGCTCCTCTGCCCATGGGATTTTCCAGGCAAGAGTACTGGAGTGGGGTGCCATTGCCTTCTCCGCCTCTCTAAACTAAATGCACGTAATTACTCACACTCGCTCAGCAATAGAAGGTTTAACCCTTCATCCTACTGAAATTCTCAGAATGAGAAGGGAGGGTTAGAAGGGAGGTGTGGAAAGTTCTGAAGAAGGCGGCCTTCTCCAGAAGCTTGTCTGAGAGCCTGGCCTGCCTCCTCCACTCTCCTCTGTCCTCCTCACGCCTCAGGCCTTTTGCATCAGAGGCGCCAGAGGGAAGTGGGAGCTCTGACCCAGAAGAGAGGTGAGCAGAACACAGACGCAGGAGTCTTGGTTTTGCGGTGCCCAGGCCCTCTGGCCCAGCCACACTGCCTTCAGTGTTGGCTGGAGATGCTAGCGTCTCCATATTTGTATAAAACATGTGGAATGCAGCTTGCTGCCTGGGAAGGACCCACTCTGAAGAAACAGACACCAGGCAGTCATCAGGACACTTGCCTTCACTCTATATTTACTAAGAGGCTGTGTGTCAACGGAGAGAGGACACATGATCCCAGATCCATGCGGACGCTGTGAAATACCCAGATATTTCAGATCTGGAAGGCACATGGGAGACGCTGTAGTCTCTCATTTTAGAGACAAGAAGATTAAAGTCCAAGAGACCAAGGGTCACACTGCAAGCCAATAACTGAACTTGCACTGGAATCCAGATACTCAAAATTCCCAAGTTGTAAAACCTATATCTAATGGGAAGAAAAGGGCAGTAACAATAGAAAGAGCTGCCTCACGCTCACGGAGATGTGCCCGCGTGCTCTGCGTGGGCACCGCTCTAGACGCGCGTCCCGTGTCTCTGCTAGCCTTCACAAGCTTCTACTGCTACCCCGGTAAGGAAAACTGAGCTTCGGTGGGTCAGCCAACCTGCCGGGCCTCCAGCCTGCCCCTCACGACTCCTGAGGTGAGCGTCTTCACTAACAAGCAGGGCATTTTCTGGCCTGGGTCCACTCTTTAGATACAAAGAACGTAAAAGATTGATGGTGGCTCAAATACCCTTTTGTTGCTACTGTTTAGCCGCTAAGTCGTGTCTGACTCTTTTGTGACCCCGTGGATTGTAGCCCACCAGGCTACCCTGTCCATGGGATTTCCCAGGCAAGAACACTGGAGTGGGTTGCCATTTCCTGCTCCAGGGGATCTTCCTGGCCCAGCGATTGAACTCGTGTCTCCTGCACTGGCAGGAGGATTCTTTACCACTGAGCCACAGGGAAACTCTCAAAAGTCTTTAAACCTGCCCAGTTGAAAATAAGTTGATATATTAAAATGCTATTACTTAGAATTTTACAGCAATGGTTGACAAATCTAGTTAAGTATTTAAATACTTTTAAAAAATTATTCAACTTCTCATTTTTCTTCCTAGATGAAATCAAGTAATTTTTTTTATTTCCCCACCCCTGAGTAATTTTAAAGGTCATATTTGTATTAAAAAAGTGAAATTAAAAGCTTTTCAATATTGATGCAGTCTAATTTTCAACAAAATGGCATGAATCCTTCTCTTAAGCATATGGGAAGTCACACCATCTCCAACAGGACAATGTGGCAGAGAACAGATGACATATTACAAAGGGTGTGCTTGTCCGCACTCTCCTCATGCCACAGGAAATCTTTTATTTCTCCAATTACCACCCAAGACCATGTCACCGGACACTTCTCTTCCTACCAAGAATCTTCTCCTTTTACATTTTTCTCTCCCCTAAGCTTTCAGCTTTGCAAATTCCTATCTCCCCTATCCACTGCAGAGTCAAACTCCCATCACCGCAATGAATAGAGTTGTCATCTACAAGTGGCAGAACACCCAAGCCAAATTAGTGTAAAACGGAATAGACTGCTCCACACGATCAGCAGCTCCAGGACAGAGCGGATTTCAAACAGAACTGAGCGCAAGGTTTCCCAGTGACTAGGACAAGACGTCTCTCTCCAGGGCCTGGTTCTGTATCCCTGTGCTGGTTCCACATTTAGACTCCATGCGGTAGGCAGCAGGGTCAGTCCGTGTACTCTTCAAGTACAGTGGGAAAGAAAGGGTGCCTTTTCTAAAAGACCTGTAAGAACCCTGAAGTTCCTGTAACTGCACTGACCGTGGCCAACTCAAAACGCCAGGCTAGCCATGATTCAAGCGGGGGTCAGAGCTTCAGTCCTGGAGAGGCAACAGAAAGAGCACAGAAATGAACAGTTTAGGGAAACCCCAAATAAAAATCGGGGATACTGTCAGAAGAATGAGAGATGGTTCTATGGGAGCAAACAGCAATAAATACCGCATGCTTTTTTGTATACATTTCTCCCATATTAGAGGAAAAAAGCTCATTTTCTTAGAGAGCATGTCCACTGAGGTACTTTTCTCCCAAGAAAAAGGAATTATCATTATAGTACGCGGATTCTTGTTTTACTTTTACCCTAACCTTCAACTCAATCTTCAGCTAGCTCTTAAAAAATAATTTCTTTCCTCCTGTTATATTGAGAAACCTTCTAAAGTAATATAGATGGATTTATTTCTATGATCCTTTAATGTCCGAGTACCTGGACAAACTGAATGAAATCAGGCCAAGTGTTGCCTAATGGAGCATATGTTTTAATGGGTTGGTAAAAATGATTTGCAATTTAAGCACAGCTCCTTTGCAGAGATAGAAGAGGCTGTAATAGGCCACTGCTGTTATTGAAGGGTGCCCATAAATTAATATTCAATCTTGTTTGAGAATTAAGTCCTTGCTTTATGCTTTAAAAATGCTTTATGCTTTATGTTTAAAAATTCTGATATTTATCAGAAAAATAGATGACTGTGTTTATTACAGGTTGAATTTGGAAGGTTTAATAAGCTATAAATAGTGATTAGGAATTTAGAGCTCACATATTGACAGGCTTTACTTATATTTTCCTTTATGACTGAGGTAAGACTATTTGGGGTGCAATATATAAGAAATGCATTTAATTAAATGATCAAATGATTATAAAATGCATTGCACAGTTCTTAACTGGTAACAAGCTTTGGACCAATTCTTGCTGCTATTAATAAAATAGTGACAGTGGTTTTGGTGATGATGATGACTCTGTAGCTTGGAGACACGAGTATTATTTAGAATCATTAAAGAATAATGATAAATAATAATAAGGAGATCCAACCAGTCCATTCTGAAGGAGACCAGCCCTGGGATTTCTTTGGAAGGAATGATGCTGAAGCTGAAACTCCAGTACTTTGGCCACCTCATGTGAAGAGTTGACTCATTGGAAAAGACTCTGATGCTGGGAGGGATTGGGGGCAAGAAGAGAAGGGGACGACAGGATGAGATGGCTGGATGGCATCACCGACTTGATGGACGTGAGTCTGAGTGAATTCTGGGAGTTTGTGATGGACAGGGAGGCCTGGTGTGCTGCGATTCATGGGGTCACAAAGAGTCAGACACGACTGAGCGTCTGATCTGATCTGATCTGATAATAATAATATTAGACATCAGGTAAGAGCCCCAATGGGGAAATGACAAGAGCAGGGCTCCATGGCGTTTCTGTCTGGCATGTAATTTACAGACATAAGTGTATGCACGTGAATGTGTACATACACAGTACAACAAAATGTGCACACGCACACACACACACAAACACACACACACACAACTGCTGTTCAAATTACCAATGTGTGTGTGCTCAGTCGCTAAGTCGTGTCCAACTCTTTGTGGCTCCATGGACTGTAGCCCCCCAGGCTTCTCCGTCCATGGGGTCTCCCAGGCGAGAATACTGGAGTAGGGTGCCATTTCCTCCTCCAGGGGGTCTCCCCGACCCAGGGATCGAACCCACGTCTCCTGCATTGGCGGGCAGGGTCTTTATCTCTGAGCCACCTGAGACCTAAGCCCCAAACACAAAACAATGATTTCCAATTCTGTCCTTTCTTGGCAAAACACAAGACTAAACAGTAACTATGAAATAGTTACATTTTCACAGCGGTTCTCTTAACAGAATCAGAAACCACAGCGATACAACTGATGAGAGGGAGCCCCAATTTCAGGAGGACTCTAACCTTTCAGAGCACAGATGCAGTGCTGTGCTCCAACAGGGCTCCTTGCTCTGGCATTTCATATGTTCCCAAGGGTGGCAGAATATTATTGCCAACCTTTATCTCATGATTTCCTATCATATTCCAGCAGCTGTAAAGTCCTTTAAATAACTGTAAAACATATACAATAAAAACGATTTTAATATTATTTTTTCAAAGAAGAGTCCTTTTCCCTGCACACGGGTGTCTTACAGGCTGAGGAACACAGCGCTTTGCACCTTCTGGCCTTAGTTTTGCCGTCTGTGAAATGGAGCGAGACTGACGCCTTGTGCAGAGCGGTGGTGAGGCATGCGCAGTGCTCCTGGTGGGGGCGGGATGGACGCGCCGTGACACTGGAGTCTGTTCGGGTCTTCAGATCCCCGCGTTTGCCGTTTGTGAATCTGCCCCTCCTGTTTAACTCAACGGCCCTTCCCTTCTCAGCACTCTAAAAGCTGTATTTCAACCAGCAGCAGAACGACTTAGAGGGGTGACTCCTGCCTCCTCGTTCTTCTAGCAGGCTCCTGCTCCGCACTGTGAATGGGGCATCCAGAGGGTTATTTTTCCTGGATCGCACTCCGTGTGCTGCGCGCATGGGTGTCGGCTGACCCAGCACATCCTCAGCTGGAGCAGTGTCTATGAATACAAACCATAAACCTGAATCACTAGGGCAATGAATCGTGGGTGCCCACCTCCATCAATCTCCTCTACAAGCATATTGCACAGGAGGATTTTTCACTGGTAGCGACTTTCTGTTGGAATTTCAAAACAGTCATGCAGTTTCTCTTGGGCAAGAATCTTATTCAAGCAAGGACTATTTTCTTTCCTTTTTTCTCTATTTGCCCTTCTTTCTTTGTAAAGCCTGGAACAAAAGCTCCTGTATCTAGACTCCATTTTATTTTGTTGCACAGGGATCAGAAGTATGATCATTTTTATAGAGATTCTATCCATAGAAGTTACTATTTGTTTTCGAACCCAGGTCAACAGGAAGAAAAAAGAGAGAAAATGGAGGGATAAAAGAGGAAAGAAGGGCAGGGAGAAGAGACAGAGAAAGAGCGAATGCCACAGGTGGAACTGAGGCTGTGAATTTAGACAGAACTTGTTTTAAATTTTGGATCTACAACTTTACTTGTATGCAAATCCAGTGAATAAGTTCTAAAAGCCTCAGCTTCCTCATCTGCACAATGGATATATTATTATTAATCCACTCCAAGATGCTGTTAAAGAGATTAAATAATGTAATACATAGAGAACACCAAGCTGCCTGCTTCAGCGAGTACATAGTCACTCCGATTCAGCTCCTACTAACAACTGCTATTATATTCATAGAACAGCCACTGGTTGATGGCCTGCTCATGGCTAATTCAAATAGTATTTCGTCTCTACCAAACAGCTAAAGCTCAGAACAGAATAGTTCATTATATTAAACCATGGATTCTAGAAATGGAGACTTAAAATAGACACTGAACATCAGGACTTACACAATTAAAAGTCTACTTGGAATCTGTTTTATGATCAAAGGGATCTTTCTAGACCTTTCCTGGGGCTGTGCTGTACTAAGTCACTTCAGCTGTGTCCGACTCTTCGCAGCCCCATGGGCTGTCGCAGCAGGAATGCTGGAGTGGGCTGCCATGTCCCCCTCCAGGGGATCTTCCTGACCCAGGGACTGAGCTCCTGCCTCTTACTCTCTGCACTGGCCGCCTGGAAAGCCTTCCTGGGATGTGAAAAACGACAAAAAGAGCTCAGTGCCTTCAGACCAACGTACTGCTCACAGAGAAAGGCGGAGGAGCGCGACTCATTCACTTGCCTCTCAGCACCCTCTGAGACAATGAGTGGGTTCATACGAAAAGGAAGCTGCAGGAACAGAGGAGAGCGTGGAATGAGTTTGATTCCATTATAAAGCTGGTGTAACACTGGAAAAAATCAAATGCACACAGGTGGCCTGCAGTAAGCATGAAATCTACGTGGACACACAGAAAGAAGATATTGGTACCAACTGCTGAGGCAGACGAAAACAAGATGTACTTATTAGTTACAATCTTATATACTTCAGAAAATTAAATTCATGTCCATGGATACTGTCTTGATTATTATGAAATGAGGATGAAATGACTGCAATGAAGATATTTCAAGAGAACATTCTGAAATTTCATACTGTCACTGAAACGCTTAAAGATAAAAATTCTGTGATGAAAGAGACAAGGACTCTATTTGAAATTTAGAAGTGTTATCAATATTTTATATCACAGTATTTTATAGAAATAATAACTTTTTGTGTTATTTCCTGTGCATATTTCCAAAATTATCATCAGTGAATGACATTTGAAGGCAAATGTTATCTCTTATTTCATATAAGCTGATAAAATGTTTTTAAAATCATCAAATAAATAAAACAATTCCTGTATAACTTGCTATCTGACTTTTTCTAGCATGTATGATCACTATTATATTTAATGTCTAAGTCACAATACTTGTGAGGCCTTGGAATTTATCTTTTTAAGGACTCAGTTTCCTCATCTCTAAAGTAGGGATAACAGCAGTGATTACTTCCTGGGATATTGTGGGGATTAAATAAAGCATGTAAAACCCTAATCCTGACTCACGGCAGCAAGAATTTAACAGATTTAATACAGGTGGTGGCTGATATGAAACTTTCTGATTTGGACCAGGGGTATACTCACTGGTGTTGGCTCTTTAGTGGAGTAGCAAAAAAACTGAAACATAATAATCCTATGTCGCTAAAGCCACACTCTTCACTGTGGTCTTATTTCAGTTATATTTGCAATGGTATAAAAATTATAAATACATAAAAGGTTAGTTAGGTCCATGAAATATTAAAAATACAAGTATTATAATCTTAGATTAAAAAATATTTTCCTAGGAATGTAAATTCACTCACCTTTGTTTAAAAAGACTTGTGCAAGGATTTATACTGGGCTATGTTTTACAGTCACAAAATCCCAGCAGTAATTTAAATATCCTCCAGTAGAAGAATGACAAGTCACAGAACATCTATGAATCCTCTTTACACACTAAGAAGAATGAGGTAAATAAATGAAAGAATATGAAGTGGTATTTAACTTCCTTGGGCATGAAAACGTGCTTAAATGACAACCTAGTGGTCTGCGCCCACTTGTGTTAGGAAGGATGACACACACATGCACGCCTTTACGGACGGAATCAGAGAAGGCAGAAAACAGCCACAGCGGTGCTGGCCGTTGCGAGCAGCACTGAGGAACTGAGAAACTAAAATGTAAAAAAGAAAGAAGAATTCTTTCTATATGCTTTTTGGTGCTATTTAAAAGTTTTAATGTTCATTTAATCGCCTTACAAAAAAGATATGATATTAAGCTGTAAAAGGGGGCTTCCCAGGTATCACAGTGGTACAGAATGCGCCTGCCAACACAGGAGATGCAAGAGACAAGGGTTCGATCCCTGGGCCGGGAAGATCCCCTGGAGAAGGAAATGGCAACCCACTCCAGTATTCTTGCCCGGGGAATCCCATGGACAGAGGAGCCTGGTGGGACACAGACCATGGGGCTGCAAAGAGTTGGATGTGACTAAGCACACACACATTAAACTGTAAAATAAGCCGTTAAGATTGCTTTTTCCAGTGGTCATTTATTTTCTGGCTTCCCAGATAGTGCTAGTGATAAAGAACCCGCCTGCCCGTGCAGGAGACTTAAGAGACGTGGGTTCAAATCCCTGGACTGGGAAGATTCCCTGGAGGAGGGCACGGCAACCCAGTCCGGTATTCTTGCCTGGAGAATCCTGTGGACAGAGGAGCCTGGTGGGCTCAGTCCATGGGGTCACAAACAGTGGAACACGACTGAGTGACTTCTACTTTTTTAATTTATTTTCATTTAGATTTGATTGATTCCAGGACAGTATTGAGATCCTCTATCAATGTATACGTAGCACACTATAGAATCAACAGTCGTTTGCTCCCCAATACAATAGGGTCCGTGCCATAGACACAGTCTTCTAATCATTTTAACCTGGCTGCCCAGACACTACAAGTCAGGAGGAAGTACCTAAATGATATCTGCCCAACCGTTTTCGTTCCAAAGAGGAACTGAAGAATGAGGTGTTATATGTGGGGATTCACTAGCTTATTGACTTTCTGAGACAAATTTTAATGTTGGGTGGTGTGGTTTCTTTGAAGGGAAAGATTGCAAACCCTTTTCTTTAAATGTAAATAATAATCAATGGCTGGAAAGAACCATAGTGGTTAACAGAACAAACAGCTCTCAATTACTCTAAGACCAAATGAAAATGTAATCTATAAGTATTACTTTAAGGTATTTTAGATTCAGTTAGGTAAACAAACAAACAAAATCTCAGAACTTCGTTTGATTCTCGATTAGAATCATGAACCTTTATACCAGTAATAGTGAGAATCCAACCCCTTGAAGATACACACAATGTAGTGTAACGCTGGGTTATATATATGTTACCTGGAGTGGGCAACTGGTTATTTTATGTTGCTCTTTTTGAAGAAATAAATCTCCTTAACTCATTTCAAAGTGGCATAACCCAGAACTCAATTGCTGGCATCAATAAACTTCAGAGTGCTGAATTTAAAGGGCAGTCCATCCCATATCTTATTCTCCTTCCTGTCTGTATTGGAAACTTGTTACCACTGATAGCATCCTGACCCTCTATTAGGTTGTATTAACTAGTTTGCCTGGTACAACA
Organism: Bos indicus x Bos taurus; assembly: GCF_003369695.1. Lineage (NCBI taxonomy): Eukaryota > Metazoa > Chordata > Mammalia > Artiodactyla > Bovidae > Bos > Bos indicus x Bos taurus. The sequence goes on from NC_040088.1 coordinate 920,122, forward strand.
GTCTTATTTTTTTCCTAAATATTCTGTTTAGAGGAATGTCTTCTAGTCTCACTCTCCATCATGGTGTTGTTTTAGTTGCTAAGTCCATGCAGCCCCATGGACTCTACCTGCCAGATTCCTCTGTCCATGGATTTCCCAGGCAAGAACGCTGGAGTGGTTGCCTTTTCCTCCTCCAGAGGATCTTCCTGACCAGGGATCACACCCGCACCTTCTGCACTGCAGGCGGACTCTTAACCGCTGAGCCACCTGGAAGCCCCTCACCCCCCACGCTTTCCAGGAAGAACCTCAGCTACGCTCATGGTTAGGACCGTGTTTTATCACCACTGGCTTCCCAAGGTTGTACCATCTAACCAGACCACTCCCCTGAGCACTGGCATTTCCTGTCTAACTAACTGCAGGCCAGTTTCTTCCAAAGTCCTACAGGCCTCTGAATCCACTGTACACAAATTCTATTTCATCACTGTATTCATTCCACATCCTTTATGCCAATGACATCCTTTATAATAGTTGGGCTTCCCTTGTGGCTCAGCTGGTAAAGAATCTGCCTGCAATGCGGGAGACCTGGGTGTGATCCCTGGTTGGGAAGATCCCCTGGAGAAGGGAAAGGCTACCCACTCCAGTATTCTGGCCTGGAGAATTCTATGGACTGTAGAGTCCCCAGGGTTGCAAAGAGTCAGAGACAGGAGTGTCTTTCACTTTCACAGCTAGCCAGTTGCGTAAGTAAAAAGCTGTGGACCTCATCCTGCACTGCAGCTTTCTCACGATCAGCATCACCTGTGCAGTGTGATGAACACAGATTCCCAGGCTCATCCCCTGAAATTCTGATTCAGGAAACCCGGGGTTGGGCTGAGACTCTGTGAATTAAATACTCACATCAGTAATTCTTACACTGTGCTCTTCTCTCTCCCCAGTAATAAAGTCCTATGTATTCTGACTGATAAACAGTTCCTGCACCCGTTCGCTCCCCTCCCTGTGAAATGACGTGAGACAAGGCTCCACCTGCTGTGCTCTGGCGCGTCAGTCACAGCTAACTCATCTGCCACTGCTCCCCCAGCCACCCCTCACTGCTTCCCTTCCTCGCCACCTCATGTTCATCTGACTAACTTCCACTTGCCAGTTAGATATCAGCTCAGATATTAATTCTTCTAAAAAGTCCATACTGATTTCCGTGTTCTGGAATAAATACATGAGTGTTTTCCAGAGGAAAACTAATGAGATTTATCTTTTGCATACTGCTGACGTCTGTCATTGGGGCTTCCCTGGTGGCCCAGTGGTAAAGAATCCACCTGCCAATGCAGGAGACAAAGGTTCGATCTCTGGGGCAGGAAGATGCCTTGGGGGAGGGCATGGCAGCCCACTCCTGTATTCTCACCTGGAGAATCCCATGGACAGAGGAGGTTGGCGGGCTACAGTCCACGGGGTCTCAATGAGTCAGACAGGACTGCGCGACCTAGCCTGCACATACACGTGATGTTCTTCTTCAGACGCGAAACCCTATGAGGGGGACCCACAGCATCCATGACACATGATGTTCTTCTTCAGACGCGAAACCCTATGAAGGGGACCCACAGCATCCATGACACATGATGTTCTTCTTCAGACACAAAACCCTATGAGGGGGACCCACAGCATCCAGGGCACCCAGTCCAGAGGAGTGCCCCATGTATTAACTGAATAGACAAGTTTATGAACCAGGATGATAAGTATGCAAAGCTATGATGGAAGGAGTCAGTTGGAAGGTGACTATGATGGAAGGTGACGGATGCCTACAAGCTAGAGCTCAAATAGGTAAAACAAATGGAGGCGTTTGGATTGGATACACGGAAGTGAGAAATTCCCTAGGGCTGATGTATACGGACTACTACTTTAAAAAGACAAAACATTAACCTCCAAATGGTATAAAACCAGTTTTAAACTTGTGTGCAAAGACCCTTTGATAACCTCCTGGAAGGACATCTCTCACAGACTCATAAATTTGTTTAAATTATGATAATAGCAATTAAAATAAAATTAATCAAACACACCATGGAAATTTTCCTTAAACATATTTAGATTCTTAAAATCACCATTAACAGATGAAACCATAACGGAAGTGCACTTTCGGCATAATTGTCATTAACTTGCTAATCATCTGTGTTCATTTAAACCCTAAGTGTGTAACTATTCACATGTAGCACAGTCATTCTGCCTCAGATTAGAGAAGGCCTCGGTAAAACAGGATGAAGAAGTAGGTAAACTCAAGAAATGTAAGGGCTTCCCTGGTGGCTCAGTGATAAAGAATCCACCTGCCAATGCAGGAAACACGTGTTCCATCCCTGATCCAGGAAGACCCCACACCCTGAGGAGACGCTAAGCCCATGCGTCACAACTCCTGAGCTTGCGCTCTAGAATCCGGGGGTCGCAACTACTGGGCACACCTGTGGCAGCTACTGAAGCCCGAGAGCCCGAGAGCCTGTGCTCTGCAACAAGAGGGGCCACCACAGGAGGGGCCACCACAGGAGAGGCCACCAGAGGAGGGGCCACCACAGGAGGGGCCATCACAGGAGGGGCCACCAGAGGAGAGGCCATCACAGGAGGGGCCACCACAGGAGGGGCCACCAGAGGAGAGGCCACCACAGGAGGGGCCACCACAGGAGGGGCCACCAGAGGAGAGGCCACCACAGGAGGGGCCACGACAGGAGGGGCCACCAGAGGAGAGGCCACCACAGGAGGGGCCACGACAGGAGAGGCCACCAGAGGAGGGGCCACCACAGGAGGGGCCACCACAGGAGAGGCCACCAGAGGAGAGGCCACCACAGGAGGGCCACGACAGGAGGGGCCACCAGAGGAGAGGCCACCACAGGAGGGGCCACCACAGGAGGGGCCACCACAGGAGAGGCCTTCACAGGAGGGGCCACCACAGGAGGGGCCACCACAGGAGGGGCCACCAGAGGAGAGGCCACCAGAGGAGAGGCCACCAGAGGAGGGGCCACCACAGGAGGGGCCACCACAGGAGGGGCCACCACAGGAGAGGCCACCACAACTCAGTCATCACACCTGAAGGGGAGCCCCCCATCCCCGCTCACCACAACTAAAGAAAAGCCCGAGTAGCAACCAAGACCCAGCACGGCTAAACATTAGTTCACTTTTTTAAGAAAGAAATGTAATGTTATGAATGTGGGGGTCAGTTCAGTTCAGTCGCTCAGTCGTGTCCGACTCTTTGCGACCCCATGAACTGCAGCACGCCAGGCCTCCCTGTCCATCACCAACTCCCGGAGTTCACCCAGACTCACGTCCATTGAGTCAGTGATGCCATCCAGCCATCTCATCCTCTGTCGTCCCCTTCTCCTCCTGCCTCCAATCCCTCCCAGCATCAGAGTCTTTTCCAATGAGTCAACTGTTCACATGAGGTGGCCAAAGTACTGGAGCTTCAGCTTTAGCATCATTCCTTCCAAACAAGTCCCAGGGCTGATCTCCTTCAGAATGGACTGGTTGGATCTCCTTGCAGTCCAAGGGACTCTCAAGAGTCTTCTCTAACACCACAGTTCAAAAGCATCAATTCTTTGGCGCTCAGCTTTCTTCACAGTCCAACTCTCACATCCATACATGACCACTGGAAAAACCATAGCCTTGACTAGATGGACCTTTGTTGGCAAAATAATGTCTCTGCTTTTCAATATGCTATCTAGGTTGGTCATAACTTTCCTTCCAAGGAGTAAGTGTCTTTTAATTTCATGGCTGCAATCACCATCTGTGGTGATTTTTGAGCCCAAAAAAGTAAAGTCTGACAGTGTTTCCACTGTTTCCCCATCTATTTCCCATGAAGTGATGGGACCAGATGCCATGATCTTCGTTTTCTGAATGTTGAGCTTTAAGCCAACTTTTTCACTCTCCTCTTTCACTTTCATCAAGAGGCTTTTGAGTTCCTCTTCACTTTCTGCCATAAGGGTGGTGTCATCTGCATATCTGAGTTTATTGATATTTCTCCCGGCAATCTTGATTCCAGCTTGTGCTTCTTGCAGCCCAGCATTTCTCATGATGTACTCTGCATAGAACTTAAATAAGCACGGTGTATGCAGCCTTGACGTACTCCTTTTCCTATTTGGAACCAGTCTGTTGTTCCATGTCCAGTTGTAACTGTTGCTTCCTGACCTGCGTACAGGTTTCTCAAGAGGCAGGTCAGGTGGTCTGGTATTCCCATCTCTTTCAGAATTTTCCACAGTTTATTGTGGAATGTGGGGATAATAAAAACTAAATTAGAAAAGACTCCTCCAGCTTAAAATGGTAGCTTTGAAGTGCTTAGTGCTTCATTCTGTTACCTTCCCCAGGTGTCAGCCACTTGGTTAAATGTATGAAGAGAGGCAACGTTGTAAGAATTACTGATATGCACATACCCTGGACACTGTTTTTGTTTGAAAAAGAGGGTGAAAGGACCTAAACATCTCTGCATCAGTCAGAACCACTTTCACAGGATGCTAGTGGCCACTCTATTACAGGAAATCTCCAAGAAAAGGCTTAAAAGCAGTTTGACTTCTTCACTTTTCTCCCCATCCCGTCACATAAATACATGCCTGCAGCCCTATGTCTAAATATTTACAGTTATAAATACAGCCAAAGAATGGATGCTTTTGAACTGTGGTGCTGGAGAAGACTCTTGAGAGTCCCTTGGCAGCAAGGAGATCAATCCAGTCAATCCTAAAGGAAATCAGTACTGAGTGTTCACTGGAATATTTACATACAAAGCTCCCATACTTCGGCCACCTGATGCAAGGGGCCGACTCATTGGAAAAGACCCTGATGCTGGGAAAGATTGAAGGTAGGAGAAGGGGACGACAGAGGATGAGACGGTTGGATGGCATCACTGATGCAATGGACACGAGCTTGCACAAACGCTGGGTGATAGTGAACGACAGGAAAGCCTGGCCTGCTGTAGTCCATGGGGTCTCAAAGAGTCGGACGTGACTGAACGACTGAACAACGAAGCACCGTATTAAGTACTGTATTGAGTAGCATACAATCTGTCTTCATATTTGGGCAAGTATATTGCCACATTTACAATTTTTTGAATTATATAATTTTAAAGCACTTATTGACTGAGAATTTGCCAAAGTGTCAAATTTAACTATTATTATAGATGTCTGTGTGCTCTATTTGGACAAGAAACAAAATCCATAATTCATGAAATGTTTATACTTATAACATGGAATATGTTTTCAGTAAATATATTTCAGTAAAATCACAAATGAGTATGTCATAATCAGTTCAGTTCAGTTCAGTCGCTCAGTCGTGTCCAACTCTTTGCGACCCCATGAATCGCAGCATACCAGGCCTCCCTGTCCATCACCAACTCCCGGAGTTCACTCAGACTCACGTCCATTGAGTCAGTGACGCCATCCAGCCATCTCATGCTCTGTCGTCCCCTTCTCCTCCAGCCCTCAATCTTTTCCAGCATCAGGGTCTTTTCAAATGAGTCAGCTCTTCTCATGAGGTGGCCAAAGTATTGGAGTTTCAGCTTCAACATCAGTCTTTCCAATGAACACCCAGGACTGATCTCCTTTAGGATGGACTGGTCGGATCTCCTTGCAGTCCAAGGGACTCTCAAGACTCTTCTCCAACACTACAGTTATAATCAAGATTTCCACAAAATACGTGTTCTATGGACGTCAGTGGACTAAACGATTTTAAAAAATAAAGTGCAGCTATGAAGTAGATTGTGTAAATCACACAAATTGTTTTTTTAAGTTTTTTGTTTTAAATGGTTAAAGTGATCTCAAAATTCAAAGATGCAATACAAACTGAAACAAATTAATATCAACATTTTAAGCAAATTGTTTACATCAAAGTGAACAAGTGTGACAACTGTGCGGCTGCTCCCGTTTCTGCACTGATATTTTCCTATGTGTGCTAGGAAGCTATTCAGGAAACCAATGAGCAAAACTCATGAAAAGAGATGCTCATTAGGACAAACTGGGGTGAAATTCCTTAATTTCAAGATTAATAACAATAAGAACATTGAAAAAAATAGCAAATTATTAAGAGTGCTTATTTTAGGGTATTGGAATTAAAAGTAATATATAATGTTTGTACTTTCGCATCTTTTCCAAATTTTTCACAAAGTTCACACACTGCATTTTAATCAGTTTAAAAACTACATGCTATTTTTTGTAAACTTACACCAGCTCATAACTATTAGCCACTTGCACCCAAGTTTTCCCTTAACCATTATGCTATTATATTAGAACTATCTGTTAACAACATTTCACTGTGAAAAGAACACATGAATAGGCATTTAATTGCATAAGGGATTTGTACTGAAACTATTTTAATAAATCAAGCTTGGAACATCTGCAAACATTTGTACCTAAATGTTTGAATTTTGAGATCACTAAACTACATATTTGAAGGAACAGCAACCTAAAAGCCCAAAAGCTCTGAATCAAAATGAAGATGAAATATTTCAACCCAAACCTTCTGCCAAAGTCTTAGCACAAAATCACTATTGTTTTATACACAATTCTGATTTGTTGAATGAAGTTTCAGTTCTCTTGATGCAAAACAGCAAAGCTTTGTAAATAGAAAAACAAAGGAATTAAGTACTGATACATGAATGAACCTTGCAAACATTATGCAAAGTAGAAGAAGCCAAACTCTAAAAACAATATATTGTATGGTTCCAGCTACATGAATTGTCAGAAAAAGACAGATTCACAGAGACAGAAACATGTCCATGATTTCCAGATATGACGGGGATAGGGTGTAACTACGTAAGCATGCAGCTTCTTTGAGGGTGATGAAAATATTCTGGAATCCGAAAGTGGTGATAATTGCACAACTTTGTTAATATGCTAAGAACCACAGAATTGTCCAGTTTAAAATAATAAGTTTTATGATATGTGAATTTCAATGCAATTTTTTAAAAAAAGAAAAGAAATGAATGCCTTGTCAGGAAATTCCACATAGCACGTTCCATTGGAAACCGTATGCAATATTGCTGCAATATATATTATGTTAAAAATAAAAGGTCTAGTTGTCAAGAAAGCTTGAGAAATATTAAGTTAAGCAGATTCGCTTTCCGGAAGGTTTCACAGAGCCGCCAGTTGACTAGTGCGCTTCATGGTCTTGTGTTTCCTGATTGCTTTCTGTCTTCCGCTTGTGGAAACTCTTAGAGGAACATGCTCTGTGAACACACTTTGAGAGCTACAGCCTGGAAGGACAGTCTTGGAATTCTCTGACAAAAACAGCTTAAATCTTCCTCTGATCAAAATGCAACTCATTATTTATTCAGGTGCCATATATTGCTAAGAAAGCTGCTATTCACACATAGCTTCATTACTGTAAATTTTTCCCTTAAACCTAACAGTCGCAGTTTTAGAGGCTTCAATACTTCATAGGAAGTATGACAAACTCTACTGGTATAAAACAACCCAATAAAGTTAAGAGACTAGAAATTTAAGCAAGACTACTCATCAGGAAGTGAGTAAGTTGGACCCTATGAAGAGCATCTTGGCAGTGTCCAACAAATTACAAACGCACATACTATTTGATGTAGAACAACATCTAGGAACATAGCCTTATACATGAGCAAAAAGTTCACATAACTGGATAGGTCGATACAAAACAGATATAGCAATAGAAAGCTATAGGTATAGAAAAGAGACATGAATATTGTTTCAGCTAGCTTCAGACATGAGTTTTACTTCATGGTATTTATTCCCTTGTGTAGTCTCCTTCCTCCTTCTCCTTGAAGTTGGTACCTGGTAAGGACTCAATGGAGCTTCCCTGGCAAGTCAGCTGGTAAAGAATCCACCTGCAATGCAGGAGACCCTGGTTCAATTCCTGGGTTGGGAAGATCCCCTAGAGAAGGGATATGCTACCCACTCCAGTATTCTTGGGCTTTCCCTGGTGGCTCAGATGGTAAAGAATTCTCCTGCAATGTGGGAGACCTGGGTTCAATCCCTGGGTTTGGAAGATCCCCTGGAGAAGGGAAAGGCTACCCACTCCAGTATTCTTGCCTGGAGAATCCCATGGACAGAGGAGCCTGGCAGGCTACAGCCTGTGCAGTTGCAGAGTCGGACACGACTGAGCAGCTAAGCACAGCACAAGCACTCAATGGACTTCCCAGGTGGCGCTAGCGGTGGAGAGCCCGCCTGCCAATGCAGGAATTGGAGCTTCAGTCCCTGGGTTGGAAAGATCCCCAAGAGGAAGACACGGCAACCCACTGCAGTACTCTTGCCTAGAGAATCCCATGGACAGGGGAGCCTGGCGTGCTACGGTCCATAGGGTGTCGCAAAGAGTCAGACAGGACTGAAGTGACTTAGCACACATTATCTCCTCCCACATTGAATGGGGTTAATCAACAATACACTGTAGGAATGATGAAGTGTGTCCTCTGAGCTTAGTTCACAGAAGGCACTGTGGGGTTCACTTTACTCTCTCTCTGGGCTCACTCACTTTGGGAAAGCCAGCATCTGTGTCATGAAGACCCCGAAGCAGCCCTAAGCAGAGACCAGTGCAGTCGGGGGCTGAGAGCCCCACCCCCAACAATGCAGACTGGTGGTCGCTGACCCTGCGGGCGCGGGTTCTCCAGCCTGGGCGAGCCTTCTGCAGACGCCAGCCCCTGGACAGCAGTCCAGAGACTCTCAGCCGGAACCACACAAACTGATTCATGTAAACTGCTGGTTCATGGACACTTCTGGTTCATGGAAGCTGTTTTAAGTAGCTAAATTTGGATACATAGTTACATAGAAATATATAATTAATATAGTTATCTATTATTTTATTATGTGAAGCATTTTTATAGTAAAAGATTTTTAAAATCTAAATGTAAGCAGTGAACATACAAAACATTATATATATATATATGTTTGTGTGCATATATATATTAGATGAAATAGACATAAAATTAAGAAATATCATTAGGACTTCCCCAGTGGTTTAGTGTCCATCCGCCAACACAGAGGGCATGGGTTGGATCCTTGGTCTGGGAAGATTCTACATGCTGGGGGGCAACCAAGCCCACGCACCACAATGACTGAAGCCTCAAGCCCTAGAGCCTGTGCTCAGCAAGAAGAGAAGCCACTCCAGAGAAGCCCTCACACTGCAACTAGAGAAAGCCCCTGCCCAGCTACAAAGACTCACTACAGTCAAAAACAGAAAAATAAAAAAATAAATATCTTTATATATGGATGTAAAACATTCTAATAAGAAAAGAAATATGCAGAGAAACTTGTGAAAAAAAGAGAAAGTGAACACACGTCCACATGTGCTAGTGTGTGTGAGTGTGTGTGTCTATCTCTAGAAGGATATGTGCTAATCTACTGATATTTACTGGTTCCTTTCCAAGAAGGCTAGGGGAGGCAGATTTGAAAAGGAGACTTTTCACTGTACTCTACATATTTACTGTATTTTCAACCATGTGAAGGCATTAACTTTTCATTTTCAAGTATTCATTTCTGCTACTGGTATGGCTCCGTGAGAAGCTCAGGTAATTTCCCTCCACAGAAAACAGACACGAAACTGCACAAAGTGATTTTAAAAACAACTGGACGATGATCAAATACAAGCACCAGATTAGAAGTGTTTACTCATGGCCAGCTGAATTTTACCAAGAAGGATGAATTTGTTGACTTCTTGCTTGAAGGTGTGGAAGCCCAGAGTTTTACTAGCCAGAAATGGTGGAGTTAGCTTGGGGCAGGTAACAGAGCAGTTAGAAATTTAAATGTGAGATAATGAGAATGGGAAAGCTATGACAACCCTAGACAGCATGTTAAAAAGCAGACATTACTTTGCTACAAAAGTCCTTCTAGTCAAAGCTATGGTTTTTCCAGTAGGCATGTATGGATGTGAGAGTTGGACCAAAAGGAAGGCTGAGCACCAAAGAACTGACGCTTTTGAACTGTGGTGTTGGAGAAGACTCTTAAGAGTCCTTTGGACCACACAGGGATCAAACCAGTCAATCCTAAAGGAAATCAAGTCTGAATATTCATTGGAAGGATTGAAGCTGAAGCTCCAATACTTTGGCCACCTGATGCGAAGAGCCGACTCACTGGAAATGACTGTGATGCTGGGGGAAGATGAGGGTAGGAGGAAAAGGGGAGGACAGAGGATGAGATGGTTGGATGTCATCACTAACTCAATGGACATGAGTAAGTTCCAGGAGTTGGTGAAGGACAGGGAGGCCTGGTGAGCTGCAGTCCATGGGGTTGCAAAGAGTTGGATCAATGGAGCAACTGAAAAAACAAACCAATAAATGTCCTCTTTTTCATGAAAATGATTTAATATGGCTTCCTATCATTGACAACTAAAGCTTTTATTGATACAAGGAGTTATTGGAGCAAGAATCCAGATAGAGACAGATAAGCAAAAACTGAATCCATCGATTGGGTCAAGGAAGCCAGTGGCCAGACGGGGTTTAAGATCATGGTCATTTTCCAAGGGGTCAGTGGCACGAGCACTTGGAACTGGATAATAGGGGAGATCTGGAGCCTGAGAGCCAGATGGAACCAGCTGGGACTAAGCTCTTGCTCATGTGAACATCTGGTGCAACTCACTCCAGGTCGTGGAGTCAGAGCATCCTGATTCCTCTCACCTTAAGGATAAATCTCGAGGGCACAGTCTCCTGTTGCCCCACAGTGAAGCGGGGCAGGGGCCACAGCCTTCTCAGCAAGCAAAGCCTCTTTCCTCTAGAGCAACTTCAGAGGAAATTCCACAGATTTAAACAGAGTATTCTTACAGGAAGGCATTTTCTGGAGAGTCTGAAATTAGAATGTGTTTATACTAAGAGAAGTTAATTTACAAACCATCATAATTTACCTTGATCTACTTGATCTACTAGTACCTGGTCAGAATGATTTAAATCTGAAATAACTCTCTGACTGACATATCTATTCCAGATGCCAGGAAAAACCAATTTAAGAGAACCAACTGTTCAGTCTCCCTGTATAACAAGAAAAGAATGCCCATTCATAACTGAAATGGCAACTGACCATGTTGGGTACCACTTTTTTTTTTCTTTTAAATGACACAATGAACAACCAGTCAGTGTTAGGTCAGCTTTGCTTTTTCCTACTGCCTCCTGTTCATGTCATACGACAAATTCATACTGGGCTGAAATTCAATTAGTTTCTAAAGCAGGACTCATAAGTTAAATGCTACCTGTTACTACTCAATTGGAAATACAATTTACTATTTGGGGGACTTGGGCTTCTTTTAGTTGAGTCCTTATTTAAAAAGCATATTCACGTTACCATGCTTCAAACAGTAAACTATGTTTTTCTTTTTCAAGAGATTCATATCTTATTCAAGTTCCTGTCAAAATAATTTCCACTCACAATAAATGTGGAGACTTTTTCTACCCCATAAGTGGTTTCTCAAGTCTCTGAAACTAATCAAATTATGAAATTAAAAATAATGATTCATTTACACTTGTTAATTCATTCAACAAATGTTTATTAAACAAGCAACGTGTACTAGGCCCTATGTTACCTGCTGAGAAGAGGAATTAGAAAAAGGAAGCAAACACTGCCCCTACTGGGATAACTGGGAAGGGTCCACAGGAACCTCCTCAAGGAGGACTATCAGCATATTCTAGAGAATGAGGAAAGAAAACCCACTTTGTGGAGTAAGAAAGGTCTAATGAAATAGCTGCGCCTTTCATACCAGTAAGGAGAGGCATTTTCCCCTTTCAATATCAATTTCACATTATTTTGCATATGCAATAAATGCACTATCAGATTTGAAACTTTTGCATGGAGTCTCACTTGCTGACGTTGAAATCTAGTTTGCTGAGTTAGTTCCTCCAATGAACACAAAATATGTACCTACTGCTTGCTAAGGGAGCTACAAAAGAAATGAAAAGCACAGATTCTACTGCTGTGAATGGACCCTTCTCGTTAAAAGACAAAACTGTTCAGTCAGCATGTTCATTAAATAGAACTGTCTTTTCAAATTATCAGCTAAACATTTGATCACTCTTTTTTCTTGTGGAGGCATTCAAGAGTTCATCCTAAGAACTCATCTGAGAGAATACTAGATATTCCTGAAAAATTCATATCAATAGAAAGATGACATGTCAATAATTTCTGGAAATAATAGAAGGATGCTAAAAGTCAACATTCTGCCCAGGTCTGTGAGATGAAGAGCACTTCCTGCAAAGGGAGAAGGCCAATTTCCTGGGACTGTTTTGCAAGACATTAAAGATATTTAAAGGAAATTCTACTGGAAGAATCAGTGGGTTTCCTGCCATGTTGCTGCTGACAAATAATATTGTCTCCTTCTGTGCAGCTCCATTTCTGAGACAATACCAAAGCTATAGCATGAAGGACAAAGGAAGGGGGGATTTCTATAAAATAATCTTTTTCTTATGTCAACCAGAGTACAGCCTTGGCAGCAGACAGATGCCACAATGCAACACCAGTCAACTCAGCTGAACAATATTACATAGAGCATAGGAGGCTTCAAAATGCAAAACTCCTTCTTTCACTGTATTCACTCCTGAGTCTGACAGCGAGAGCTGTTGCGTCTCAGTTTGGAAAGTGAAAACGCTGGTCGTGGGTGAACGTGATACTCTGTTCACCCCGCGTTCACCCATCCCCACTGCCGGCACTATGACCTTCTCCTCAGAGCCCACACCTGACGCTGTTTCCAGCCTTGTGATTCACGAGACTAACACTTCCCTCCACGGCTCAGGGCCGAGCAGGCAACCTAGTCTCAAGGGCAGAGAACCCACTTCCCACCGGTCACTGGGGCCCCGGGCAGAGCCTCAGCCAGCCGCAGAGAGCTTCCAACTTACAGCCTCACTGCGGACTTCAGACAGTAGGCTGTGTCCTCACACTGGGGTTTCTGAGAATGTGCGCCCTGGCCTTTAGCTGTCGTCTCATCCCGCATGGGGTGTGTTTGCCTTAGAACAAAGCTAATACAGTGCAGAGCAGAGTTTTAAGGTGGAGAGAGAAGGCGTGACTTTACGCCTGATATAACACACACCTGAAACTTTTATTTACCTTGTGTGTGTGAGTCGCTTAGTCGTGTCCGACTCTTTGCCACCCCGTGGACTGTGGCCCTCCAGGCTCTTCTGTCCATGGACTCTCCAGGCAAGAGTACTGGAGTGGGTTGCCACTTCCTTCTCCATTCATCTACCTTAACTAATAATAATGTTAATTAATTTTTATTTATTTACATCTTCAACTAAATTGAAACGGCTTTCTATCTTCTAGCCAAATGCAACTGAGTCCTGAAAAATAGTATCTATCTAGCTATATCTTTATCTACATCTAAATATATTTAGAGATATGTAGATACTATAGTCAAGTGGAAGAACCTTGAATATGATTAAAGGTGCACTGTTTATGGAGTCTGGTTACCTAATGCTCAAATTCCAAGAATTTATATACTATAGAACCCTAAGCAATGGATATAATCACTCTGAATTTTCCATCCTTCATATAGAAAGCATAGACCCCAAATCTTATACCTTGCAAATTCTATGAGTATTTAATTAGGACATAGAGGTTGAGTTGCATACTTTAATCCAGAGGTCCCCAACCTCCATGTCTGATGCCCCATGGTCTGAGATGGAGCTGACATCCTGACATAATAATAAGAGAAACGAGGGGCACAGTAAACAGAATGTACTTGAATCACCCCTAAATCACACCCTCCACCCCGGTTCATGGAAAAACTGTCTTCCATGAAACCAGTCCCTGAGGCCCAAAAGGCTGGGGACCACTGCTTTAATCCCCGTGAATGGCCCCCTGGAGAGCCCTCTAGAGGACCGCACTCCTACAGGATAGGGTGTCAAAAGAGTGTTGAGGGCTTCCCGGGCGAGTAAAGAATCCGCCTGCCAATGCAAGAGACACAGAAGACATGGTTCCATCCCTGGATTGGGAAGACCCCCTGGAGGAGGAAATGGCAACCTAGTCCAGTATTCTTGACAGGGAAGTCCCACGGACGATGGAGCCTGGTGGGCTACAGTCCTCGGGGTCACAAAGAGGCAGACACGACTCAGCACGCACATGTCAGGAGTGCTGACACCAGAAACTGAACAACGGGCAGCCCGAAAAACGGACGGAAGGTCACCTCGACCAAACAAACGCTTTCCTCGTGTGACGCCAGAGCGTCAGATCTGGAAGCGACCCAAAACATCCCTTCATTCAGATATTTCATTATAGGAAAGAGAACACAGGCCAGCAAAGGGGACGGGAGAAGTTGCAGTCATATGGCCGACGGCAGAGTGAAACCTGGATTTCAAATTCCCTGTCTCCTTCTGTCCATGATATCCCTTTATTTGCCACAGCTGGGAAGAAAACCGTGCTGTGCTTACAAACCAGATCTGAGTGGCTCTGTTTAGAATGCTACCAGCTGGCTTGCTTATTTCTAGAGTCAAAAAAAATTAGGGAAAAAAAATGTTGGACTAACCTTTTGCAGGTGAGATTGAGTGGCAGTTGCTATGCAACCCAACAGGGAGGATTTATAGTCTGTAGGAGTTGAGTGGGAAGCAACGGAATCTGACTGCAAGTTGAGGGCTGAGAGAATAGAAGCAGGGTGGAGACTGACCAAGCCGGCCTTGTGCTTGTACTTATCATGGAATATGAATGCTAAAGAAAATTTAGAGTTTGAAACAGTTTCAGAGTTTGGGTGAAATTTCATTTTATTATAACAATTTCTTATTTTACCTGTTGGGCTAAAAGATTTAGATAATTACTCTTTTCTTTTTTTAGTTGAATATATTGGCACAGCCCATCACAGATAAAAACTGTACTGTCTTTATGAGAACCCCATTTTTTCACTTTGGATTCAATACAATATTTCTATTGAAAATAGAGTCTACATATTTCCAAAGCAGTGATTTGCATATTTTCTTCTGAAAACAAACAAATCAAAATTACACAGTTAATAAAGAAAATATGAGTCAAATCAATTTTTGTGATCTGAAGAGACTGAATTTTACAATTTTAAATAATTATCTTTTACACACAAGTAAATTTATGCATTATTGGAAAAGAACCTATTTTAAAATGTTTAATCCAGGGCTTCTCTGGTGGGTCAATGGTACAGAATCTGCCAGTGCAGGAGATTCGGGTTACTCCCTGGTCCAGGACGATCCCACAGGCTGTGGGGCAACAAAGCTCGTGCGTCACAACCGCTGAGCCTGTTAGAGAGGCCTGTGCCCTGGAGTCCAGGAGCCACAGCCACTGAGCCCACGCCCTGCAGCAGGAGGAGCCACCACAGAGAGAGGCCTGGGCACTGCAGTTAGAGGAGCCCCTGCTTGCCACAACTGGAGAAAGCCCAAGAAGCAATGAAGACCCAGCACAGCCAACAAATAAATAAATAAAATCACAAAATGTTTAATCCAGATATGTGAATAGTCAGCCATCCATTAAATGAGAATTATGCAACTGACATCATTTCCCACATCTCTTTTTCATATTCCCCCTAATCTTTCATGATTTCTCTGCCTTAAAAAGTACCAGGCGTTCTTCATGACTTTGTTAGCTTTCCAAAGCCCCAGTGTCCTTCCCCTACTGTGTTTCGCATCTCAAGCTGAAGAGTCTCATTAATTGAACTTTGTTTTCCTCCAGCATTACATCAAAACCTCTGTAGAAAGTCTAACTCCCACAAGGATGTGCTCTCATCTTAAGATCCCACTGACAAACCAGCAACCAACCAAGAGGCAAAAATCAAGCTTTTGAAAAGATGTCAGGTAGTTCTTCCCTGTATCCTGCTTTTTCTTTTTTTTTCTTTTGTCTCCTGCTTTTTCATTTGCAGTGTGAGGTCACTTCTAAGTACAGTTGACAGTAAATTAGTTTTAAAACTTAAAGTCTGACTTAGGTTCTAATATATGTGGGACTCGACCCCATTTCTAAAAATAGACAAATTATTCTAAAATCCTCATGCTACAAAATGTCTGAAATGCTGAATAAAAGGTGTGTTAACAAAGCCTTTAAACACATAGCTGTGATGTGAACTGGGGCACACACCTAGAGACAGGGACCTGCCCTAAGAGTGTCTGCCAGTCTCGTGAGTCACATGAAGCTCTTAGCTGAGAGTCCCTAAGGGAGATGGGAGACTACTTCATCCCTTGGAAGGCAAGGAGTTGCAGCAGAGATTCCTGTGTTATCTAGAATCTCCAGTACCTTCAGTGATTCATTACTTAAAATAAAAATAACCATCCCATTTCACAAAAGGAGTAGTCAAAGACACTTGTCTGAATCAATTTTGGCTGTGTGTGAGAGTTGAACCATAAAAAAGGCTGAACACCAAAGAATTGATACTTTTGAGCTATGATGTTTGAGAAGACTCTTGAGAGTTCCTTGGACTGCAAAGAGATCAAAACAGTCAACCCTAAAGGAAATCAACCCTGCATACTCATTGGAAGGGCTGATGCTGAAGCTCCAATACTTTGGCCACTTGAGGCAAAGAGCCGACTCATTGGAAACAACCCTGATGCTGGAAGACTGACTGCAAGAGGGGATTGAAGGGGGAGACAGAGGATGGGGTGGTTAGATAGCATTGCTGACTCAAAGGACATGAATTTGAGCAAACTTCAGGAGGTAGTGGAAGACAGGGGAGCCTAGTGTGCTGCAGTCCATGGGGTTACAAAGAGTCAGACACGATTTAGTGACTGAGCAACTACCCGAAACGGAAGATCTGTTCTTGAAATGTGCAGTGTACAACTGGCCCTTACATGGATTTAGGGTTTGAATTCACTTATTCTGTGTGATAAAAACATTTCAACGCAGGAATTTTTTAAGAGCAATCTTGGGGTAGTAGAACTTCCAGATGCTGCAGTAACAAGTGCAAATCCTCACTAGGTAGCATGTTCTCAAACCAAGTCTCATTGAAGCCTAGAGATAAGGTTTCAGCAAATAAGGGACCATATTGAACATCAGAGAATATAGGGAAATCAGGGACAATGAGAGAGCATTGCCGAAGTACCAAACAACAGTGTCAACTCCACAATATACTAGATACTAAAACTATCAAATACAGGATAGAAAATAAATGCATTGCTTAAAGAATGATATGCTTAAAGAAGCCGGAGACCAAGTAAAAATATCAACTAGAAATAAGGAAACTGACTGTACATACATTTTTAAAACAGAAGCAAAGGATACATCTCAAATGAGAAATTTCATTCCAATTGAACATTTTTAAATGTATAGGTTATTCATAAGTATGTCAGATGAACATAGAACGAGGGAACTGAAAGATAAATATAAATACACTGCCTGTGCCCAGAAACTGATGGAAAAATATGGCAAAAAGTTAAAAGCAAGCAGGATAGATAATTTTACGTGGTTAACTGGAGTCCCGTGAAAGAAAATGCAGAGAATTAGAGAAGGAATATATGAAAACAAAAATTGCTCAGAATTTTCCAGATGTTATGACAGATATAAATCATTAAGCCACTGTAGTAGAAACTGCAGAAAACCAAACATTAAAAGTGTAAGAATAGCCATAATGAATTAAAAAATTACCTGCAGAACAAGGTTGATGAGATTCACAGCTGACTTTTCTATGGCCATAGTGGAAGTCAGATGACACAAAAACAGTATCTTCAAATGACGACAAAAAATCATTACCAATTTAGACTCTATACTCAGTGACATAACAGGAAATTTTCTAGAAAAAAATGTGCTATTTGATGCAAAAAAAAGGGGAAGGAAACAAATATATCAACCAAGACAAAAGACACTAAAATCGCATATAATTAAACCTACAGAACAGACTACACATCCATCTTCCAGGGCTTCCCTGGTGGCTCAGATGATAAAGAATCTGCCTGCAATGCAGGAGAACCGGGTTTGATCCCTGGGTTGGGAAAATACCCTGGAGAAGGGAATAGCTGCCCACTCCAGAACCCTTTTCTAGAGAATTCCATGAACAGAGGAGCTTGGTGGACTACAGTCCATGTGTTCACAAAGAGTTGGACACAACTGAGTGACTAACACTTTTACTCACACACACAATACTTCTTTGCTATGAAATACATACACATACACATATATGCATATATATCACACAAAAGAGTGCATATGTGTAAAATTATAAAAAATAAAATTAGCACTGATTTGCTCATGAAAATGCTTCAGTTCAGTTCAGTTCAGTCGCTCAGTCATGTCTGACTCTTTGCAACCCCATGAATCGCAGCATACCAGGCCTCCCTGTCCATCACCAACTCCCGGACTTCACTCAGACTCATGTCCATCGAGTCAGTGATGCCATCCAGCCATCTCATCCTCTGTCGTCCCCTTCTCCTCCTGCCCCCAATCCCTCCCAGCATCAGAGTCTTTTCCAGTGAGTCAACTCTTCGCATGAGGTGGCCAAAGTACTGGAGTTTCAGCTTTAGCATCATTCCCTCCAAAGAAATCCCAGGGCTGATCTCCTTTAGAATGGACTGGATGGATCTCCTTGCAGTCCAAGGGACTCTTAAGAGTCTTCTTCAGCACCACAGTTCAAAAGCATCAATTCTTTAGCGCTCAGCTTTCTTCACAGTCCAACTCTCACATCCATACATGACCACTGGAAAGCCATAGCCTTGACTAGACGGACCTTTGTTGGCAAAGTTATGTCTCTGCTTTTTAATATGCTATCTAGGTTGGTCAACTTTCCTTCCAAGGAGTAAGCATCTTTTAATTTCATGGCTGCAATCACCATCTACAGTGATTTTGGAGCCCCCAAAAGTAAAGTCTGACACTGTTTCCCTATCTATTTCCTATGAAGTGATGGGACCAGATGCCATGATCTTCGTTTTCTGAATGTTGAGTCAACTTTTTCACTCTCCTCTTTCACTTTCATCAAGAGGCTTTTGAGTTCCTCTTCACTTTCTGCCATAAGGGTGGTGTCATCTGCATATCTGAGGTTATTGATATTTCTCCCAGCAATCTTGATTCCAGCTTGTGCTTCTTCCAGTCCAGCGTTTCTCATGATGTACTCTGCATATAAGTTAAATAAGCAGGATGACAATATACAGCCTTGATGTACTCCTTTTCCTATCAAAATGCTCAAGAAATATAAAAAGATGACACTGTGTTTGAAACCCTCAGTGTGTTCCTTCATAAACATTACTGCTAGGGGGAAATGCTTGTCCTGATTCTTATATAGCATTTCAATTTAAAATCATTCTTTTTCTTTTAAAAAGGTTTTAACACATTCACAAATAACTTTAACAATATTGTATATGAATTTGCCATGTGTATCTTTTGTACAAATGGAATTATATTCCAAGATTATTGCGTTCTGTGAATTTCTCCCCTCTCACCAGCCCTCTGGGTAAAAAGGATGCTTTTGACTCTCATCTCACTTTTTGGTGTTCCATTGTCTAAATGTTAAAAGCGCATCTACTGTTATCCATTCTACTGCTGACAGACACTTGGGTTACTCCCAAATCTTTATCTATTATAAAAGTTCCACTCTAGGGCTTCCCTGGTGGCTCAGTGGTAAAGAATCAGCCTGCCGATTCAGGAGACATGAGTTTGATCCCTGATTGGGAAAGATCCCAGAAGCTTTGAAGCAACTAAGCTGCCTAGCCACAACTGTCGAGCCTGTGCTCTGGAGCCTGGGAACTGCGACTAATGAACACAGGAGGCACGAGGACTGAAGCCCGTGCCCTCCAGAGCTCAGGTTCCACAGCAAGAGAAACCACCACACGGGAGGCCTACGCCCACAGCTACAGAGGGGCCTGCACCCCAAGGCTAGAGAGGGGCTTGCACCCCAAGGCTAGAGAGGGGCCCTGCACCCCAAGGCTAGAGAAGGGCCTGCACCCCAAGGCTAGAGAGGGGCCCTGCACCCCAAGGCTAGAGAGGGGTCCTGCACCACAGTTAGAGAGGGTCCCCTGCACCCCAAGGCTAGAGAGGGGCCCTACACCACAGCTAGAGAGGGCCCTGCACCCCAAGGCTAGAGAGGACCCTGTACCCCAAGGCTACAGAGGGGCCCTGCACCCCAAGGCTAGAGAGGACCCTGCACCCCAAGGCTACAGAGGGGCCCTGCACCCCAAGGCTAGAGAGGGGCCCTGCACCACAGCTAGAGGGGGCCCTGCACCCCAAGGCTACAGAGGGGCCCTGCACCCCAAGGCTAGAGAGGACCCTGCACCCCAAGGCTAGAGAGGACCCTGCACCCCAAGGCTAGAGAGGGGCCTGCACCCCAAGGCTAGAGAGGGGCCCTTCACCCCAAGGCTACAGAGGGGCCCTGCACCACAGCTAGAGAGGGGCCCCTGCACCCACAGCTAGAGAGGAGCCCCTGCACCCACAGCTAGAGAGGGGCCCCTGCACCCCACAGCTAGAGAGGGGCCCTGCACCACAGCTAGAGAGGGGTCCTGCACCACAGCTATAGAGGGGCCCCTGCAGCCCAAGGCTACAGAGGGGCCCCTGCACCCCACAGCTAGAGAGGGGCCCCTGCACCACAGCTAGAGAGGGGCCCCTGCACCCCAAGGGTAGAGAGGATCCCCTGCACCCCAAGGCTAGAGAGGAGCCCCTGCACCCACTGCTAGAGAGGGGCCCCTGCACCCACAGCTAGAGAGGGGCCCTGCACCACAGCTAGAGAGGGGCCCCTGCACCCCAAGGCTAGAGAGGGGCCCTGCACCACAGCTAGAGAGGGGCCCCTGCACCCCAAGGCTAGAGAGGAGCCCCTGCACCCACAGCTAGAGAGGGGCTCCTGCACCCACAGCTAGAGAGGGGCCCCTGCACCCACAGCTAGAGAGGGGCTCCTGCACCCACAGCTAGAGAGGGGCCCCTGCACTCCAAGGCTAGAGAGGGGCCCCTGCACCCACAGCTAGAGAGGGGCCCCTGCACCCCAAGGCTACAGAGGAGCCCCTGCACCCACAGCTAGAGAGGGGCCCCTGCACCCCACAGCTAGAGAGGGGCCCTGCACCCCAAGGCTAGAGAGGGGCCCTGCACCCCACAGCTACAGAGAAGCCCCTGCACCCACAGCTAGAGAGGGACCCCTGCAGCAGCCAAGATCCACCACAGCTAAATATAAGCTAACAAATAAAATAATTAGGAAAGCTCCACTCTAAGCGTACCTTCATTAGTCTCTGCGTGAATACACCCGAGAGAGTCTCTCAGCTGTAGGAGCTGAGACTTTCACACACACATCCACAGCTTCACTGAGCCACGCCACTGTGCTTCTCAAAGTGGCAGCGGCAGCCTGCACTCCCAACGGAAGAAATCGCCTCAGTTCCATCCATTTAGTTTTTGCCATTGTGATACGTGTTACATGCTGTCTCGCCGCAGTTTTGATTTGTATGCACGACTACCAGTGACTTGGAGGATATATTGCTGTGTTCACTCACCACTCCTATTTTCTTTCCTAATGCCTTTAATGGGGCGGGATGCTTTCTTTTTGTTATTGATTTGTAGATGTTGTTTATAGTTTTGGAATGCTAATTCTTATTGTTTACATATCTTGAAAATATCTTTTCCCATTATATGGCTTGTATTTTTAGCTTTATAATATTTTTTTTGGTGAAACACAGTCCTTAATATAATCCAACATTAAAATTTTCTTTATGATTTCTCATTTTTATCATATTTATAATTTAAAATTACCTATTTTAATGATTTAGATATTCTTCTAAGATTTCTTTTAAAAATTAAAGCATTATCTTTCACAGTTAAGCAATAAATCCATCTGGAATTGATTTTTGTATCTAGCATGAAGCTGAAATTCAATTTTATATGTTTCTATGCAGAACTGACTCTGCCTGATTTACTAAACAGCACATTATTTCTGTAGGGATCCACAACGGTGGCTGTGTAATACACAAAGTTCACAGATGTGTGGTAATGTTTTGTGGCTTTCTTTTCTATTCTATCAGTTTATTTTATTATGCCAAGTATAGATACACTTACAGGATAAATTATTTAAGAGTGAAGGAACAGACAATCCTGATTTTTTTCCTCCATTATCTCAGAAAAAAAAACAACAACAAAACTATAGGGAGTATCATCCTTATTTTATATTACAAAAATTACTACAACTTTGAGAGCAAACTCTGAAAGAAAACCACATACATACAAATGCACACACACACATGAAAGTCATATCTGTCTCCTTTCTAACTATAGAAGAAATACCTCTAGGTCAATATTAGCCTCCAGAATCAGCACAACAGAATGGGAGGGAAGAAGGCAAGAAAAGGCGGGGGTGGGAAGGAAAGAAGGAAGGAGAAAGAATGACTTGGATAAACTGACCAAGAAAAACAAGGTAAATGGATTTAGAAAACAGATCGTAAAGCATGCTGAAATTTTTATTACTTAAATGCCTTGAAGACATCTGTACCAAAACACAAAGAAGAAAACAAGGCTCAGCTCATTCTTTTTTCACACTGTTATGCATTTTCTACTGAGCCTATAACAAATAGATATCTTCATAATAAAAATATTACTCTAAATTTTAAATCAGAAAGTAAGAAAATAACAAAATGCTCCAAATAGTAAAAATATCAAGTATATGATGTTACATTTTATATGATGGATAACATTTCTATGTTTTCTATCTAATAATGAAGTTTCTAAACCAATTTCAGCCAATGTTAAAGAGAAAAAAAACAGAGAAAACTTTGATTAATAGCAATCATTAATATTGGTTGCTGCTGCTGCTAAGTCACTTCAGTCGTGTCCGACTCTGTGGGACCCCATACACGGCAGCCCACCAGGCTCCCCGATCCCTGGGATTCTCCAGGCAAGAACACTGGAGTGGGTTGCCATTTCCTTCTCCAATGCATGAAAGTGAAAAGTGAAAGTGAAGTCATTCAGTCGTGTCCGACCCTCAGCGACCCCATGGACTGCAGCCTACCAGCCATGGGATTTTCCAGGCAAGAGTACTGGAGTGGGGTGCCGTTAATACATTTTAAATGCTACATTAGCCTGTCAATCATATTTTTATTTTCTTTTCACATTTGTTTAAGGTATATTTAATACATAACAAACACCCTCTTCCAACAACACAAGAGAAGACTCTATACATGGACATCACCAGATGGTCAACACTGAAATCAGATTGATTATATTCTTTGCAGCCAAAGATGGAGAAGCTCTATACAGTCAGCAAAAACAAGACCAGGAGCTGACTGTGGCCCAGACCATGAACTCCTTATTGCCAAATTCAGACTTAAATTGAAGAAAGTAGGGAAAACCAATAGACCATTCAGGTATGACCTGCCAGGGTCCAGCCCCAACTGATCCAGGGTATTCGAAGGAGAGACGGTGTCAGTGAGGATCAGGAAACAATTGCTGAATTAAACGTTAATTAAGGATATAAAGATAATAGAATGAGGATAGCTCAGTGAGGAAATTCAGTGGAGAAAAGCGGCTGAGTAGCTTGGTTTACGCAGGAGACCAATAAAACTTCAAGACAAGAAGTTTGCACCACTTACGTAGGCTGCAGGCGTCCTTCCGTTCTCCCGAAGGAGAGGAGAGACTGAGGCCTCCCCGGTCGGATCTTAGAAGCCCAGGCATAATTAGTAAGCATGGCGGGTTCCGCGCTCCAGATGGAGACTCAGCCAGAATTTGGGAGAGCGAGCGACATGGGGAGACCAAGTTTCAGTGAACAAGGCCTGCACTTTATTTTCCAAAGTAGTTTTTATACCTTAAGTTGTGCATAGAGGATAATGGGGGAAGGGGAGGAGTCATGCAAGGACAGCAGCTCCTGGTCCTAATCGAAGCCAGGCTTTCAAACTTATCATTTGCAAAAGTTCAGGTGAATTACATCATCTTCTGGCCAGGAGGCCTGTTAACATTTTAAGAAACTTATCTTTCTTTAAAGGTGATTATTCCAAAGTCAGGCACCAGCCTCCAAAAAAGCATTGGACAAAGCTGCATTCCTATAGGGCAAAGGTGAGGTGGGCTCAATCAAGAAAAGAATTAACTCAAGGGTCCAAGGTTACAAACATTGAGGCTACTACTTACATTTCTATACACCCATTATATCAATCAATACACTGCCAAGGACACAGTAGGTAAGGAGTACGGAGACTTAGCAGCAAACATTGGCCCAATAAGTGAAAATCCCTTCACCAATACAATTTCTAATCAATCTTTTAACTACTCAAAGGAATCTGTGTTTAGACAGTTTAGAACATCTCTTGCCTCTCACAGTTGGGAGGCTCTGAACAATCACATGTGGCTGGAAAAACCTATTCAGGCAGGCTAGAGGATTTCCAAAGGAGTTTGTAGGTTAAACACTATCACACCCAGAAATTATTAACTGGAGCTGTAAGCTAACTCCTTTTTCAGAGAGAGGTAGTGGGGGACAGCCCCCCGTAAAGTCAGAGGTGTAGGTGAGAGCACAAAGCAGAGAGTAGGCAGACTCTGGTTTTGGGGGTAGATGCTCGAGAATTTCCAGGGGGACTCCTGAGGCTCGATCCCGCCTTTGGGTGTGCCAAGCCTCCTTCCTCATGACCTTTGCCACAGGCGGAGCTCGCTCCCCGCAATGACCTAAATCAAATCCCTTATGATTATACAGTGGAAGTGAGAAATAGATTTAAGGGCCTAGATCAGATACATAGAGTGCCTGATGAACTATGGAATGAGGTTCGTGACATTGTACAGGAGACAGGGATCAAGACCATTCCCATAGAAAAGAAATGCAAAAAAGCAAAATGGCTGTCTGGGGAGGCCTTACAAATAGCTGTGAAGCAAAAGAGAAAAGGAAAGATATAAACATCTGAATGCAGAGTTCCAAAGAATAGCAAGAAGAGATAAGAAAGCCTTCTTCAGTGATCAATGCAAAGAAATAGAGAAAAACAGAATGGGAAAGACTAGGGATCTCTTCAAGAAAATCAGAGATACCAAAGGAACATTTCAAGCAAAGATGAGCTCAATAAAGGACAGAAATGGTATGGACCTGACAGAAGCAGAAGATATTAAGAAGAGATGGCAAGAATACACAGAAGAACTGTACAAAAAAGATCTTCACGACCCAGATAATCATGATGGTGTGATCACTCACCTAGAGCCAGACATCCTGGAATGTGAAGTCAAGTGGGCCTTAGAAAGCATCAGTACAAACAAAGCTAGTGGAGGTGATGGAACTCCAGCTGAGCTATTCCAAATCCTGAAAGATGATGCTGTGAAAGTGCTGCACTCAATATGCCAGCAAATTTGGAAAACTCAGCAGTGGCCACAGGACTGGAAAAGGTCCGTTTTCATTCCAATTCCAAAGAAAGGCAATGCCAAAGAATGCTCAAACTACCGCACAATTGCACTCATCTCACACGCTAGTAAAGTAATGCTCAAAATTCTCCAAGCCAGGCTTCAGCAATATATGAACCGCAAACCTCCAGATGTTCAAGCTGGTTTTAGAAAAGGCAGAGGAACCAGAGATCAAATTGCCAACATCCGCTGGATCATGGAAAAAGCAAGAGAGTTCCAGAAAATCATCTATTTCTGCTTTCTTGACTATGCCAAAGCCTTTGACTGTGTGGATCACAATAAACTGTGGAAAATTCTTCAAGAGATGGGAATACCAGACTACCTGATCTGCCTCTTGAGAAATTTGTATGCAGGTCAGGAAGCAACAGTTAGAACTGGACATGGAACAACAGACTGGTTCCATATTGTCACTCTGTTTATTTAACTTCTATGCAGAGTACATCATGAGAAACGCTGGACTGGAAGAAACACAAGCTGGAATCAAGATTGCCGGGAGAAATATCAATAACCTCAGATATGCAGATGACACCACCCGTATGGCAGAAAGTGAAGAGGAACTCAAAAGCCTCTTTTTTTAAAATTTTATTTTATTTTTATACTTTACATAATTGTATTAGTTTTGTCAAATATCAAAATGAATCTGCCACAGGTATACATGTGTTCCCCATCCTGAACCCTCCTCCCTCCTCCCTCCCCATACCATCCTTCTGGGTCGTCCCAGTGCACTAGCCCCAAGCATCCAGTATCGTGCGTCGAACCTGGACTGGAAACTCGTTTCTTACACGATATTTTACATGTTTCAATGCCACTCTCCCAAATCTTCCCACCCTCTCCCTCTCCCACAGAATCCATAAGACTGTTATATACATCAGTGTCTCTTTTGCTGTCTCGTACACTGGGTTATTGTTAC
Organism: Bos indicus x Bos taurus; assembly: GCF_003369695.1. NCBI lineage: Eukaryota > Metazoa > Chordata > Mammalia > Artiodactyla > Bovidae > Bos > Bos indicus x Bos taurus. Next base: position 946,159 of record NC_040088.1, read on the forward strand.
CATCTTTCTAAATTCCATATATATGCGTTAATATACTGTATTGGTGTTTTTCCTTCTGGCTTGCTTCACTCTGTATAATAGGCTCCAGTTTCATCCACCTCATTAGAACTGATTCAAAGCCTCTTGATGAAAGTGAAAGTGGAGAGTGAAAAAGTTGGCTTAAAGCTCAACATTCAGAAAACGAAGATCATGGCATCTGGTCCCACCACTTCATGGGAAATAGATGGGGAAACAGTGGAAACAGTGTCAGACTTTATTTTTCTGGGCTCCAAAATCACTATAGATGGTGAGTGCGGCCATGAAATTAAAAGACGCTTACTCCTTGGAAGGAAAGTTATGACCAACCTAGATAGCATATTCAAAAGCAGAGACATTACTTTGCCAACAAAGGTTCGTCTAGTCAAGGCTATGTTTTTTCCAGTGGTCATGTATGGATGTGAGAGTTGGACTATGAAGAAAGCTGAGCACCAAAGAATTGATGCTTTTGAACTGTGGTGTTGGAGAAGACTCTTGAGAGTCCCCTGGACTGTAAGGAGATCCAACCAGTCCATTCTGAAGGAGATCAGCCCTGGGATTTCTTTGGAAGGAATGATGCTAAAGCTGAAACTCCAGTACTTTGGCCACCTCATGCGAAGAGTTGACTCATTGGAAAAGACTCTGATGCTGGGAGGGATTGGGGGCAGGAGGAGAAGGGGATGACAGAGGATGAGATGGCTGGATGGCATCACCGACTCGATGGACGTGAGTCGGAGTGAACTCCGGGAGTTGGTGAGGGACAGGGAGCCCTGGCGTGCTGCAATTCATGGGGTCGCAAAGAGTCGGACACGACTGAGCGACTGATCTGATCTGATCTGATCTAATACATAAGTGTATTTAATAAAATAACATTCTACATGGAGTATATATAACTAAAAATGCAGCTGGTTCAGCATAATGTGAAACAATGATCACTTATGTACAAATCATGGGCTATTTGGGAAAAAAGAAGCCTCAAAAATTATGTTTAAGATAAAACCTCTGTCTGAACTCAAATAGGACCATAGGGTTACATCCGTGGCGTCCACTCAGATTTTAGCATAATATTTTAACATAACATGCTCTTGGCCATTTTCAATACTACTCTTCCCCAAAGACAAAGAAAAGTGTGAAGAAAGCTCTGGAAGATCAGGTCGTATTAAACAAAATGCCTTTTGCTGCTGATGGATACTCTTTAAAGTTATAACACGGCAATAAAAGAATGGTAACAGTGACAGCAGAAATGAAGAGGAGAGTTTGACAAGATCCAAAATACTTGGCTATATTCAGATAGAAACCTGAATATAAATGCGTGATATTAAAATTCACAAAAGAACAAATGAATATGGTGACAAAGGGCAGACAGTCCAGAGTCACAGGCTCACTGGTAAATGACAGAAGCAGCAAAATGTAACTTGTCTGTAAATAATCTGCAAAAACATTTGCTCAGGGGCCTAGCTTGTAACAGAATGTCTCATCCAGAATGTAACACATTCTCCCCATAGGTAATGGAGTTTTATGAAGAACAACATCTTCTCAGATTCCCAAAACACATAAAAGCACCTATTATTGAAATAAGAAATGAGATTCAACTACGCTCATAGAATCCAACACGATAGGAAACAGATACGTTTCCAAGTAATGTAAGTCAGCAGAATAATTTAAGTCTAGTAGATCTACTTCGGTAAAATGCACCGTTTCTCTGAAAGTGGCAGAACCATTGTGAGAGCCACTGAGTTACCGGAAAATTCTCTGTCTTATGATTTGGAGGTCACATCCTCAGCAGAGTTTGAGAAGACCCTCTCCCAGCCTTGGTTGGTGCTAACATAAGTGAGTGTGAGTGTGTGCTCAGTCGTGTCTGACTCTTTGCAAGTCCATGGACTACAGCCTGCCAGGCTCTTCTTTCCATGGGATTCTCCAGGCAAGAATACTGGAGTGAGTTGCCGTTTCCTCTTCCAGGGGATCTTCCCTGACCCAGGAATCGAACTCACGTCTCCTGCATTGGCAGACAGATTCTTTACTGCTGAGCCACCAGGGAAGCCTGGCTAATATAAGACTCCAGTATTCCTGCTTGGGGAATCCCATGGACAGAGGAGCCTGGTGGGCTACAGTCCGTGGGGTCACAGACGGTCAAACATGACTGAGTGACTGAGCATGCACAGATACACACAGCCTAGCCTAAACACTAATGAATGAACGTCACAGAATTTTACAGCATCACCGTCATAATTATAACACAGTGTTGGGAACATTGTTGTGTTAAAAAAAAATCAGTGATGACAGGTTGATACACAATTTCTCAATTATGCTGCTGCTGCTGCTGAGTCGCTTCAGTCGTGTCCGACTCTGTGCGACCCCATGGACTGTAGCCCACCAGGCTCCTCTGTCCTTGGGAATCTCCAGGCAAGAGTACTGGAGTGGGTTGCCATTTCCTACTAAATGGGATCTTCCTGACACAAGGCTTGAACCCACATCTCCTCCATTGGCAGGCGGATGCTTTACCATTAAGCCACCTTGGGAAAGCCCAAAAAAGATTTTAACACTTCCGAAAAGGAAAAAAATAGCGAAAGAGGTCTCAAAAAATGAATACTAGCTACCAATCACTGTCGATGTTTTCTGGAAAATTCCTGTTACCTTTCATGCCAGCCAGTTATTTTGACCCACACAGATGATCCTGGGCTCTGTCTGGACTTATGCTGTGCTAAAGTCAGGCATTTTGAACAGCTGCTGACATTTTTACATCCAGCTGTCCCACACTACACCCTGAGTCTCTGGGAATTTTTCCTGTATGAATCACTGAGTGGATTTGTGACTTAAAGTCTAGATAAATACTCTCAATTTACCAACAACAATTGTGCCAACCCAGGCAAATAATAGCCTCCAAAAACTAAAAGGATAGGATGTCACAACATCTGTTTTCAGTCTTAGTCCCAAAGGTACTTTATCTCAGCAAGCTCGGCATCACTGGAACAATAATTCAAGAAAGAAGGTAC